>NC_135531.1:184531447-185138791 GCF_045843805.1 Urocitellus parryii | reverse complement strand
GGAATAACATATTTCAAACACTGAAAGACAATGGGCTCCAACCAAGAATCGTGTATCCGGCAAAATTAAGCTTCAGGTTAGAAGATGAAATTAAAACCTTCCACAATAAACAAAAGTTAAAAGAATTCACAGCTAGAAAACCATCTCTTCAAAAAATCCTTGGCAAAACATTACAGGAAGAGGAAATGGAAAACAACATTGAAAACCAACAATGGGAGGTAGGACAGTAAAGGGGGGAAAGTAGTCAAAGAGGATAACAAATCAGGTTTAGTAACATCAATAAACAAATATGGATAGAAGAACAAACCATATCTCAATAATAACCCTAAATGTTAATGGCTTAAACTCACCAATTAAGAGACACAGGCTAGTAGAATGGATCAAAAAACAAGACCCAACAATATGCTGTCTACAGGAGACGCATTTGATAGGAAAAGATATACATAGACTGAAGGTGAAAGGTTGGGAAAAATCATATCACTCATATGGACCGCGGAAACAAGCAGGAGTGTCCATACTCATATCTAATAAAATAGATTTCAAGCCAAAGCTAATCAAAAGGGATATAGAAGGACACTTCATACTGCTCAAGGGAACCATATACCAACAAGACATAACAATCATAAATATATATGCCCCAAATAATGGTGCAGCTGTATTCATCAAGCAAACTCTTCTCAAGTTCAAGAGTCTAATAGACCAACATACAATAATCATGGGAGACTTCAACACACCTCTCTCACCACTGGACAGATCTTCCAAACAAAAGTTAAATAAGGAAACTATAGAACTCAATAACACAATTAACAACCTAGACTTAATTGACATATATAGACTATACCACCCAACATCAAGTAGCTACACTTTTTTCTCAGCAGCACATGGAACCTTCTCAAAAATAGACCATATACTATGTCACAGGGCAACTCTTAGACAATACAAAGGGGTAGAGATAATACCATGCATCTTATCTGATCATAATGGAATGAAACTGAAAATCAATGATAAAAGAAGAAAGGAAAAAGCAAGCATCACCTGGAGAATGAACAATAGGTTGCTGAGTGATCAATGGGTTTTAGAAGACATCAAGGAGGAAATTAAAAAATTCCTAGAGTTAAATGAAAACACAGACACAACCTATTGGAATCTATGGGACACATTGAAAGCAGTTCTAAGAGGAAAATTCATTGCTTGGAGTTCATTCCTCAAAAAAAGAAAAAACCAACAAATAAATGATCTCATACTTCATCTCAAAATCCTAGAAAAAGAAGAGCAAAACAACAGCAAAAGAAGTAGAAGGCAAGAAATAATTAAAATCAGAGCTGAAATTAATGAAATTGAAACAAAAGAAACAATTGAAAAAATTGACAAAACTAAAAGCTGGTTCTTTGAAAAAATAAATAAAATTGACAGACCCTTAGCCATGCTAACGAAGAGAAGAAGAGAGAGAACCCAAATTACTAGCATACGGGATGAAAAAGACAATATCACAACAGACACTTCAGAAATACAGAAGATAATCAGAAATTACTTTGAATCCTTATACTCCAATAAAATAGAAGATAGTGAAGGCATAGATAAATTCCTTGAGTCCTATGATCTGCCCAGATTGAGCCAGGAGGATATAGACAACCTAAACAGACCAATAACAATAGAGGAAATAGAAGAAACCATCAAAAGACTACCAACTAAGAAAAGCCCAGGACCGGATGGGTATACAGCAGAGTTTTACAAAACCTTTAAAGAGGAACTAACACCAATACTTTTCAAGCTATTTCAGGAAATAGAAAAAGAGGGAGAACTTCCAAATTCATTCTACGAGGCCAACATCACCCTGATTCCAAAACCAGACAAAGACACATCAAAGAAGGAAAACTACAGACCAATATCTCTAATGAACCTTGACGCAAAAATCCTCAATAAAATTCTGGCGAATCGGATTCAAATACATATCAAAAAAATTATACATCATGATCAAGTAGGATTCATCCCTGGGATGCAAGGCTGGTTCAATATACGGAAATCAATAAATGTTATTCACCACATCAATAGACTTAAAAATAAGAACCATATGATCATCTCAATAGATGCAGAAAAAGCATTCGACAAAGTACAGCATCCCTTTATGTTCAAAACGCTAGAAAAATTAGGGATAACAGGATCATACCTCAACATTGTAAAAGCAATCTATGATAAGCCACAGGCCAGCATCATTCTGAATGGAGAAAAATTGAAGGCATTCCCTCTAAGATCTGGTACAAGACAGGGATGCCCTCTCTCACCACTTCTGTTCAACATAGTCCTGGAAACACTGGCCAGAGCAATTAGACAGTCAAAAGAAATTAAAGGCATAAAAATAGGAAAAGAAGAACTTAAATTATCACTATTTGCAGATGATATGATTCTATACCTAGCAGACCCAAAAGGGTCTACAAAGAAGCTATTAGAGCTAATAAATGAATTCAGCAAAGTGGCAGGATATAAGATCAACACGCATAAATCAAAGGAGTTCCTGTATATGAGCGACAAATCCTCTGAAACGGAAATGAGGACAACTACTCCATTCACAATATCCCCCCAAAAAATAAAATACTTGGGAATCAACCTAACAAAAGAGGTGAAAGATTTATACAATGAAAATTACAGAACCCTAAAGAAAGACATAGAAGAAGACCTTAGAAGATGGAAAAACATACCCTGCTCATGGATAGGCAGAACTAACATCATCAAAATGGCGATATTACCAAAAGTTCTCTATAAGTTCAATGCAATGCCAATCAAAATCCCAACAGCATATCTTGTAGAAATAGATAAAAGAATCATGAAATTCATATGGAATAATAAAAGACCCAGAATAGCAAAAACAATACTAAGCAGGAAGTGTGAATCAGGCGGTATAGCGATACCAGACTTCAAACTATACTACAGAGCAATAGTAACAAAAACAGCATGGTACTGGTACCAAAACAGGCGGGTGGACCAATGGTACAGAATAGAGGACACAGTAACCAATCCACAAAACTACAACTATCTTATTTTTGATAAAGGGGCTAAAAGCATGCAATGGAGGAAGGATAGCATCTTCAACAAATGGTGCTGGGAAAACTGGAAATCCATTTGCACCAAAATGAATCTGAATCCCTATCTCTGGCCGTGCACAAAAGTTAACTCAAAATGGATCAAGGAGCTTGATATTAAATCAGAGACACGGCATCTGATAGAAGAAAAAGTTGGTTATGATCTACACGCTGTGGGATCGGGCTCCAAATTCCTCAATAGGACACCCATAGCGCTAGAGTTAACAAATAGAATCAACAAATGGGACTTACTCAAACTAAAAAGTTTTTTCTCAGCAAAAGAAACAATAAGAGAGATAAATAGGGAGCCTACATCCTGGGAACAAATCTTTACTCCACACACTTCAGATAGAGCCCTAATAACCAGAATATACAAAGAACTCAAAAAATTAGACAATAAGATAACAAATAACCCAATCAATAAATGGGCCAAGGACCTGAACAGACACTTCTCAGAGGAGGACATACAATCAATCAACAAGTACATGAAAAAATGCTCACCATCGCTAGCAGTCAGAGAAATGCAAATCAAAACTACCCTAAGATACCATCTCACTCCAGTAAGACTGGCAGCCATTAGGAAGTCAAACAACAATAAGTGCTGGAGAGGATGCGGGGAAAAGGGAACTCTTGTTCATTGCTGGTGGGACTGCAAATTGGTGCAGCCAATTTGGAAAGCAGTATGGAGATTTCTCGGAAAGCTGGGAATGGAACCACCATTTGACCCAGCTATTCCCCTTCTCAGTCTATTCCCTAAAGCCCTAACAAGAGCATGCTACAGGGACACTGCTACATCGATGTTCATAGCAGCTCAATTCACGATAGCAAGACTGTGGAACCAGCCTAGATGCCCTTCAATAGATGAATGGATAAAAAAAATGTGGCATTTATACACTATGGAGTATTACTCTGCATTAAAAAATGACAAAATTATAGAATTTGGAGGGAAATGGATGGCATTAGAGCAGATTATGCTAAGTGAAGCTGGTCAATCTCTAAAAAACAAATACCAAATGACTCCTTTGATATAAGGGGTGTAAACAAGGACAGGGTAGGGACGAAGAGCTTGAGAAGAATATTTACAGTAAACAGGGATGAGAGGTGGGAGGGAAAGGGAGTGAGAAGGGAAATTGCATGGAAATGGAAGGCGATCCTCAGGGTTATACAAAATGTCATATAAGAGGTAAGAAGGAGGGGTAAGTCAAGAGAATACAAATGGAAGACATGATTTACAGTAGAAGGGGCAGAGAGAGAAAAGGGGAGGGGAGGGGAGGGGAGGGGAGGGGGGATAGTAGACAATAGGACAGACAGCAGAATACATCAGACACTAGAAAGGCAATATGTCAATCAATGGAAGGGTAACTGATGTGATACAGCAATTTGTATACGGGGTAAAAGCGGGAGTTTATAATCCACTTGAATCAAACCGTGTAATATGATGTATTAAGAACTATGTAATGTTATGAACGACCAATAAAAAAATAAATAAATAAATAAATTAAAAAAAAAAAAAAGAAAACTTCAGGACAATATCCTTGATGAAGATAGAAGCAAAAATTCTTGATAAAATATTGTCAAACTACATAACCCTCCAACACACACACACACACACACACACACACACACACTAAAAAAGTAGTCCACCTAGGTTTCATCCAAGGGATGTACTATTGGTTCAACATGAACAAATAAGTAAATGTATTTCACAACTTAAATAGAATTAAGAACAAAAATCATACTATCATCTCAATAGATTCAGAAAATGCCTCTGAAAAAAATCCAGCCCCCATTCACATTAAATATGCTGGAGAAACTAAAGATAGAAGAAAGTGAGCTCAACATTGTCAAGGCTATATATGACAAAACCAAGGCCCACGTCATACTGAATGGAGAAAAACTGAAATCATTTTATCTAAAAGCAGAAACAGACAAGAATGCCCACTCTCAAAACTCCTATTCAATATTGTGCTTGGAAGCCTAGTCACAGCAACAAGGCAAAAGAAGAAAGTTTAAGGAATGCAAAAAGGGAAGTTAAATGTTAACTTATTTCTGTAGGCTGATGACATGATGCTATATTTAGAAGAGCCAAAAATCTCCACCAGAAGACATTTAGAGCTGATCAACAAGTTTAGTTTAAAAAAAAGAGGATATAAAATCAAACATACATAAATCAATCACTTTCCTATATTGGAATAATTAATCTGATAAAAATAAATCGGGAAAACTATCCTATTCAGAATAACCTAATGGAAAAAAACTGATAATTAATCTAATAAAGGAGGAAAAGGATCTCTACAATGAAAACAATAGAACATGAAGGAGACAATTTGAAGAAGACCTTAGATATTGCAAAGGTCACCCATTTTTTGGACTGAATTAATATAGCAAAATGACCATACTACCAAATGCATTATACAGATTTCAATGCAATCCCCATCAAAATATCAATGACCAATGAAATAGAGTAGACTACATAGAGATAAACCCACATGAATAGTGTTATCTGATACTAGATAAAAATGCCAAAAACATTCACTGTATAAATGATAGCCTTCTTAACAAATGTTGCTAGTCAAACTGGATATCCATATGTAGAA
This sequence comes from Urocitellus parryii, assembly GCF_045843805.1. Lineage (NCBI taxonomy): Eukaryota > Metazoa > Chordata > Mammalia > Rodentia > Sciuridae > Urocitellus > Urocitellus parryii. The sequence continues at coordinate 185,133,117 of NC_135531.1, read as the reverse complement.
AAATGAAACAGAAATCCTAACTCTGACTCTTCATAAAAACAAACTCAAAGTGCATCAAAGACTTAGGAGTTAGACCAGAAACTCTGCAACTGCTGGAAGAAAACGTAGGCCCAACAGTTCAAAATATCAGCACAAGAACTAACTTCCTTCACAAGACCCCTAAAGCTCAAAAGATAAAACCAAAATCAATAAGTGGAATGAGATTAAATTTAAAAGATTCTACACAGCAAAGGGAATAAAAGGCATGAAGTGAGAGATTACAGAGTGGAAGGATGTGGGGAGCCATTCTCACACGTGACTGGGCGACTCCCGGTTTGGGTCTGAGGCGTTCTGACTCTGTCGGAACTTTCCCAGCCCTCTCCTGATGAGAGAACCCGCCCGTGTGGGGGTGTGACTGACCACTGACCCCAGGGGCCCAATCACTGACCCTGACCTTGGAGTGCGGTCCCCCCCTCAACCTTCATTGGATGGAATTCTCCTCTGAATTTCTTGTTCCCCAATAAAAGGCTACTCCCTGGCGTGCTCCCTCTCTCTCTCTCTTGTCCTTGCTGCCCTGCCGGGCAGTTAGAGCTGGGAATCAGAGAGGGGAGGTGGGAACCAGAGAAGGGAGCTGTCTCGAACCGGGTCATAGAAATAAGGTAACTGAGTCTGTGTGTTTTATTTCTATCTCTGCTAGCTAACTTTTATGCCAAGAACCTCATTAATGAAACCATTGCACTGGCCGCATGGTGGAGAAGGAAATCTTTGCTACCTGATCCTCAGATATAGGACATGAGAACTCAAAAAACTTAATATCAATAAAAACAAATAACCCAATTAATAAATGGGCCAAAGAACTAAACTGACGTTTCTCCAAAGAAGAAATGCAAATAGCCAACAAATGAAAAAAAGATGTTTAATATCTCTGGCAAATATCAAAATTCAAATAAAAACACATTAAGAATTTCATCTTACTCTGAAGTGGAAATTATAAACAATATATTCAATAAATGCTGGTAAAGATATGGAGAAAAAGGTATACTTGTACATTGTTGGTGGAACAGCAAATTAGTACAACCACTCTGGAACAACATGGAGATTTCTCACATAAACTAGGAATTGAACCACCATATGACTGAAATATCCCCCTCTTTGGTATATATCCTAAAGGTTTAAAATTAGCATATGACAAGGATGCAGCCACATCAATATTTATAGCAGCACAATTTCCAATAGCAAAGTTGCAGAACCAAACTTGATGTCTCTCTTGACAGATGGATAGATAAAGACAATGTGTTATATGTACACAATGGAGTATTATGCAGGAATTAAAAAAAAAACTAAACTTATGGCATTTGCTGGTAAATGGATGGAACTGGAAAACATCATGTTAAGTGAGATAAGTCAGACTCAAAAAGGCAGTGATCAAATGTTTTCTGTGATATGTGGATGGTAGTCTAAAATAAGGAAGAGAAGAAAGAGTGAGAGAGAGGGGAGGAAAGAGAGGAAATGAGGGGGAATTCCATCAATGTAAAAGAAAACTCAGAGGATTAGAAACAGGAGATTGAGGGGAAGGGAGGGGGCATGGAATAAGGGGGAAATAGTAGAATAAATCTGGTCTAGTTTCTTATGTACGTATGTGAACATACTATAGTAAATTTCATGACACTAATTAAAAACAAACAAGCAAACAAACAAATGTTGGTAAGTAGCAGAAAAATTAGTAGAGCCACAGAAATATAACAGGGGAAGGATTTAGGAGGATGCTAATGGTAAGTATTAGAAATTGAATTGGAGCAAATTGTATTCTATGCTTTTATAATTATGTCAAAATGAATCTTAATGTTATGTGTAACTAATAAGAACCAAAGAAAATGAAGAAAATAAAAAGAAAAGCCAGATTAAAGATAGCAAATAAAAGATGATTCCAGATGCAAACATTGCCATAATTAGTAGCAACTCATATACAACAGCATATTAAAAAAAAAAAATATATATATATATATATATATATATATATATATATATATATATATACTGTGGGATCCAGTGGAATATAGGACAGATATACAGAGTTGGCTCAATAAAAGAAATCAGTTAATACATTGATCTCTTAAGTGAATGATCATCTCAACAGATGAAGAAATAGCATTTGACAAAATTCAATACCATTTCATGGTAAAATTTCACCCAACAAACTAGGAATAAATAGAAACATCATCAGCATTATCAAGGGTACTTATGAAAAACTCACAACTAATATCACACTCCAAGGTGATTCCCCTCTAAGAAAAGGAATAAGACAGGAATGCTTACTTTCATAACTGATATATTTTTTAAAATATTTATGTATTTTTTAGTTGTAGTTGGGCACAATATCTTTATTTTATTTACTTATTTTTATGTGGTGCTGAGGATCGAACCCAGGGCCTCACACATGCTAGGCAAGTGCTCTACCACTGAGCCACAACCCCAGTCCACATAACTGATATTTATCATTATACAAGGAGTATTCACCAGAGAAATTAGGCATGAAGAAGAAATAAGAAGTATCTACATGGGAAAGAAAGAGTAAAATTATTTCAATTCACAGTTGATGTGATGACTTATATAGATAATCCAAAATTATTCATAAACACACAGAGAATGAATTCCAACAACAATGTCAGCAAAGTGGCAGGATACAAAATCACATGTAAAATCATTGTTTCTATAAACCTGCAATGAACGATCTTAAAGGGAAATTAGGAAAGCAATTACTTTTAAAATAGCATCTAATAAGATATAATACCTAAAAATAAATAAACCACAGAGAAAAAAAAGACTTGTTCACTGAAAGGCATACAACATTGCTGAAAGAAATAAAAGAATAACCAAATAAGTGGGAAAAAAATATTTTTCCATGAATTGTGTGTGTTTTCATTATTGTGACCAAAAGACCTGATAAGAACAAATTAGAGGAGGAAAAGTACTGGGGGTTTTACAGTTTCAGGGTTTTCTGTCTATCATCAGCTGACTCCATTGCTCTGGGCATGAGGTCAGGCCGAGTGTCATGGCAGAAGGGTTTTTGGAAGAGGAATGTTGCTCTACTCATGGCAGCCAAGAAGCAGAGAGAAAAAGAAAAGACCAGGAACAAAATATAAAACACAAAGCTAAGCTCCCAGTAATTTCCTCCATCTAATTAAACCCTACCTGTCTACAGTTACCAGCAAAAATTGATGTAAATTATTGTCTTGAAACATATTAATCCACTGATCTGGTTATTCCAGGAGACAACAACACATACATACCCAAGCCATAACACAAAGGAATTCTATTAACAAATATAAAATGTATAGCTAAAAATTTATTTAAAGAAAACATCTGGAAAATTTTCATGAGCTACAATTTGAGGATAAATTCTTATATTTGATACCCAAAGCGAGGATAAAAAAGGAAAAATACAGATAAATTAAACTTCATCAGAATAATATATATATATATATATATATATATATATATATATATATATATATATATATCAGTTGAAATCATCAAGAAAATGAAAGGACATCCTGTAGAATAGTTGAAGTATTTGCAGGTCAGGTATCCGACAACTTAACAAGAAAAGACAACAACAAAATTGAAAAATGGGAAGAACCTGAGTAGATTTTTTTTTTCAAAGAACCTGTACAAATGGCAAAAAAATATGCATAAGATGTTCAATACAATTTTTTATTAGGAAAAAAAATCAAATGAAAATCACAATGACATGCTATTTTATATCTGGTAGTATGGTTAAATATTCAAAAAAAGCATAAAATAAGAAGTGTTGGTAAGAATGTGAAGAAATTAAAAGTATCATAAATTGATGGTGGAAATGCAAAAGGATTCAGCTGCCATGAATAACAGTTTGGTAGTCGTTTGAAAAGAGAAACATAAAATTTCTCCTCATGGTCCCACAAATGCACACTTCAACAAAAAAATCCAAAAATTAAAACAGGTAATAAAAAAAGTACATTTATACTTTCTCTGAGCAGCACTATCACTTTAGCCAAAAGTTTGGATGAAAAAACAAATCTGCATTTATGGATGAATGGGTAAATGAATTATGGTATACAAATAAAATGAATATTATTTGTTGGCAAAAATTAAAGGCTGATATTTGTAACAATGTGGATATACATCCAAAATATTATACGAAATCAAGTAACCAGATGCAAAAGGTTATGTACTGTATAATTATATTTATATAAAATATTGATAATCAGCAAATCCAGAGAAAGAGAATACAGTTTGGTGTTGTCAGAATCTGGGAGCAGGGAGAAATAGGCTAAAATTACTTAATGGATTAGGGGATTTTACTTTGGAGTGATGAAAACATTTTGCATGTAGATAGAAGTGTTAGCTGCATAACATTATTAATGTCCTAAATGCCACTGAAGTGTTTACTACAAAATTTTTTAATGATTAATTTTTGTTATTTTAAAAAGGTTAATGTTACATGATATAAATTTCACCTGAGATAATTACTTCAAAAGTAAAATATACATTAATTAGTACATAAATCAATACACATATATAAACCTAGGTTTATTAAATAAGTGTGGAAAATTGGAAATTAAATACTGTTATAAATGAAGACAGAAATGGAAGACAGTCTGTAAGGTCCTTGCTTAGCAGCTGGATGGCCATCTTAAGTGACAACCGCCATCTTAATAAAAAGTTTTGCTTTCCTGCCCAAGGGCCTTTGTGAGATAGGATCACTGCTCCCTCAAACCAACCCAACCCTTCACCTACCCCATTTTTTTTTAAGAGAGAGAGAGAGAGAGAGAGAGAGAGAGAGAGAGAGAGAGGAGAGAGAGAATTTTTAATATTTATTTTTTAGTTCTCGGCAGACACAACATCTTTGTTGGTATGTGGTGCTGAGGATTGAACCCAGGCCGCACGCATGCCAGGCAAGCGTGCTACTGCTTGAGCCACATCCCCAGCCCCACCTACCCCATTTTTTCCTGCCCAAGGGCATATCACCATTCTCTTATACCAACCCCACCCTTGACTGCCCACATTAGGACAGACCAAGCTTTAATCCCTGAGCCTTTCCCATAAAAGTCCCAGAACTCAAGCCTGTGTTGCCTCTCTCCGTCTTTGGAGAGATAGCCTTTATTTTTCAACTCTGACAAAGGAACTCTCATGTGTATCTTTGCCTCCTCTACATCTTTCATTTCTTGCTCACCTGCTCACCTGTCTCCCAGTTCCTCGATTTCCTTTCACAGTTGACATGTGGTACTGAATTAAATTTCTTTACTCATAAATCGCACTTTATTTTGTACCCTTATTAAAGAGCATATGGTTTCAGGTGTTGTATTAAAATTTATTCTATAGATTCTTAGTACTAGGAGCCAATACGATTCTTGTCTATGGGGATATAAAGGTGAATAAACAGCATCAACCTTTGCTGTAGTGGAAAACATATTCCAAATGAGGGTGGAAGATAGTCATCAAGATACTTAAATAACATTTGTAGGATTTGGGATACCAGGGGTGAAATGTTATGCTACAGATGTGAAGTGTCCTGCACAAGCTTATGTGTGAAACAATGAAAGAAGATTTAGAGGTGAAATATTTGGGTTATGAAAGTCTTAACCAATCAATCAATTAATCAATGGATTAACCAATGAGTTGATTCCCTAATAAAAATTAAATGTAGGCAGGTATGTGGTGGCCAGAGGATGTGGGTCCCTGGGGGAGGACTCCATTAGAAATCAGACTAGAGGCCATTTGTGTTATGTTTTAACAAGTTGTCTACATTTCCCCCATGTCCTAAGACTTTCTGAGGCTGATTTTAAAGGTGATAGATTTCTTAATCTGGTGGAAAACTGAGAATTTTTAAGGTAACAGCCTTCAGAGGGTGGCTGGGGTATTGCTGGTGGTTTTTAGTCAGTTTATTGTAATAATCAGGAGAAGAAAACAAAGAAGAATGATGTGAAAAATACTTGCAGTTTGGCTAGAAAACTATGAATAAAACTAGTACTAAGAATGTGTGGTTGAAAAAAAATAATGTGTGGTTGAGACATTATAGGCACTTAAGAAATGCTAAAGACTTTGCCCAAAGACAAAGAAAGATGGCTTGAGAAAATGTCAGGAATTAGTAAGACCACACCCATCTCAGGCTCAAGATTATCATAGTAAAATTTATTTTGAGAAGAGACCAGTGGGACAACTCTGCTTGTTTACTGGGACATAGAAAGCTGTTTCACTTAGATACTCAGAACAGTTTCTGGACACTTGACTATTGCTCAAGACGTTGTGCTTGATGCTAGAGTTAGTTGGTCCTGCAGGAATCAAGATTGTAAAGAAAAGCAAGGTAGGACAGGCACAGTACCCAAGGACTGCTGGCAGTCCCTTAGAAGATGATGCATGAGGATGTGAGGAGGAAGCTGAAACTACAGAGGAGAAACCTGAGACAAAGAAATGCAAGTACAGTAGAACATCTGACAAGAACAGATGTGGGAATTGAGCAGAGACAGGCCAACAGAGAGGCCATATGGACTACAACCAGCAAATCCACAAGGGCAGAACTACACAGGCTCTTTGAAGACATTGCAATGCCATGTGCTTCATTCAGGTGTTGGACATGAAGCTACAGTTCTTGTTTGCCCAGTTGGAATTCAGTCTTATTTTGGTCGCATTTCTTCTTTCTTTGCCCCTATTTCTCCCTTGTGGAATAAAAATATTTACTCTGTGCTGATATATAGAGATCTTCCTTTGGAATTTTACAGGAATTCATACTGAGAGTTTTCCTTGAGTCTCAGAGGAGACTTCAGACTTGGACTTTTGTGCAATCTGGGAACTTTTGAAACTAAGGACTTTTAGAACTAGTCTAACTGTAGTTTGCATTGTAAGATAAAAAACGATCTTTTGGGGCTGGGGCAGAATTTTATTGTTTAGATGTGAGATGTCTCAGAAAGCTCATTTGTAAGACAGTGCAAGAATGTTTAGAGGTGAAATGATTGGATTATAAAATCCTTAAGCAATCTAATAGAAATTAAATGAGTGGTAACTATAGATTGATAGGGTATGGCTGGAAGAGTTGGGATCCTGAGGGCCTGCCTTTGGGGTTTATATTTTGTCTTTGTTGAGCATATCTCCCTGTACCCCATGTCTGATCATGTCCTGTGCTGCTTTCCTTCATTATACACTTCCACCATGATGACTTGCTTTATCTGAGACATCAAGGAATTAGTTGTCCATCCATAAACTGACAACCTCTGAAACCATGAGCCCCAAAATAGACTTTTCTTCTTCTAATTGTTCTTGTCAGGTCTTTTGATCACAGGAGCAAAAATGCTGACCAAGAGGGACCATGTAGTTCAGCAGTATTTGGAACTGACTTGAGGGAATTAGAAAAGCTTGGAAATACAGGTTGGAGAAGCCTTAGAATATTGTAAGCAGATCTTAATGGGTAAATCTCATTGGAGCTCAGAAGACCAGAATGCCAACAGAACTGCAGACAATAAACACCGGATTAATTAAGTTTCCCGAGGGGAAGAAGACTCTATCAAGTGTTGAACTAGAAGCTATTTATGGCAAAGAAATTTTGCTAATGCCCTGAGACTTTCCATGAAGCTAAATTTAGAGGTGATAGACTAATTAATGAGGCATAGGCAATTTTGACACAGCACAACCTTTAGGTATTGGATGAATAGTGATGGCGGCTTTTAGATAAGTTTAGTGTGATAATCAGGAGCAGAGAACAGAGCAGAAAAAAAATCGAAAGACTCAAAATTTGGCCAGAAAACCATGTGTAAAATTGGGACCAAAGAAGATGTGATTGTTGAAGAGATTGCAGCCACTAGAGAGATGTTAAGCACTTTACCCCATGACAATAGGGAAGATGACTTGAGGGCATCTTAAGAATTGGCAAAACCATATCCATCATAGGCTCAAGGGTTTAAATGTAAAATTTTCTTTGAGAAGAGACCAAGAGACCCTTCTTGAACAGAGGACAATTGAAAGTTATTTCATCATGTTCAGAAAACCAGACACTCAGAGCCCACTGCGGTTGCAGTCTCAAGAGCCCTAGCAACTGCTTGAGATGATGGCAGAACTGGCATTTTCCATGCGATGTTGGTTCTGCAGAAATTCAGGATGATGGAATTCGGGGGTCATGGAGGCTTTTACCAATATTTCAAAGGATGGCCTGGAAGTGCTGGCAGAATATAGCAGTGTCAAGATCCCTGCAGGAAGCCCCTGAGAGAGAAATGCACAAAGATGTGAGAAGGAATCCCCATGGAGATAAAGGTTGGAGAAGCCTTAGAATGTTATAAGTAGATCTTGGAGAAGAGACCATGACACACCAATGGACACACCTGGAATTAAGAGATTTCAATTACATGAAACATTTATTAAGTAAAACTATAGACAATGAAGGAGTGTTTACAGGATCAATGATTAGATTTTGAGAGCTATGATCCGATTTGCAAATTAATCTATTTGATGAATTAATAATTTGAATGGATTAATGAGTGTTAACTGTAGACAGGTAGGGCATGGCTGGAGGAAGTAGGTCACTGGAGGCATGCATTTGGGTTCATACTTTGTCTTTGGCAACAGAGCTCTCTAATGCTTTCTGTCCATCATAAGCTGAGCTTCTTTTCTCTGCCATACCCTTATGCTAGGATGTTCTGGCTCAGCCCAGGCCCAGAGCTCTGTAGTCAGTCAACTATGGACTGAACCTCTGGAACTGGGAGCCAGAATAAACTCTCTTCCTCTAAATGGTCCTTGTTTGGTCTTTGGGTCACAACAACCAAAAGCTGATTAAAAGAGTTGTGAATTACATCCCCTACAGAGGAAACAGGAAGCAGGAGAGGCTTTGCTGGCATGTTTTTGAAAAAAAAAAATCAAGGGAGACAGAGTGGTTGTATCAGGGTGAAAAGTGATGGAGAGGATAGAGATGAAGTTGAGGAAGCAGCTGGAAGCTGAAACTATGGTCTTTCTGGGTTGCCCATGCCATTTATTACAGGTAGCATCAGACGGTCAGTGTCAGAGATGAGCAAGAGAAAAATTGCTACATAGGAAAATCTATTTTAGAAAAATAAAGAGCATCTGTAATCAGAGTATGGATTTTTGTATCAACCTATCATAGACATCACAAAAAGATTTATTGTGAACTGTATATTTGTCTCTGATACACTGAGTAAAAATCTTAGAATACACAGTGAAACAAGTTCTAAATTACAGAAAAAGCTTTGCCATACAACATGTGGCCTTGAGCAAGAAACTTCTCTATATCTCAATTTTATCACTATAAAATGAAATGAATGTTCTGTATTATCCCAATTTAGGTCAATAGAGGTTCTTACAGTTTATCATGTATAATCTAAAACTAAAGTCCACTTAACCATTTACCCTGATTATGTAGATACACCCTGGAAAGCAAATGAATGAATTGTGTAAAAAATTATGTGGAGGTGTCAAGAACATCTCCTCCTCCTCCTCCTCCTCCTCCTCCTCCTCCTCCTCCTCCTCGTCCTCGTCGTCCTCCTCCTCATCGTCATGATCATCATCATCATCAGTTCTAACCTAAATTTACTCAGGTTTACAGATTTTAAATGATACCTAATGATTGAGAATAAAAAGGAAGTATATCTACAAATGGATTATTAAGGGACACATCAATCAGAGCCAGGGACATCGAATATAATTCTTCTTTTCATTCATTTTATTTGCATACAACACAATTTGTAGTGGGGTGGAAATTATTTCACTCTGAACGAGTCTATTGCTCCTTGACAGATTATTCTGGCTAATGATGCTTACGCACAACAGTGTGATCCCCCATGTGACATTTTAATCTTATTTTTAATGAACACAGAAAATCAAAGAATTCTTTGTTAGTACAATTTAGCTTCCATTTCTCAGTCTACGGGTATCAGACATGAATTAACATTGTCTTATTGAAACAGAAGATTGGAAAATGTGCCTGATTTATATTGGAGTCTGTGTTTGGGGCATAGCTTTTGATGCCCTAGGGGGCCAGCAATGCAGGGTTTGCACCTTTTGTGGGGGCTGTTCCCAGAAGAGCTTGTATCTGTCTGACATGGAATTCCATCTTTCACAGTGTTTTCCTGAATTAGACAACAAAGGCAGGTTATTTTCCCTCTCTTTTTCAAAACATCCCTGAGGTTATGTACAAGTGTCTTATTTTTTGAAGGATTAGTGGTCCAAAATGGAAAACAGGAAAAGATAGGTAAAATAATAATAAGAAGAATGCATAAGCTAAGGAAAGGAAACACTGAGGAAGTTTAAAACAAAAAAGTCACAGAGAGAAGAATTGATGAATTAAGTAAAAAAATAAATTACAGAGAATGATCAAAAACAGACAGGTGGTAATGTATGAGAGCTTCCCCATGTTCTCTTCTATACCCAGTTAGTATTTTTTTACGTGCTTCCTTTGCTCTGAGAATTTTTTCCCTTTTTAGATTTTTTCCCCTTTCTTTTGTATTCATTTACTTTCTTTCTTATACGAGTGTCTCCTAAAATACAAATATAAATAGTAGTTTTGATAGAGAATGACTAGATTTTTTGCCCTACTTATTTTCTGTGTGTTTGGTTTGGGAGCATGAAGTCAGACTGCATTTGCCAGCTTCTCCTATAGTCAATAGAGAGATGGCACTGAATCCTATCCAGTGGGAGAGGAGAGAAACAGCATAAGCCTCCTGTGAGTTGAAATGGCTAAGATGCAGATGTCATCACTCTGCTTACCCTCTCCACATCCACAAAAAGGCAGAGAAGTGTAACATGACAGCACCAAGCCACACAATGGAAGGAAAATGCATTCCTGAGACACTGTAATGCCAGGAGAATATATCAGATAGATTATTGTGTGATGCAGACTAATGTTGCAGGTTCCCTGAGATGTGAGATTTTATAGAGACAGCATCATACTGAATTAGTGCAGAAGCAAACCTTTTCTCCATTGTATCAGTGGCCTTCCTTCTCTCCTCTGGAAGCAGACCAGGTACCCCCACCCAAGAGACCTTTGCCATAATTAAGCTTCTCTTCTTGTCAGAGATTTTTATAAAGAGTGTCAACAGGATATCAGCAAAAATTTCGCCAGAGAGCACTACGGTTTGTAGTTTCCTCTTTCTTGCATGCAGATCAAATTTGTCTAGCCTAAAACTGTAGGGCAAAGAGTAACTATTATATATCCACCCACTGACAAGTAACCACCTAACTGAGTATAAATCTAAAAGAATTTCCAGACTCAGGGTCCAGAGATTTTTAGGCATGAGCCCTCTCTGGCCACTGCAGCTAAATGAACCTGCTTCCTGAAAATTCCTCAGGTGTTCAGCCACTTCTGTCCTACATCACTCCCTTTCTCACTTGAGTTGTCTGCAAATGTGTTTTCCATTATTTAGTATTTTAATCCCCACTTCCAAAGTAAATTTCATTCCTTGTATTTCATCATCTAATTGTTTTCTAAGTGAAAAATGCTTTAATTTTAATTAAATTGAAAGAAAGATTTTGAATCTTTCTGTGACATTCACACAAAATTAATATTTGAGATTCTTGACCAGTTATGAAACCTTAAAATTCTCACCAGTGCAGTTTTAGGATTCTGTTTGATCTTATTTTTTTTTTTTTTTCTGGCTGGATCCTCTTCATGCTCCCTGATAACACTGTTTTGGATACTCTCCATGTAAAGGTCTCTGCTACTTTTGGACAAATCTTTGGATTGTTTCCTAATCCTCTGTAGATTTCTAGATTTAAATCTACCTACATAGCTTCAAATCAATGTTATAAAAGTAATTTTATAAAGATATAGATAAAAGAATATGAAATTTAGAAGTTTTGATAATTGCCAGACAACCATATGAGATTATCAGCAAGGTATGAACAAACTGAATTCCTTTGTGGAAATAATAGGAAAAAATCTGTTTCCTGCTTTTTTGGGATGGTTGGTAGAATTCAGTTATTTGGGATGATGGGATCAAGTACTGTTTTGTTGTTTGCTATAGCTAAGGGTCATTCCTAACCTTTAGAGACTGCTATGATCCTAGGTCCATTGCCCTCTTGCTACAAATTTTGGGATTTGAGATTGAGGATGCTAGCTTTCTAGAAGAATGGACCTGTAAGGACCTTGTCCATTTGATATTCCATTTAGAGATATATAGTCAGGTTTATTAAAAAAACAACTATAACTAATTACTATTAGTGCCTAATCAAATAATCTTAAATGAATTGTTTGAGAACCTGTTAGTACAGTTGTACTTAATAAGAACAACTCACTTCTCTGTGAACTCAGTTTTTATCATGTAAGAAGGAAGGTTTTTAGAGAATCCTGTGCAAGTACTACTTCCCAACTTTTGACTGATGGAAGATTCCACCAGAATTTTAAGTTCCAACTGTGTTTATCTCTACTTAAAGGCAACTTTCTAACATTTTGGTTTGTGTTTAAAGTCACAAAGGCCTTCTTATTTCTGAGACCTGCCTGGATCAGGTAACAAGTGTTTTGTTTTTATTGGTGGAGAAGTTTTGTTCCTTTTGTCCCTTTACCTTGAGAGGAACAATTCTGAATATAACCAGCTTTGTTAGTCAAGGGTTTTAATGTACTGTCCTTTTAAACACAATGGTCAGTATAAACATGTTTGAGATGTTTTAAAGGACATGTTGAGTGCTAGCATGCAGGCTCAGTATATAGGATTAAAACCCTAACATTAGCTGTCACAGGAAACTAATAAGTAGGTTTTGTTTTCTCATGTGGAATAAAACTGTTGTATTTGATGTTGTATTGACATTCCATCACCAATGTTCAGAGTATTAACTATCTTATACCTAAATCCTCTCCATATTGCTTTCTGTCTTCTCTCTTTATTCTTTTGAACGCATCCTGTGTTGCATGCATTTATGCATGTGTAAAAGGACATAGGTTGCTATTCATAACTGTGGGAGGATAGCAGCTATGAAACAGGATTATCCTAAGAAAACTGAGTCATGTGGTTACCCTAGCAATTAGAAAATTTTCTACTTCAAGAAAGTCAAGGAGAACTTGTAAGTTCAATCAAATGCTTCAGAAAACCCTAAATCACTATGATTAACAAAATTGGAAATTCTAGAAAAAGAACTATGGGAATAGCATTTGGAAAGAGGGGAATGAGAGGAATGAGAAGGAATGTCAAGGAATGCTCTTCTCGACAGCTTCTGATATCCACTTGTGTTTATTTACACCTTGCATTTATGAAAGCTGTGACTGAGAGAAATTAGTTAAAGGGGCTATACGCAGGCTAAATCTTTGATGTTTACCCAACTGCCTAAGCTGCACTTGGTATGTGGACCAGTTAATTCCTATTTGAGTTTTCCATTAAAAAATTCAATCAACCTTCAATATATTATTGATTGCCTGGTGTGACTTCTTCAATTGACTAAATCAAAGAGTTGATTAACTTGTCCACATCACTATTTGTCTTGGTGTCATAGGAATGCAAATATTTGGGTGTTTTTTTTTTAATGTTTGCTTTTTGTTTATTTGATTTAATTTTAGGACCTTGATGAACAGAATTTCAATAAGAAAATCTCACTACATAAATATTTACTGACTCCACAAAATTTTGATTATGAGTTTAATACAACAGAAATTCAGCAGTTAGAAAGATCTAATTTATGCACTCACTATAAAAATGTGTCTAAATAAAATAAAATAAAAAGAACTTAGTTCAAGTTTTCTGTAAGACTGGAGCTATAAGAACTCTGTCTATTTGATGTTCCATTTATACTATTTACAAATATATAATCAGTTTTACTAAAAAGAAAACTGCATATACTTACCATCTTAAATGAATTGTTTTAGATCATTTCAGTACAGTTGTATTTAATAAGAACAGATAAGATACTAAATATCCAAAATCAAGTTCATTTTAATATATGGTGAGTGACCTCTAAGAAACTAATATTTAATTTCAATTTAATATGTAATTTTAATTTGCATAAATGAATACTTGCACATTTAAAATTTTGTGAATCTTTGGAGAAAGAAAGACAGGCTAATAGTTTTTTTAAAATATTTTTTGGTACTAGAGGTTGACCAAGGGGAGGGACACTTAACCACTGAGCCACATCCTCCACCCTTTTTTATATTTTAGTTAGAGATAGGATCTCTCTGAGTTGCTCAGGGCCACATAAATTGCTGACGCTGGTTTTGAACTCATAATCCTTCTGCCTCAGCCTCCCAAGCAGCTGGAACTTATAGGTGTGTGCTACCACATACAGCTATAGTTAATTTTTATGTAATATGGTAACTGAATGCATAGTTTAAATTATCAGTCTCCAAAAACATTTTGGCCATATGTATAAATAAATAATAAAATTCTTTTTTTCCTTTGTTATTTTAATCTTCATACTGATATCTGCTCTTGGTTATTCTTTTAGTAAGAGAGACTTTATTGCTCCAGAGGATCCTGGGCTATCAGAAAGCCAGGATTTGAGCATGGAGTGCATTTTATTCTCTAATTGTCTTAATAGCAAATAAAGATACTATGCAAAGAATAGAAATGGAATGCTGCTATACTAAATATGTAATTTTACAAATTTTAATGACCTCATTAAAAAGTGATTAAAAAGGGATGCATTTAGTTTTAATAATATATTTTTCTTAATCCAAAGTATATGAAAGATTTTAATCCCCAAAATCAAATTAATATAAAGCAAATTCTATATGAGAAAAAATGACAGACATCATAGTGTTAGTTGATACAATGAGAACATTACCTAGTTGGATCATGTACTCTGCCTTCCTATTTGTTGCATATTGCATAACAAATTACTATAGAAATAATAGCTCTTTGTTTCATTGGAGTCTATTTTTTTATACTTCTTCATTCATTCCTTGAGTTGAAATTTATTTGTGACAATACTGCAGTCAATAAAGACAGGATTTTGATGTTGCAAATACAAAATAAAAACTTCAGATAAGTTGAAAAGTTAAAAAGCCAAAGGATGAATGCTAAAGCAAAACCTTGCATGAGAATTCTATTTAAAAAAAATGGAAGAAACAATTTTATAGTCTCTTCAAAATCATCTCATGGTAGTTTGTTTATAAACCTTTTTCGTCAAGCTATTTTCTTGAGCCTGGTAAAGATATAGTAAGATGTTTGCATGAATAATACATCAGAATTGAAAACAATTAGGATTTAAAACTGCAGTAAGTGCTCCTACTTGAATTACTTAAATTTTTTGAGCTCTAGATTCAACAACTGAATTATCTAACTCCTCACTGTTATGGAGAAGAAATAACCGGAGACTGTTCTGCTTAGAAAATGATTTTGTTGGTATGTCCAACAACTATTTATCAATAAGCACTATAAAGCAATTGCAGTCAGATATTCTTTAATGAAAGAAAAATAAAGTAATAATATCATCATAGCCCTGCTAAAAAGCCATAAAACCAGTTTTCTGTCCTTTGCAGAAATAAACTGAGAAGTAGAGAAAATCAAATATAATACAATTTACTTTTTTATGCATTAAAATTGCCCGTGTAAATGTGCTAAATTCAATGTGTTGAAGTCAGATCTATAATAGGTCAAGTATGAATTTTAACTTAATTTGTACCATTCAATCAATTAGCAAGTATTTGTTCTGCTCTGACTGGGGATGAGACTTAGTGATAGATCCAAGGAAACACACACAAAAAATATTTAATTGTAAGAAAGTGGCCTTGTCATGAATTAAGATACTCTACATACCAAAGGCAGATATCATTATCTTCAGTGAGAAGCACAGATACCATATCCCCAAGATTAAGTCCCACACACAGAACAAGGAATTGTGCTTAAAAGCAAACTCAAGAGTTTTGTCACTCCAAAGTTTGCTCTCTTATTTCTACTATTTATACTTTAGGTATAAAGTAAGAATGTCTGTTTTAAAAGTTTGTGATCCAGTTGGTAAGTGAAGCAAGCTATCTACACAAACAAAGAAAGATAAGTAACATTGCCAAATGCCACTTGAGAAATTTCAAAGGAAGAGAAACAGAGATGATTTTAAGATTGGGAGGAAAGTAAGTGCTTTATAGATTGAGTCTTGAAGAATGTGTGGACTTCTCTTTGGAAGAGGATGTAGGGTCTGGAATCATTCCAGGTAGGAAGAATGGTTTGAAAAATGAGGCAGCACAAGTCATGTTTCAGCAGCCCGTGAATAAAACAATTTGATTGCAATATAGCTGTTTAACTGGGAAAAACTAGTAAAAAATAAGGCAGGAAGCCAAAACTAAGACTAGAATGTTCCTATTGTTTAGACCTTCATAGGATTATTCGTTAACTTAGATTATTTGCATCCTTAATTTTGTTATGCTTTATTTCAGAGATCAATGGTGATTAAAATATGTGACACAAAATACAAAGAAACACATGCCACGGTGAGCATTTGCACTTGGCTGGACAGGATGTGTCACCTGGTGTAACCACATCCAGTGCCATTGCACATGATGGGCATGTGCCTCAAGCCAGGCTGGGCATATGCTACCTTTTACCACAGTAGTCTTTCTGGGGTGGACAGAAAATGAATAATTCCAATTACAAGGCTTCCCTGAAACTGTGGTACAGATTGTGGAAATTCTTTACCACTACAGCTGCTATAGGTTCTTTGTAGAATAACACTGGTAACTATAGCAAGAGAGGGAAAAGCTAACAGAGAAACAGAAAAGCAGAGTCAAAGGATAACAATAAAATGGAGAGAAAAAGAGAGAAATATTTTGGGGAATTGGATCTAGCAAACTTAAAAACAGAAATTCAAACTATTCATATAAATTAATTTCTTTTTCCCCCTTTATGTTATTGAATTGGGGTTTGATTGTTTGTTATTTATAGTTAGAATGTCCCATTTCATCAAAACATAGGAATTCCAATTGTGGGACTCATGTATGTATGTTACAACATTTTACAAAAGAAAAAAGTAAAGAGATTAGTCTGGGAATTTTGATGGAAATTGGAGAGTAGGTATCATGTACTACTCCACATTTCTTCTCTAAACACAGAACAAAGGGGGAATATTTTTTTTAAAATACTTAATGGAATACATCTTCATAATTAAAACAGGAGAGGGAAACACTTGGCAGAAGGTCTACTTGTTCTGCATGAGGAATAAGATGTTCTGAAATTACCTTCCCACTATTACAGCTAGACAGCTGGAGAATATGTAAGCACATTGTTATTTTTAAACATTCTTCTAGGACAGCACACAACTGTAATTCATAAAGAAAGGGAAACAAACTAGATGAGCCAAAGCCTTACCTCCTTTTTTCTTCCTTGAGGTCCTTCCTTTCCTACCTTCCTTCCTTTCATCCTTCTTTTTTTTTTTCCTTCTTTTTTTGTTCTCCTTTCCTTTCCTTTAGCTACTGATTGAACTCTGAACACACTATACCTCTGAGCTACACCCCCAGCCCTCTAGAGGTAATTAGCATACTACAACACAGGCTGGAGTATGCAAAGTCAGTTGGAAAATCTCAATGAGTTCAGACAACAGAGCTTAAAATTTGCACAGGCCAAGTTGGCTAGGAATTGCTATTCAGAGAACTAAGAAAAACAAGAGAACTAAAGCTATAGTATATTAATAAAGAATTGCAAATACCTACATAAGGGCCTCAGTGCCTCTCCTTGAATGTCAGTATTTATATGCATAATGTGAAGTCTAGTAAAAGTAAACAAGAACACTTTCCAACCTAAGAATGATGTGATGCTATAAGAACAATTCTCAAAAGTCACATAAGGCCAGCGGTTCTTTGAGTTTCATGCATCTGGAGTGTAAATAACTTCCCTAAATACACTGGGCTTTCAGACCATGCTTCAAAATTTGGACCAAACTGACTCTAGAAAAGACACTATAGTCATACTCAAAACAAGTTTCAAAATCAAAGTAATCAAAAGTAGCTTAGCTGCCTTCTAGGGGAATAAAACATCGTTATTTCACTTTTTAAAGAAATGTTTTATTCATTATTCCTGGAGAAAGAAAGTGCCAAATGAATAAGATGGGCACTTGAGAAATTTCAGAGCACTGGCTTGAATCATTTACATATGATTAAAAATACATGATTCAAAATATCTGACATCCAATTCAAAAATACTAGATTAACTAATAATCAAAAAGGATCACTCATACCCAAGAGAAAAATAAATCAATAAAAAAAAAGACTCAGAAATGACAGACATGATAGAAGGAGCAAGAAAGGACAGTAAAGTAGTTATTATGAAAACGATTCATATGTTTCATGATGTAAAGAAAAGTAAGTCACAAAGAGAAGAAAACAAATGCTGTAAAACAGGAAATGAATGAGACTTCTAAGTATTAAAACATAGTCCCGGAAATTAACCGCAACAACAAAAACAAAAACAAAGAAACACTGGAAGTGATTGATAGCCTATTAAGCATGGCAGAGTAAGAGAATAATGAAATTTGAGAGTAGAACAACACAAGGTAATTAACTGAAGGCTAGACAGAATCAGACTGAGGAAAGAAAAGAGCATACTGACCCATGGGACTTTATCAGGTAAGGAAACACAGCAAGCTTAGGTATAATTGGAGACCCCAAGAAAGAGGGAGCAATGTGGGGGATTAATAGATATATAACAGAATGGCAAATGGGAATTTTTCTAAATTTGATGAACACTAAAATTATAAATCAAAGAAAAAAATTCAGCAAACCAGAGAGAGAGAGAGAGAGAGAGAGAAAGAGAGAACCCACACCAAAGTGTACATTATAAACAAAATGCTAATAATTTCTAACAAAGGCCACACTGAGGGCCTAGGGGGCCCAGTGGAGGGTGTGGCAAACCAGTAACAGGGCAGCTCAACTGCCTTTAAATTAGGGGAAAAAAAATGATATTTTTTTGGTTGGGGTGGGGTACTGAGGATTGAACTCAGGGGCACTGGACCCTGAGCCACATCCCAGCCCTATTTTGCATTTTATTTAGAGAGGGTCTCACCGAGTTGCTCAGCACTTTTTTTTTTTTTTTTTTTTTTGGTTGTAGATGTACACAGTACCTTCATTTTATTTGTTTATCTTCTAGTGGTGCCAGGGATCCAACCCAGTGCCTCACGAATGCTAGTCAAGCGCTCTGCCACTGAGCCACAACCCCAGCCAACACCCCACTTTTGCTGAGGCTGGTTTTATTTCAAATATAAGGACACATTTATAAAGATAAAATGAAAAAAAAATTCAATTGAGTGTGAGTTAAATAGGACGCACTAACTGCATTGCAATGAAAATATAAATAAATGATAAGAGAGATTAAAATTGCCAAAATGTTTAGAAAATACACTGTAAACATCTTATGGATTATTGATGAATTTATAATAAAATTAATAGATTTAAACCAGATTGGCTATTAAGTAAACAAAGACAGTCTAACATAGGTAAACAGCCTTTTGTAGTAAATATATAGCTTTAGATATACATGTTTTCTTAGGAAAAACTGACATTAAATGATTTAAAGAATCACCTCAACAAGTACCTTAGAAAGAAAATTTTAACCTTTGACTAAAATAAACAGTAGACCTTGTTATATCCAATGCTTATTAATTGATAAATGCCAATTTTCTTCAAATAAATGTATGAAATCCACAATATACCGCCTGTTAAAATTCAAACAACATTTCAGTGTTCCAGAATAAGACAATTGTTAATACAAAGAACATGAATAGGATCCAACCATACTAATACCAAGATTTATGATATAGGTTTAGTAATTTAAACAAACTTAGCAAGTCAAAGACATAGGCCAGGAGAATAAAGATCTCCATCTTTAAAGAATTTATCAGCCTATGGTGACCACAGGTGTTTAAGTGGCCAAATTGAAAACAATACAAAATTATCTTGTTGCTGATTTGGGTCCATCTGAAAAATATAATCATGAACATACAGAGATGCCAAATGACAGTTTAGAGACTTTGGAGCTATTAAAGAGTATAATTTGGCAAAGATATATATGAGGACAGTATGTTAGCTCTAGAAAAATAGAAAACATGCGAACCCTAGTAGTAATCCTACTACCCCTCCAGAGAAACCTATAAAGGTCAGCCCAATCATACTGCACCAAGATTGTCCATGGCACCACAAAATGATAATCTAGACACACCTTTTAAAGGAGCCTGTTATGATTCAGGTATGAATGTCCCCCAGAGTCTCACGTGTTCAGAAGTGGGGCTTTGGGGAGTGACTAGCTCATGAGGGCTCTGACCTAATCAGTGGAATAACCCATTGATGACTAAATAGATTACTGGAAGGTGGGACCTAATTAAAGGAAGCAGGTCCCTGGAGGCATGTCCTAAGAGAGTTTAACTTCTCTCCTGCCTCTTCTCCTTTCTTCTTCATTTCTTCTTCCTCTCTTTTTCTACTTCTCGGGTACCATGAGCTAAACACCTTTCCTCCCCCACACCCTTCCACCAAGCCAAATGAAGCCAACTAACCCTAGATTGAAACTTCTGAAACTGTGAGCCAAAGTAGATATTTTGGTCTCAGCAATTAAAAACTGACTTACTTAGAGCCCAGATATCCCATGTACATCTGCACTTCCAGAAATATCTGCACTTAGCTTTGGTCCATGAAACTAATTCTGACTATCTGATATGAGCAGAAGAAATGAAAATCATCAATGTTATTCCTCTATGTCTTTCTTGTTCTATGACAGTGAATTGGTAGACATAGTTTCCAGGTTGAGAGGTTATAAGGCAGAGGAATATACCTTGTCTCATCATAGAGTGTAGGTGGGCCAGAAATAAAGCTGCAATGTTAAAGAAAATGCAGTTTGGGCCTGGGGTTGTGGCTCAGTGGTAGAGTGCTTGCCTAGCATGTGTGAGGCACTGGGTTCAATTCTCTAGCACCACATATATAAATAAAATAAAGGTCCATTGACAACTAAAAAAAAAATATTTTAAAAAATGCAAAAAAAAT
This sequence comes from Urocitellus parryii, assembly GCF_045843805.1. NCBI lineage: Eukaryota > Metazoa > Chordata > Mammalia > Rodentia > Sciuridae > Urocitellus > Urocitellus parryii. The sequence continues at coordinate 185,112,218 of NC_135531.1, read as the reverse complement.
GCAGCTTAAGGTTCATAATACTTCTGAAAAAAATGAGATTACATTCATTTATATACACCTAAGTGTTCAAGAAGAGGAAAAGATATAAATTAAATTTAGTGCATTCATATACCAAAAATAAAATATAAAGAATGGCATTCAAGTACATGTATGTAATTAAAAATATTAAATGAATTGATGAACAAAGTGTTGGCCAAATAAATGTAATGCAGTAAATTCTAACATAAAGCTGCTTTTTTGCCTTCTAGATAGAGTTAAAAATAATATTTCAAGAGAGAAAAGCACAATAAAAAGAAAAATTAATGAAAAATCCTGATTTTTAAAAAGAATAGCTAAAAGGGACTGGCAAACAGGTTTTTCATTTACTAATTAGTTGTTTCTTCAATCACCAATTTATTGAGCTTCTACTATAGGTTAGGAAGTATCCAAACAGCTGGATCATTATTCTTAAGCATCATGGTATCTAGTGGGAGTCCAGACTATGTGAAAAAGTCTTTCAGAAGTATCATTTGTTTTATGATTGAGTTATTTACAGAATTTATTGCAAGCATAGAGAATTCACACTGGGGTTAACCTTAAGATGCCTTAGAAAAAGTGAAGTCTGTAAAATCTTTCCCCAAGTCAACTGGTTCTACAATAGGAAGATATTTTAGTTTGAAGCTGCATCTCTTCAAAGGCAGAGGCTCTGAGGTAAGCTATTCCAAGTCACCCAGCATGGCCAGTGATGGGAACACAGGGTCTTCCCATCAATGTGATTCTTCTTTGTCTTTCTTGTTCTATGGCAGTGAATTGGTAGACATTCATTCTGAAAATGTGTCACCATATTCCTGCCCTCCACCCTTACCTACAGGCAGGATCATTTTCTTTAGTCCTAAAAGATGAATTTAAAACACATTTATCCTTGAACTCAACCCATTTCATCACAGTCATTCATTTAATGTTTCCTGTACTTCCTGAGGGATGGTGAGCTCCTTTTGGACCAGCTATTATCTGACAAGTGTCTGCCCTTCATGCCTAGAACAAAGTGTGCTGAGTCCAAGGTACTCTATACATATTGTCTTGACACTCAATATAGAATCTGATTTCAAAACGTCCTTCCATCTGAAATTATATCCTTACATAAATGGGAATTATTTTAATGGTCTCTTTACATGAGAGATTGAGCAAGATGATTTCACTGGTGTGGGTTGGGTAGCCTAAGAAAATAAATCTGGATTTTAATCTTGCTTTGGACCACTTGCTTTATCTGTGGCAGTGGGCAGATCGTTTAATTTTTGAATCTCAAATATGTGATACACAAAATGCAAATCAATCACATGTATCTTTGTATATTAAATATTGGATTCTTTAAAATAAACTCTATAGCATTAGGAATCTAATAAATGGAGTCAACAACAACAAAAATATGTAATTCTTGGCATACCCCCCCAACTTTTAGTAAAAGGCTGAGTGGGTGTTTTCAGTACAGAAACACATGACGATTGAAAGAGTGTGTAAGCATGTCTGACCAAAGTAGAAACTTTAAAATAAAAGGGTCTAAAGGATAAAGCAAAAAGTATGAAATCACAGCCATTTATTAGTCTTGCACCCAGGAGAAAAGATACACTCCATTTCAACTTCTTCCTGAGTAAAGGAATGCCAACAAAGTTGCCTTTTATGATTTAATATGATTAAAGATTAAATGAGCTGGGTGCGGTGGCCCATGCCTGCAATTCCACCTGCATGGGAGGGCAGAGGCAGGAGGATGGCAGGTTCAAAGCCAGCCTCAGCAGGGCCGAAAGCAACCTAGTGAGATGCCATCTGAAAAAAATTTAAAAAAAAATCAAAAGGGCTGCGGATATGGTTCAGGCTGAGTTGTGAAGGGCCCTTGGGTTTTATACCTAATACCAAAACAAACAAACAAACAAAAAAGATTAAATGAGATAGCACATGTCAAAGACATACGGATGCATCTTGCTTCCCCCCCCCACCCCCAGGCCTTGTGATACTGGGGATTAAACCCAGGAGCATTCAACCACAGAGCTATTCATTCTCTCTCTCTCTCTCTCTCTCTCTCTCTCTCTCTCTCTCTCTCTCTCTCTCTCTCTCTCTCTCTCTCTCTCTTTCTTTCTTTCACTGGAAATTGAACCCAGGAGAACTTAATTACTGAGATAACATCCCCAACCCATTTTACTTTTTTTATCTTGAGACAGTATCTAATTTCCACGTGGCCTGCCTAAATTGCTGAGGCTGGCCTTGAACTTGCCATCCTCCTATCCTAGCCTCCCAAATTGCTGGGATTATACGCATGAGCCACCAAACCTGGATTATTTTACTTTATTTTATTTTATTTACAATATGTTATTATTATTTTCTTATTTTAACTTTGCATGTTTGCTCAGACTGGCCTCAAATGTGTGATCCCTTTGTCTTTGCCTCTCGGTGGCTAGGATTGCAAGCATGTGCCACTGCACTTGGGGAGGCAATTTCAAACTTTATATTCACTCAGTTTTATCTGGTCTAGTTTAGACTTAATGAAAGGAATGTTGTTATTTAATGACAGGTCTGCTTGCTTGCTTGCTTGTCTGTCTGAATGGTTTTATTCATGTAGTTGGTCATTTGCTTGGTTTTCATGCTAAGGAATAGCATTAACAAACCCAAGTCTGCTTCTTCACTACTAGAAAAGGACCCAGTGAATTGAGGCGAAATTATTGGGGCAAGGAAAAAGATTTATTTGGTAAATCCGTAAGACCAAGGAGATGGTGGATGTGCGACTTGAAAGGCCATCTTAACACACGCTTTAAGATCCTTTTATCTTTAGGAGGAAATGACTGAAGAAACCTAGTAGCCAGAAATGTCGACTTTGCATTTGTGTTTTAACAGTGAGGAGCCAGATTAGAAAAGTTTCTGGTTAACTCAAACTTGTGCTGAGAGTTTAAACTATTTTAAAAAGCTGTGTATTCAGGGAGGCAAAAGCTTTTTATTTATTTATTTATTTATTTATTTTAGCAAAGAATAACTAGGAGTGTGGCGATAGCTGTATCTAAGTTGGGCTTTGAATGTTGTCTCTTGACAAATCTTCCCACGCAGCTTTCTCTTTCTACAATCTGATGCGTAAAAGGTAATATCTGTTTTTGATCATTTGTGATGCCAATGGGAAAAATGGCATCCTGTTATCTAATTAATTAAAGGAGCTCTGTGCATTTGCTCTCTTCTCTGGCATCCCTGCAGTCAGGCTTTTCTGTTTATCATGCTGATTAGTTAAACAACTGCCACTCAGCTGACTGCTGAAGTCCAAGGGCAGGAGGGAAGAGAGGCATAGTTTTGCCAACAGATTTGAACTTGCGGCCTTGTTTACTCCCAGCGCTGTGTTGGGTTCCTTATGGGAGAAATGAATTAAAGCCTATTAGTGAAGCTCAAAGAGACTCTCCAACATCTGATAATGATAATCTTGAAACCATTTTTCTAAGAGGGAAGGAGGCTGATGAAATTTCTATGGCATCAAATAGAAACAAATGGCCTTAACCACTTAGAGTGTGTGCAGTCTACTTTCTACTTCTACGGAGAAAAATCTGCACATTGTACAAAAATGGAGGATGAACACAAAGGAAGAAAAACATATTTCAGGATTATAGTGAAAAGCGATGTCGGAAAGTGAATGCATAAATATTAGAAATTGGAGAAAACTTCCTAGTGAGATCATCTCATCACAATTCCTTCTATTTCAGAAATTAAGAAAATGAAAAGATAAAATAAACAAACAAACAAACAAACAAATATGGGGGAATCTTAAAGTAATTTTGCTAAATGAAATAACCCAATCTGAAAGGGTTCCATACTTAATGGTTCAATTATAAAACATCTTTAGAAAGGCAAAATGATGGATACCAAGGCTTGCTAAGGGCTTAGGGTAGAGGGGACAGAAGGGATAAGTAGGTGGAACACTGAGAATATTTAGAACTGTGGAAATAATATCCATGTTATTGAAATGGCTGAAAGATGCCATTATACATATCTCAAATCCACAGATTGTACAACATAAAGAGTTAATCCTAATATAAACTATGAACTTTAGTTAATAAAATGCATCAACATTGGATTATAAATTATAATAAATATACTACACTAATGCAAAATATTAATTATAGAGAAAGGGGAAAGGGGTATGGAGTATATGCAAATACTATGCTTTCGCTCCACTTTTCTGTAAACTTAAAACTTCTACAAAAAAGTCTGGTTTTAAAAGAGAAGTGCTAAGAGAGTGCAAATCTGTAAATATGATAATGATGGTGGCAGCAATGGTGATTATGATGATTTAAAAATTAATTTGCAAATACAGACTTGCTAATTTGATTTCAAGAAAAAAAAATGTGGAAAAACAACAACAACAACAAAAAGAAACTTTTAAAAAAGTATAAAAATTGAAAAGAGAAGTGTTATAACAAACAAATGTCAAAGTATGAGCATTCCAAAGATGCAAATCCTTAATAACACACAGGGGGACAAATGAAGATCAAGCAGAAAAATCAAGTGAACTTCATTTAATCCTTTGATGGATCACTTAACAGATTAACTTAATTGAAGGTGATCTGCATATGATACTTTTAGTTTCTCCGTTCTTAGATGGAGGTAAGCCACAGTGAACCTGGATTTGCACAATTCACTAAATTCCATCTCAGTTTCAACATTTTATTTGTTAATCCTTGTCCCAATAATCACAAATGCTTCTCCACAATCCCAGTGTTCTTCAGTCAGTTTATTCATCCAGGCTTCCAGCTACAGACCTGCAGAAAATTTAGAGAGCATTTAGCATCTGTCAATAAGTTTTAAATGTCTAATATGAAATTATTTTCCTTTCTCATAAAAATCTTTAGCACTAAGATGCTGCAACAATATTACCTGGTTTAACTTTACAAATGCAATTCAATTATTAAAGAATATTCCAGTGAATATACATTTATGTGTGCAAACTTTGGTCATGAATCAAAATCTAGGGATAAATTCAGCAAAAGTTAACAATGATTATCTGTCAGGTATGTAAATGTGATTTGTGCTTTGTTTTATAAACTTTTCTTCACTTTATAAATAATTCACAATGAGAATATATTGTACAATAGAAAGAATGGCCAACTATTTTTAAAGCAAATGCATATATATATATATATATATATATATGTATATACATATACATGTTTTTGTATAAATATGATGGGAATACAAACAAATTGTTTACAGCAATAATTTTAGTGAGTTAGGACTATAGTTGATTTTAACTTATTTCTAACTTTTCTAAAATTAAATTCTAACTTTACTAACTGTAACTATATTGCAATTATGTTCCAGAATGAGTACATTCAGCAAAGAGAAATGAGCTGCAATCTTGAGGCAATTTAGCAAAAGTAGATTGTGTACTGAGCTTTAGCTGTTTCTTCAAGGAGACTTCCCCAACAGGACACATGTTCCCTGGATTAAAGAACAGTTTTTGACATTCATAAAGTAACAGTGCTGAACATCTTAAGACCAAGACAAATGATTCAAACTTGGCATATTGAAGAAGAGACACATTAAAAGTTTAAAAGTGAGATGCATTAACCATCAGGGAAATGCAAATCAAAGCTACATTGAGATTCCATCTCACTCCAGTTAGAATGACAATCATCAAGAACACAAATAAAATGCTGGTGAGGATGGAGGGGGAAAAGAAACTCTTACACACTGTTGTTGGGAATATTAAATTAGGTTAGCCACTAGGGGAATCAGTAAGAACGTTTCTCAAATTCTAGAAATAAAAGAATTCTATGATCCCGACATAACACTGCTTGGTATCCAAAAAAATTAAAACCAGCATACTTTAGAGATACATATATCCCCATGTTTAAGGCAGCAAAATTACTAGCAAAGTTATGGAATCAGCCCATCTGTCAACAGATGAATGGACACAGACAGACAGACAGACAGACACACACACACACACACACACACACACACACAATGGATTTTTATTCAACTATAAAGAAGAATGAAATAATGTTATTTGAGGAAAATGGATGGAAATGGAACTATAAGTTTGAGCGAAATAAGCCAGACCCAGAGAGAGGAGAACCATGTCTTCTCTCTTATGTGGAAAACAGAAAAATAGAGGGGATAAAGGGACTCCATGAAATTATAACAGAGACTATAGGGTAGATATAGAGTACTCGGGGGGGGGGGGCGTAGGGAAGAAAGGAGAAGGAAGGTATTGAGGATTGCAATTCATCAAGTTATGTGAGTTTACACACACACACACACACACACACACACACACACACACACATATATACCACAGTGAAACCTACCATTCTGTATAATTGAGATATACCAATAAAAATTAACTCAATAATTATACCCATAATGAAAGAATGCTAGCAAAAAAGTGAGATGTAGTTATACACACTTTTATTTAACATACTTTTCTTTAGCACCTGCTATATAACAAAAATTCTGTACAAGGTATACCAAGAAAGAAACATCTCTTTCCCTCCTGAGCTCTGATGGCAAGAACGATAGCCAATAGTAACACAGTTTGATTTGATTTATGAAGTCATAGTATGTTGTCCTGTCTTAGCACAGCAGGAGAAATATTGTCTTACCAGTGATGGTAAGTCAACAGAGTGACATTCAGGATGGATCTGTGTGAAGGTCTATGTATCGGTCAAGTACACAAGAAATTGTTCTTTTATCTGGCAGGGGAAAATTGGTGCAGAATGCATGACAATTGAAAAGGTAATCCAGAAAAAAATAGTCTCTCTTTTCAAGATGGTTCAAATGGTTCTATTGATATTTTCAAGATAGATAGATGATGGACAGATACATGGATAGCGATATCAATATATTTCTAGATATAGATAAATTGATATAGATATACATGATATATTTATATTTAAATATATATTGATTATCTATCTATCTTTCTATATTTTTTCATAGCATTAGAATTAGACCAGTTACTTTTCTCTCATAGTGAGTGAATATTTTTATGTAGACACATAGCTTAGCAAAAATTCAACAAATATATACGAAGGCTATCTTTTGATTCCCCCTGGAGGATAAAGAAAAAGACAGGTATCAAGGGATAGCATTGGCTTTGAATTCTCACTGTCCCAGGCAGATTTTGGAAAGACTGAAGTAGAGTAAGAGGTCCTTTCAAAAGGCTGAGATTTTCTTCTTAGAGCCAAAGGTGGGCCAGCATTTCCACAGAGGGTCCCAACAGGACAAAATAACACAGTCTTATTGCCTATCAATTTTGTCCACACTATCTATCTTGGGTGCATGTATTTAAAGAGAGCCACCTGGGTTTTATTGAAATTTGCCACACAGGCTTGAGCAGATGGCCTAAGCTCATTGTAATGTCAGGTATTCTCAAGCCATGCCTACCTCTATGCCATCGATACAAATAAATTACATTGGCAGACAATAAATCAAAAGCCTTTAGTCTCTAATGACTTTATGGCATATTCTAGCACAATGGAGGGAATATCGTTAGACAGTAGCTTTTATTCATAAGCACATAGGCCTGGGAAAGGAATTACCACAACAATTCTCAACAAAAAAAGATAAGGACACACAAAGGCCTCCAGGCATCCCCAAGCAATAGAAGGAGAGATGTGTAGAGAGATGGGAGAGAGAGCAAGAATGAGAGCAGGAGGGAGAGGTATGATCATTTTATCAGTTTCCTCAAAGGTATAAAGTATGAGTATTTTCTTTATCTTGTCCATCAAAACCTGGACTATGGTTTTACAGGCCCCAGATTTATATTCAGGAGTGTCTGGAGGTAGTCTTAGGTTCAAAAGGCATTCTTCCATTAGATCATGCCTCAATTTAAGTTCAGAAAAATCAGGTGAATGCCCAATATAGCTATTATTGGTGATGATAAACTGCGTGTGCTTTCTAGAAAGAAGGTGTTCAGCTGAGAAGCACCGCAGAGCAGTTTGGTTCTAGCAATAAATAGCAATGTAAAGAACTTATAAAATGCCTTGCACGGAGGAAGTTTTCACAAATGGTTCTTTTATCATATTTAACAAGACCACGTCCAGATTTGCTGTGTACAATGTAGAGAGAACCAATTTAAGTGAAAACAGAGCATGCTGTTTTACTACTTGGAATGTGTTTTTTCTACATTAAGATATTATTTTTCTAGTTCAATATCTTAACACCTTAAATCATCTGAGCATTCATTCATTCATTCATTCACTAAGGGGTTAATTTATTAAACCCTTAATTTTTAGTGTTTAGAGAATACTTTCCCTCAAAACACGAGAGAGGAATGAACATTAACAAACAAACCACAAAAAAAATAAATATAAGAAGAAAAGAAGTAAGCATTTTGTGATACAACAGATAGAAGGAAAAATATTTAAGAAATTTAATTACCCAAATAGATCAAATAAAAGCAAAATCGTTTCTTTTTTCCTTTTTCAAAATGCACTACTACTAAGAGAGAGAGGTTTTTGCTTTTTTTTTTTTTTTTTTTTTTTTAAGCAAAGACAATTAACTTCCAGCATCAGATGGATAGAAAAAGGAGTGCATTTCAAACACTTTAATCCCCAAATGAGAGTATTTCCAGGGGCTGGCCATAGAGATACTGTATTCACAAAAAAAAAATTCGGTTTCCAGGGAGAAGGGGAACATAAAGTTTTAACATATCTTTGTGATGTGTTTACCGCAAATATTTTCAAAGGAATTGTGGGGTCTGCAAAAATAATAGCCTCCTGGAAGAGGAAGAATAACATTTTATCAGGAAAGAAAATCAGGACAAATGGGAATCTGTGAAGATATTGCTGTTCTAATTCCATTGACTTCCTGTCACTTGGTGGTAACTGCATTTGTATTCTCTTGTTATTGTGACAAATGACCACTGGTTTATTGGCTGGAGTCAACAGACATTTACCGTCTTACAGTTTTACATGTCTAAAGTGCAATGCCATCTTCACAGGGGCTAACAGCAAAGTCTCTGGGGAGTGTGCTTTTTCTCAGGCCTGGAGAGAATCTGTTTCCTCACCTACACCAGCTTCCAGGGGATGCCCACATTTCTTGGCTTATGGCTTATTCTTTTTCCTCCATCTTCAGGCCCTGTAGGTCCAGTGCTTCTTAGGCACCTACCTAGACACCCCAGCTTGTGTCATCACATCTCTCACTGACCTCAGCCAGGAAAGATTCTCCACTTCTAAAGATTCAATTGATAACATAGAACCCACTGAAACAACCCAGATCAGTTTAACCTTGACACATCTGCCCAGTCTCTTTGACCACATAAAGTCAGGTGTTCACAAATGCCAGAGATGAGGACCTGGACATCTTGGGGAGCATTATTCCATCTGCTATAGTGACATTATCAAAACAAGCTTTTCTTTGATTCCATGGCGATTTCACAACTTTCATTAGTTTTTAAATTACTTATCAGGAGTCTTTTTACTTCACTCAAACATACATTCACTTATTCAACATTCAGTTAATGATGTATTGCAAAAATTCCCTTTCTATGCTTCACTGCATCATGCAAGCCTTATTTATGCATTCATTTAATTAATATCTAACTCCCCAACTAGGATCTAGAAAGTAAAAACCTTATTTGCTTCTCATGAAGTGTTCCATCCTCAGTGGCTAAAATAATTTAACACAAAAAGGTTCCCACTGAATACTTGTTTTAAAAAAAGGGAACAAAATAAGCAGATATTTATCCTGGTGCCAACAATATGTCAGAGTTCCATGCACAAAGACAGACAGGTGGAAAGATCAACCAAAAGAGAAGCAGGACTGAAACCCAGATGTTACTGCAAAAATGTCATATACAGAATTTCAGCAAGGTCTGTTCTTTTTGTCCAGGACCATCTCATTGCCATGGCCCCAAATGATCCTGTTCAATACAGCAGAGCAAAATTTGGTACTGTAGACATTAAGTAAACTCAAGGCGTCTTTAACCCTAGGAAATAAAGGGTTCTTGTTTCAACTGGGCCACCCTGCATAAGGTTTAGAGTGAAGTACTCTAGAAACAGACCATGTGTGCCATAGAAATGGAAATGACCTTCACTTCCTTTAAAAGATTGGTCCTAGCTGAGCGCAGTGGCCCAAACCTGTAATCTCAGCTGCTCAGGAGTTTTGGGGATCCTGAGTTCAAAGCCAGCCTCATGAATGGCAAAGTGCTAAGCAACTCAGTGAGACCCTTCTCTAAATAAAATACAAAAATAGGGCTGGGGATGTGCCTCAGTGATTGAGTGCCCCTGAGTTCAATCCTCAGTACCCCTAGTAGCCCCCATAAAGGAAGATTGATCCTGGGACATTGAACACAGCTCTCTGACCAACTCTTACATTGTCTGCCAGCAGAATACAGAACCGAAATCATTTCGCTTGTTGGTCAGAAAGAGATAAGCAACCGTGGCAAAACCCATGGTGGAGAGGAAACAAGATAAAGAACATGAGCTCAGGCAGATGACAAAAGACCCCCAAGGGACATAATCTTTCTTTGGATTGTGCAGTTGGCTTTGCACATAATTTATGTGTGTACCTGTATCCTGTGGATAATAAAACTTTATTTTGTATGACATCGTTCATACTACACTCCTAAATATTTAATAGAGTTAAATAATGCAGTTACTAAGGAGAGTAATAGTAGGCAGCGAGGGGAAATTAAAAAGCAATGACAAACTGGGAGAGTTATGTTTTGAGAAGAGTCTAAGAATGATGTCGCCTTCCCAGAAACAGTCCAGGAGCCAGGACACATAAAGAACGTAATGCTGGAAGATAAGAAAGAGCGTTTCCTCAGGGTCAGTTCTGACTGTAGGACCCATATGACCTTGACTGGGCCACCTGACCCCTTAAAGCCCTAATTTCCTTATCTAGAAAATAGAGTGAGACTTCAGTGGCAGTTGTAAGGATAGAAATTTTTCAGGATATGTGAGATGGGTTTGAAATGTGTGTGACACTGGGCAATTTCCTTCACTGCTAAGAGGAAATTAAGAGAGGAGGACAGAATGATATAATCACAGGAGGCATCAAGGGACTAGAGAAGTTGTAGAGATTACCCAGAAGTAGATTAAGATCAATTTACACAGCAACACAGCAAGAAACCAATTCCAAAGGAGTTTAGAGTCATTTTGTAAAGGCAGTGATTGGAAGACAGGCCCCCAGCATGTGCTCTGATAAATCAGTGGATGATCTGGTCTCCCCATTTTCCTTTGCACCCTTTATCTCCCTAATGACTCTTATTGAATTTCCCATGAACTTAATTCACATCTTTCAATGCTTAGCATGTAGTTTTTAACAGACTTGCAATCCTCTCATTATGTACTATTTCTCAAAATGAAAGAGTACTCCTTTAGTTGGTGGCTTAAAAGTTACCTACTTGAAGGCTCACAAAGGCATCCACTTCTTTGGGAAGCTCCCCAGCCTCATGCACACGCATGTCCTCTCTAATTGTTTAATCCTCTGTTCTTTGTGGTGTTAAATCCAGCTGCACCAAGCCTCCCACAGGGATTTATTAGATTGCAAATGCTTAAGCACCACCTCAGACCTACAGAATATAATCAGATCTTAATCTTCTAGGATAAAACAAGGAAGAAGAGCCAGAAAAGGAGGTGCAGAGCCTTGCAAACTTGACAATGCTTTCCCTGATAAAGTTCTTTCTTTCCATAGAGCACCGATTTTCAGCTTACACCAGAGTCACCTGAAAAGATTATGTTTAAAGCACAATTTCTGAGGCACCATTTCTGATTCAGAAACTCTAGGTAAGGGCTCAAGCTTTTGTAATTCTAACAAGCAATCAGGTGATGCAGATGCTTCAGTTGTGGGGAAAACATTTTGAGAACTATAGCCTTGAGGATCCTCCTGACATATTATACCTTCCAGCACTCATAAAGGCTGCAGATTGATGCCCTAGTCTGGCTGAAGCAAGGAAATAAACACGTCCCTATTTCCCTTGACATAACTAAGAAGGAACTGGAACAATTTAAAAGGTCAAGGGAAAACAAAGAAAATAGAGGACCACATCTAGATCAATAGATTTGTTCAATGTGCCTAGTGTAATACCCAGCTTACTCCTGATCCATCCTCATCGATCATGTTTGTTTTTCTAACACTTCTCTGTTAACTGGAGTAGCTTTAATTATGTCCATGGTTTCGGGTGCCTAGGCCAAGTGCCTCTTCTGTGTTTACTCCAACTTCTTGCTCCCCCTTCTTAGTTCTCAACACATTTTTATTTCTTAATTGAAATGTAATTAATGTACAATGAGTCACACAGATATCAAACGTTTTATATTAAATGAGCTTTGACAATCATTTACAACTGTCCAGTCACTACCAAAAATAGTAGATAGAACATGTTGATGTAGAAAACTTGATCTCATGGAAGTAGAGTGTCTGTTGGTGGCTTTCTGAGACTGGAGAGGGTAACAGGAAAGATAGAGACGGGAAAAGAATGATCTACAGCTACACAGGTACAATGAGTTAAGGGGGCATGAATTCTGCTATTATTTTACATAGTAGAATGACTAAAGTTAGTAAAGAACATTTTTAACATCTCCACTCATCATAAAGAAATAGTAAGTGTTGAAGGTAATGTGTATACTAGGAACACTGATTTGATCATTACAAAATGCAGATATGTATCAACATCATAAATTTTCTTAGTATTGTTGCCTCTTTCCACTTCATTTTTGAAGTTCTGATATTTATTATTTGCTTTCTTCATCATTCGTTTTTTCTTTTTCTTTTTACTTTTTTTAGTTAAGCAATTATATCACTGATTTAACACCTTCCTTCATTCAAATGTAAATATTTAATGCTGTGAAATTGCCTCTGAATTCTGTTTTAGCTGAACCCTACAAATTTTCATATTTGGTCATTTCAATTTGTTTCATATTTCTGTATTTTTAAAAATGTTCTTTTGGAACATTCTCTTGGACCTACAGATTATTTTTAAGTGTATTATTTAATCTCAACTGTTTAGAAATTTTCCTATTGTTTTTCTTCTAATAATTTCTAGTTTGACTCTACTAAGTTGAAAGAAAATAAATGTTTAAATTCAATTAGTTTAAATTGGTTTGTGTCATAGTCAAAATCATGGTATATCTTGATGAATATTCAAAGGGTTCAGGAAAACAGAACACATTTTGTTGTGATTGTGCCTATTTAGTGTTTTATGTACCTTAGTATATCCTGCTATGCATTGAGTTGGTCATATTCCTACTCATTTTCTAATAAGTGCATTAGTTCTATGACAATGGCTGTGAGATGATTTCATTTTTGATTTTCATATTTTCTGTATTTCCTTTTTTATTGTCACAATAAATTGTGACAATAAATTTGTCAATTTTATTAGTTTTTCGATGTAATTGGTGTTATACAATATTTTCTTAAATGTAGTTAATTGATGCTTTTATTATTTATTATTTTGTACTCCTTTTTGTTACTTTTGAGCTCCATTTGCTCTTCCTTTTCTAGTTTCATGAGATTAACTCTCAAATAATATTGAGCTGTTATTCCCAAATATAAACTTTCAGTGTTATGAATTTCCAAACTTGAGCTATTTAAGCTGTATTTTATAAATTTTGATGTGATATATTCTAGTTTTCTTTGAAATCAGAAGATTTCAACCCTTGCATTGTTTAGAGTTATATATTTTTTTATTTTCAAATATTTGGGGATTACAGTTCTTTTTAACGTGGAAATTTTATTCTTTGGCTTAGAATATAGCTTGCTGAATATTCCAAATACAGTAAAATCTAGTCACATGGAAGAGTATGACTTCAACATATAAATTGTTTTTTTTTTTTTTGGGGGGGGGAATTCACTCCATAGCAGTGTTCTGCAAGTACCAAAAAAGGGGAATAGATTGATAATTTTCAGGCCCATTATATTCTTCTAAATTTTTCTTTAAGTGCCATCTCAATTATTGATAGGTGAGTTTTTTAAACCTCCAAATAATTTAATGGTGGATTTCTCTATATTTTTCCTTTTATTTCCATTTCATTTTGATATTCAGGCTATATATAGATAGATAGATTATTTCCATTTTATTTTGATATTCAAGCTATATATAAAAATTATATATATTTTTTGCTACTTTTGAATATTATTTTTATGTCAATTATATATATACATATATGTAGTTTAAAATATATATCCTATATATGTATATATATAATTGACTTATAAAAATAATTGGTCCTATTTCCTATTTCTTATAATACTATATGCTCTTTGCTCTCTCCAACTTTCTCATTTTAGTAGTTTGACAGTATATCTTTTTAAAAATTTATTTTACTGGTTCCTTTCAATTATATATGATAGTTGAATCCATTTTATGTAATTATACAAGCATGGAATATATCCTTTTCTACTTAGGATCCTGGTACCTCTCCTTCCTCTTTCCTCTATTGATCTTTGTGCTGCTTATCCAGTTATTTTTATTTATTTATTTTTAAATTAATGTATTGGAGATATGCATAAAATGGTGAGATTCACTGTGTTGTGTTCATATATATACATAGGAAAGTTAAGTCAGATTCATTCCATAGTCTTTCCTTTACCTTTTTTCTTTTTTAATCCATTCCTCTGTTAAAGGGCACCTACGTTGGTTACATAGCTTAGCTATTGTGCAGCTATAAATAATGTGTTTGAGTCAATTACTTCAAGCTGGTATTCTTTTTATATTGATCCTATTGAATTTTTGTGCCTTACTTCTCCTTTTCTTTTACACATTAGGTGAATTGGTGATGCATCTTATTTTTTACTTCCTTAATGCTGTCTTTAATACTATAGTCACCAGCCACATGCAATTATTCAATAGAAAATTAAATTTTTAAATTCTTAGTCACATTGGGCAAAATTCCTACAGAATTCTGCTTATACAAACTTTTCTACAATACTAGGAAAAACAGGACTCTGTTCTTACAGAACTTGTCCATCATAGCAGAAATTTATATTGAACTTGAGTGCTTTTGATATTATATATTTATTCAACTTTATTCCAGTCTTCTTTTAAGTATTAATGAATAATTATCTGAACAAAATGAAAGTACTAGAATAGTATAAATTCATTTATCCACCTTATCATTTATGTTCTTGATGTTTGCATACTTCACTAGCTTTTGCTACTCTACAATATGATATAATCACTACTGCTTTAAAAATTAGGCTATTACCAAGTTTTAGTGTATGCCTATGCCTGTATTATGTGTCTATAAACCTATGTACGATTAAGTTATTTAAAAATGCTTTCTATATTTATGAGAACACACTTCACTTTTTGTGTTCTTGCTTTATTTTTCCTGAAGGTGTAAGGTTTTTTATGTGATAATATTTCCTTTCAATATAAAGTACCTCTTTTAGTGTTTTTAACAGTGTATATCCATACTAATAATGGATTATTTCAATCCATATCTATTTTAGGGTTTCTTTTTTCCACCTTCACTAAAAAAAATCTGTTATTGAATTAGATATTGAACGAGTATTTAATTAGAGATTAACTCTTATTTTTTAATTAAGTACTTTTAAAAACTCAATTCATTTTTCCAGCCTCTGTGAATTTCATGAGATCTGAGATACTTTTATTTATATACTTTTCTTGTGCAAAATTCCTTTAATTTTTTATAGTTTTTTTTAAAAAAACATTTGCTGTTTCTTCTAGGTTATAAGCAATTTCATTATTTGCCTTCTTTATATTTAGCCTATATGACATTTGCTGGCATTATTAGATCTATAAATTGATACATTTCAGAAGTTTTGAAAATGCATCAATCATTACGTGTTGACATGTTTCTTCTGTCCATTTTCTTCCTCTTGTTCTTCTGTAACTCTCATTATGCATCTAGTATATTAGTTAATATTTTACAACAGACATCATACAGGGTACTCTGCCCTATTTCTTCACAGTTTTTTTTTTATGTTTTTGTTTGAATATTTTAAATTTGTCCTGTACTTCACTAACTTTTCCTCTGTTATATCCATTCTATTCTTTATCTTTTCACACACATGCGTGCACATGCACACACACACACACACACACACACACACACACATACAATGGGTCAACAGAGCCTCCAATATTTGTAACCTTTTCTACACATCTTTTGATTTTTTTCATTGAAATTAGACATTTTCTATAAATCAAGAGAAGGTAATGAAGCATTTATCTTAAGAAAGATGCATTCCCTGTTTTACACAATATTTCTGAAATTGGAACAGATACAATCTTGTCTGTAGTCTGGCTAGGTCTGATAATTTTTTGCATTTTAATTTACTTTACCTCACAATGGCTTCACATGTTTAGCAGGTAAAGTCAGGATTTCTCTTCAACAATGATGGGTGACTGGACACTTGTCCATATTTCTGAGTTCTTCCTGTATCAACATTTATTTGATCTACTAATGTTCTATGCCATAAAAAGGTATCTCCCTAAGCTTTATTGCTCATGTATTTGCTTTTGAATGGCTTGGCAATTCATTTTGTCCTCAATCTCTGAACACAGATTCTGAACATTGGAAAAACTCTTTTTGCTCTGGTCGTGGTCATCTGACATCTCACTATCTCTTGGCAATACCCTTTCTTGGAGAGGTTTCTCCCTACCCCCACAACTTTGCCCTTTCTCAAACTTTGGTCCAAACCTTCAATGATAAAGAAAATGACATAGTCCCATCTGGACTGAATTGTTGTTTTCTGTTGACTTTAGTCAAAAAGCACGATAATGCTTGTACACCTCCCTAAGGAAATTCTTGCAGTCCAGTCTACTTTGCCTCTATTGTGATTTTTCAGGCTCAGTCTACCCAGAATGGATGGCAAGTTCCTTGTTTCCCTCTTGGATCAGAGGTATGAAAAGCCCAGACTGGCTGGGTGACCATAGCTTTTAATTCAATGGAGTCAGTACTGTTGGAAGCATTTCTAGTTTTGGGATTAAGTCCTCTAGGCCAACAGAGAATGAGGTGGTGAGTATAGAAGGCATATATTTTGTGTGAGTACTTTTGAGTCACTTGCAATAATAGTAAGTAGTATCATTTCCATTTCTACCAATTGGTATCTGGATTCATGAATTGTGGCTTTAGGAAATGTAGCCTTGACAATGGCTCTTCCTCTACTGGTTAGAACACAGGCTTAAGGAGACTAAGTTGTCAGCAGAATTTTAGTGTATCTCACATTGTGCCCAGTGGGTCTCCCAAAATACCTTCTGGTTATAACCCAATTCCTGAATGCATAGAAATTAACATATTAAGAAACTGGCAAAATACATTAATTTCCTGACCTGTGAAGTAGGGGATAATTATGATGAGAAGAACCAGGTACAAGCTCCTAGAATTACCTTCACATAGGAAAAATATAAACTACGTTCCTGGATGGATTGCAGCTGCTATTATTACTATCATGGACTTAAAGATGTGAGAGATTCCCACCACATCCCCATTCAACTCTCCTGTCTGCCCTATGCAGAAGATCTATGGGTTTTGGAGAATGATACTGAATTATTGCCAGATTGATCAATAAGTGACTCCAATCGAAACTGCTATTACAGAAGTTGTTTCTTGTCTTGAGAAAATTCATATATCCCCTACTATGTAGCTATTGATCTGGCAAATGCTTTTTATTTTTTTCCCTCTTCATCTCTGTTAAGAGAGACCCTTTGAAGCAATTTTCTTTTAGCTGGCAAGGCTGGCAATACCCCTTTACTATTATACATCAGAAGTATATGAACTCTCCAAGTTCTCAGGGATCTTTATTGCCTTTTACTTCCACAAGATATCACATTGATGACATTACTTTAATGACATTACACTGATTAGACTCAGTGAGCAAGAAGTACCAACTACTCGAGACTTGCAAGAAACACATTTGTGTCTCAAAGTGTAGAAAATGAATGTGATGAAAGTTCAGAAGTTTTCGACCTCACTGAAATTTTGGAGAGTTCAGTAGTATGGAACATATCAAGATGTCTTTCACATTATTGCATCTGGCTCTCAACAATTAAAAAAAAAAGATGCAAACTGAATAGACCACTTAAGATATGGAAACAACATACTCCCATTTAAGTGTGCTATTCCTACCCATTTACCAGTTGGTGCAAAAAGCTGCTTGTTTTAAGGAGTTCCAGAGCAAAAAAAAAATACTACTAGAGGCTCAGACTGTGGTGCAAGTTGCTCTACCATTTGGGCCATATGATCCAGCAGAGTCAATGGTGCTTGAAGGGTCAGCAGCAGGAAGAAAATGCTGTTTGGAAATTTGTTGTGTCCTTATAGATGAATTACAGTGTCATCTCTTACAATCTGGGAGAAAAGCCCTGCCATTATCTCAGAATAACTACTTTCTTTTGAATAAAGTGCTTTTGTTCTGCTAATGATCCTTAATAGAGACTGAAAACTTACTATGAACTATCAAGTTATCATGAAACCTGAGTTTCCCATCAAGACTGAAGTTGCACTTGGTGTACACACCAAGGTTGCACATCAGCTCTCCATCATCAAATGGGAAAACCATATATGAGACTGGGCCTGAGAAGACCCTGAAAGCACAAATATGTTGCATAAATAAGTGGCTAAATTGCCAATGGCCCCCACTTAAACTATACCCCTCCACTATCTCTACTTGCAATTCTCTTCCCCATGAGGGAGATTTCCCATGAAAACAAGAATAGAGAGCTGCACTACAAATGGTTATGTAGGATATGCCTGTACTACTTAAAATGAATATCTGCAGCATTATAGCTCCTTTATTGGGCAACCCTAAAGGAGAGTGATGAGGAGAAATGTTTCCAATGGATGGAACTTTCAGCACTGCATATGGTGGTGAATATTATAATGTGTGGGCTGTGACCAGTGAT
The DNA here is from genome assembly GCF_045843805.1 of Urocitellus parryii. Lineage (NCBI taxonomy): Eukaryota > Metazoa > Chordata > Mammalia > Rodentia > Sciuridae > Urocitellus > Urocitellus parryii. Next base: position 185,093,401 of record NC_135531.1, on the reverse strand, counting down.
TTTCCTGGATGGTCAGGGACTTGAAAGCAAAATGTTTAGGGAATTGTTGACAAAGAAACTTGGGAAAGAAGTATATGGCTAGATCTCTCTCATTAGGTGAAAACTATTTGTACATAAAACAGGTATTTGTATATAGTAATACTTTCCCTAAATGACCTAAGCAGAGAATTGTAGTACTCTAGTAGTTGAAAAAACTTACGTTCCATATAACAGTGATCTTTTCTCCCAAGGATCCCTATATTGTCCAATGGGATCAAGAATGCAGTAACCATGGAGACAAGAATGTAGGTGACTATAGGCTTAGCAATATGGACTTCTACTCATCGATACTTAATACTTACCAGGTGAAGCCAATGCTTTGTGGTCAATCTGCCAATAGAGATAGCAACACTGAGTCGCCAACATGGCAAAATCCACTGGAAGTGATCATCTGGCTATCTAGTGGCAGGTTGGTTACTTTGCACCATTTCCATATGGTAAGGAATCAATTTTTTCTTACTAATATGGGAAATTACTCTAAATACAGAGTTGCTCACTTTGAACTCAATGCTTCTGCCAAAGCTATCATCTAAGGACAGATTGAATGACTATTTGCTCTCATATTTTGTATACCATTGCTTCTGATCAAGAAACTTACTTTATAGAAAATAACTTTACTTTATAGAAAATAAAGTGTGGCACATGCTAATGGAATCCACTGGTTTTACCATGTTCTACATCATCTTAGCCACTAGCCTTTAAAAGACCCAGTAGAATGTTCTTTTAGAAACAGTTAAGGCACCAATTAGGTACAATACATGGCAGGATTGGTGCAAGTTTCTAAAGAAGGCCTGTACATGCTGAATCAGTGTCAAATGTAATGCCTTAATCCCCAGAATTCCTATATAGTCATATTTATTGAATTTTAATAGTCAGCTTCTTTTAGAACTTGTCTATTCAAAAGAGAATATGCTTAAAAGACTGTCAATGTTCAGAATGTCGCCAGCTATTACAAACTCACCACGATCCTTAAGTGGCTACTGTTTTATACCTGTCCCTATTTTGGAAACCATGAAGTAACAAAGTGCCTGGAATTGATTTGAATGCTAACGTAAGCATATTTCTTGTTGTGACATTTTGGAATTATCTTTATTTTTTAAATACTCTTACATATGAAAAAAATGATAATAGTGCTTTCCTTTGGTTTTCTTAAAATGATAAAGCAATTCTAAAAAATAGAAATAATGGTTAACATTCTGAGTTATTATTATGCAATCTAATGGTTAATAATTCTAATGCTAGATGGTCTAGATTGGAATCTTAGCTCCTATATTTATCGGTCATGATATTTAAAGCAAGTTATTTATGATTTATGATCCTCAAGTGCATCATGTATAAAACAAGGACAATAGAGTTTAGCAAGGATTAAATAAGAATATACAAATAAGTCCCTGTGAAAATGATTCACAGAAAACCCTACCTTACCAATTCACTTTCCTTAGACATTAAGTACATAACCATTCTTTCTTCATTAGGGAAATTTTATCACAATCTTTGAGTAATTATATTTGCAAGAGTTATATATGTCACAGAATAATAGCATGAAAACTTGAGATAGTTTTAATCATTTTTTGCTCTTTGTCAGGAATTTCTCATCTTTTATGCCTAGAGAAGACAGTGAAAATATTTATCAATGAATCAAATGCTTTTGACCGACAACATGGTAATACATCAACATCTAAGCCCTCTTTATTTTACTCTTACTCCTTCCCTAACTTTGGCTCTCCTGTGTTTCTCATTCCTTTCTCCTGTCCTACCTTTCTTTCTGCCTTCTCCTACCTACCTTCCATTTTTATATAGTATCAGATATACACCAGGCCCTCTACTCAGTGTGACTGTTAACAAAATTAACAGATTTTGCTCAATTTCTAGTAAACTTAGGGGAGATTTACACATAAACCAATAATGCTGATAAAATTACAAGTATACCAATATCAATAATAAATACATATTTTTAGAAGTGCAAATATCAAAGCAATTAAATCTTATAAGCTAAAGATAAAAGTCAGGAGAATATTGAAGAGCAGAGATAACTGAATTGGAATTTGTAGAATGACAGATGACTTTGTAAGATATAAAACAATGTAATGGATTGTTTTATTTGCTTTACTGAATTTCAGAAATTGACTGACCCAAGTGAAAAATAAACACGTGAATTATATTATTTTTTCAAAAGGAAAAATCTTTTATAATGAAGAAGAAAATGACGTATCTGACACAGGCTCAGTGTTAGGGAACACAGTAAGGCACTAGCAACAATATCAGAAAGAAGGAGTAATTCTGATGCTATGTGAAAATTGAGATCCCACATGTTTTAATTAACATGAATAACTGGATTATTACCATGACATTTGATAAGTACTTCAACAGTGACCACAAAATTATAGGGTGATATGGGGAATTGTAGGGTGATAATCAGATGGGGGAATCAGGAAAGATGTTCTAGAATAGGTAACACTTGAGCTGAGTTCTTAAAGATGAATATGAATTCAAAAGCCCAATATTGAGGAAGGTCAAATGGAAGGGCATCCTGCAACCACCAGTTCTGAGAGTGTTTAGAAATAATTTCTAGTTTGTGATAGCAGATGATGCTAATAAGGAAAGCACTTAAAGAAGGGCTTGTTGGTCATACTGGGAAGTTTGAATTTAATTTTAAAAGAAAGGGGATCATGTGTTATCCTGGATTCATATTTTAGTCTTTTACTACGGGAATCATTTATTTTTAGTCTTTTACATTTTCTTATGGTTCTGCTCCTTCATGCATCATCTCTGCTCCTGGTATCCTCGGTTATAACTGAAGTTGCTAAAGGATTTGTCTTGGACTCTGTTCCTTTCTTTCTCAGTCCAAACCATTCTGGAGGGACAGCTGGCTCATTTGGTCCTTACCAACTCATGTTGTCACATCCCGTAGAGTAAAATTTGTTGAAGTTCAAGTAATATATGACTTGATGGAGACAGGTGACTCTTGCTGCTAAATAGTATAAAAGAATAAGCTTAAGGATAATTAATCTTATTAATTAATATTATTCTCTTGAAAAAGAGGTGTTTTTAAATTTTTTTAAATTTTTAAATTTTATTTTTATTTTTATTGCCAGGATCAGAATAAGCGGAACAAATTGATGTCTAAAATAATTTCTCAATTTATTTCCTCACTAGACTATTTTATAGTGACCACACCTGGGCATCATGTTACATAGAGAAAATAAGTTTACCAAAATCTCTCACTTCAGTCTGAATGGCAGCTTTTATGAAGACAAACAACATTAAGTGTTGGTGAGGATGTGGGGAAAAAGGCACACTCATACACTGCTGATGGGGCTGCAAATTGGTGCAGCCAATATGGAAAGCAGTATGGAGATTCCTTGGAAAATTGGGAATGAAACCACCTTTTGACCCAGCTATCCCTCTCCTCTCCTCAGTCTATACTACAGGAACAAAGCCACTTTAATGTTTATAGCAGCACAATTCAAAGTAGCTAAACTGTGGAACCAACCTAGATGCCCTTCAATAGATGAGTGGATAAAAAAAAATGTGGCATATATACACAATAGAATATTACTCAGCAATAAAAGAAAATAAAATCATGGCATTTGCAGGTAAATGGATGGAGTTAGAGAAGATATGCTAAGTGAAGTTAGCCAATCCCCCCCCCCCCCAAAAAAAACAAATGCCAAATGTTTTCTTTGATATAAGGAGGCTGATTCATAGTGGGGTAGGGAGCAGGAGCATGGGAGGAACAGGTGAACTCTAGATAGGGCAGAGGGGTTGAAGGGGAAGGGAGAGGGCATGCAGTTATTAATGATGGTGAAATGTGATGGACATTATTATTTAAAGTACATGTATGAAGACATGAATTGGTGTACATATACTATGTATACAACCAGAGATATGAAAAATGTTCTATATGTATAATAAGAATTGTAATGCATTCCTCTGTCATATATAAATACAAATAAATAAGTAAAATTTTTTAAAAAACACAAAACCTTAAAAAAGTAAGTTTAGAATTTGTTTATATTTGATGGAATTAGAGATCCAAGGAAATGGGAAAGTTCATTAAAAAAAATGGATCACATTGTTGTTTGTTGTAGTTGTATGTAGATATTAGTTTCAGGTTAAAAATGTTTTTAAAATATTTGTCATGTAATAAAGAAGATATTTGTTTTATAGTATTATTTAGTATGATTCTGATTCACTGCAACAGTTTTAAAATACAGAAAATAGAAAACAAAAATATCCAAGTATCATTCTAAATGTTATTCACCTGATGAGAATTATTCAAGTCATTTGGCAGCAGTGATTTTGTAATCCAGATCCAGAGAAGGTACATGATATTCAAGGTCATCTCAACTTTAGTAACTTAGCACATTAACATAAGTTTAAAATTTTCATATCCATTCTATATAAAATAGGGAGATGCTGATGTGTTAAATATTCTTCTCCTCTGAGAATGTTACTGGAAGGAATTTCCTTATGCAAGGAGAGATTGCTTGCAGGAAAAGGTTAATAGACATAATAGACATTAGAATAGAAGAGCTTTCTTAAGGCAAGTGGTTTTTAGGGAATCATTTATTTTAAAAATATTACTTTGCATGACATAGATGAAGATATCTGAGGTATAACTTGGAGACTGGTTCAGAGCTATTCATTTAAATTTACATTCTATAATTACATTTGTTCTTCAAAGAAATAAAAATGCTATAAAGCTCTCTTAATGGACTTCAAGCAAAGTTGTTTTTTTTTTTTTTTTTTTTTTCCTTTAGTACTTGGCTTCTGTAGATCATGCAAGTGTGGAGCTCATCTGAAGATTCCTTTACAAATTTTTCAAGTATTCATTAATTGTCCTCTCAATTTCTTACCTTTGCTGGTTGCTGTTGACATCAAGAGGAAAATACACAGATCCTGGGTTCAGGTATTCCAAATTTCACTGGGGAGGCAAGTGATTTGTGGACATATAATTCCATATAATGTAATCGTCCCACATTTTATTTGGATGTACAAATCAGCAAGGACCAAACTTCTCATCCTAACAACTAGACCTAGATAGATAAGTTATAAGACAGATTTTTAAATCACAAATATTAGGATACAAAGAAACTACAAAGGCCAAAGTCCATAAAAATAAAAGTGTTATTTAAAGAAGAAACTTCTTACTCATTCAGAAAGACACATGACAATGAGGGAATTTCCTTATATAAATTAAAGGACAAACACTATTTTTTTTTTCTCCAAACCAACATCCGAAGACTGGCATGACATGCTAAGAATATAGGAGAATGTCTCCACTCACCTATGATCTTTCACATTATAATTCTCAGAGCTCTAAGTGGTTAGTCATTACGGTTAAAAATCAGCAAAAGGAAAAGCAAGAGAGATGCACAGAAAACCATCCTTAGAATTTGTGAGATGTACTAAAACTCTGCTGACCACTTAATCTCCTTAAGCCTGTTCTAACTAATAGAGGACAAGCCATTGCTAAAGGCAACATGTCCTAAAGCCACATTCCTGGGTTCAAGTACCAATTGGTAGAAATGGAAATGGAAATAATACTTACTATTATTGCTAGTGACTCAAAAGTACTTACACAAAATTTATGCTTTCTATATTCACCACCTCATCCTCTGTTGGGCCTAGAGGCCTTAATTCCAAAACAAGAAATGTTTTCAACAGAAAACACAGCACTGACTCTGTTAAATTAAAAGCTATGACCACCCAGCCACTCAGGGCTTTTTGTACCTCTAAACCAAGAGGGAAACGAGGAAGTTGCTCTACTTCCTGGGTAGACTGGATAAATTGATCTTCTCCTCCACGGTGGAGGCAAGGAACATTGGATTGCAAGAGTTCCCTTGGGAAGGTCTGGAAGCATTACTATGCTTTGTGACTAAAGTCAACTGAAAACAAAAGTTCAGTTCAGACAGGACTATTACTGTGTCATATCCTTCAGTAATGAAAGTTTGGGCCATTCTACCTAGTGAAGAACCAAGACTACCTGAGGTGCTTATTAAGATGGAAGAAAATTTGGACAGAATGGATAAGGGAGGGAGGTAGTTAAATGACTTTTTCATTTTTTTTATATGTAAAGATTAAGTGTGATTTAAGAAGTACATCGAGATGCCAATTTGACAAAGGGTGGACTTATAATGGAAATTTCATGTGTCAACTCTGCTGGACCATGGTGTTTACATATGTGGTCTAACACAATTCTGGATGTTTCTGTGAAGGTGTTTTTAGATGACAGAAATAAATTGGTAGAATTTGAGCAAAGCACATAGCCCATCGTAACCAGTTGGAGTCTTACATAGAACCAACCTCCATTGAACAAAAGGGCATTCTGCCATAAGAGATGTGTACTACATCACCAGTTCCTTCTTATTTTGATAGTTTGATGGCCTTCAGATTCAGGAATGACATCAAGTCTTTGGGCTGAACAATTCACAACACAATTTTGTACTTATATCTTCTAAAATTGCATGAGAGATCTCCTTAAAATGATCTCCTATAAAAATATAAGTCCAATTATTACTGTTTCTTTGGAGAACTCTAATAGAGGCATAGGCTTATGTGAGATTGTTTGAGAAAGCTTCCTAAAGGATGTAGGAAATACAATCAATTTGAAAGTTAAAAGAAAATTGTAAGGCTCAGATCAGAGGAGATTCTAAAAATAACACATTGTTAATAGACTCAGACCTTTATTTATTAGCTTGGCTTAAACAAACAACTCAGTTATGTATATTTAGAAAAAAAAACTTCAAATAAAATAAATTTAAAAAAATGGCATTTCTTTCTATACTTAAAAAAACCGTTAAATCACTGTAAGTCATAGCAATATAGCTACATCACCCATTTTAACCATTTATTAGGTAAACTATATATAATAATTTCATCAGTGTAGCTGTTATATGGGGTTACCAGTTTTCCTAATATTGAAGAAAGAAGTTAATCTGTCATTATCTGATCTAGAAATAGTATAATCTTTTGTAATACAAGTGCTTTGCTCATGGAGATGTTGCTACCACTAATGTCCTCACTAATAATAATGGATATGGATACCAACATCAGATGTATAACTAATTAGAACAAATTTTAAAAAAATAAGATTTATTTGGCTTTAGGAAACACCAAAGGTTTTTTTTCATGATATCATTGAATAGCCCCTAAACAAATACCATTTGTTTTTTTTCCAAAATTAAAATTTTCTTTTCCATATTTTCCTTAAGTCTAGTAATTATATTTCTAATGGCAAAGGAAGTCAGGAGTCAAAAAAAAAGCACAACACTTGGGCTCTGGGGATGAATTTACATGTATGGATACTTTTACTTTAACATTGAAAATTTCAATGGATAGAATGTTTATTCCATACATATTAATAGGTTGAAATTCTAACCTCCAAAGTGATAGTATTAGGAGGTAGAAAATAAATTAGAAAGAAATTAGGTTACAAGAAGACAGAAAAGCAGAGCGCCCCCCCCCCCAGTGATGTGGTCAATGTTCTCATAAAGTGGACCCAGAACTCTCTCACCTATTTCTACCAAAATTTCATGAGAAATAATTTTTTAAAATAAGTTACAAGAAGAAGTTGACAGTCTGAAACCTGGAATAGGGACATCACAAGAAACAGACCACAATGGCACTCTGATCTCAGAATTTTAGCTTCCAGAACTGTGAGAAATAAATCTCTATTCTTTATAATCTGCCCAGGGTAAGGCAATTTGTTATAACAGGCTGAAGTGAGTAATGCACATGTGTTTTAGCTTTTTTAAAAAATAATTTTATAAAAAGTATTCTCAGATGGCTTTATATTCCTAGAATTCATAACAGGATATTTGCGGAAGCTAAAGCCTATCACATCTGGATTTAAATTTCAGCTCTAATGATTAATAGCAGTATGAACTTAGGTAATTTTGTTTTTAATTTTCAACTGTCAAGTTATTGACTATACCAATATTTCAGACATTTGGGGTCATTGAACAAAATAATGTGTGAAACATCAATGATGATATTTTCATACCTACCAAGAAACAGATACCAAGAATAGATGAAGAGAGTTATTGGGGGCAGGAGAGAGGTAGCAGAAAGAAAGGAGATTCTTCACACCCAGATGCAGGTAGTAATCTCTGTAAACAGGAGAGGGAGAAAGAATGGCTAGGGAGAATAGGGAACTGCAAAGCATTTCTACTAAGGTAAAGTCAAGAAAATGAAAGTCTTTGATCCACTGTTTCCTGCTAGACCAGTCCTGTGCCTTCCTAGAATGTAATGGCTTCATCCCTTTTGTAGGACTGTGTAAAGGGTGGACTCCATGAATCTGGTGGTAGATCCCAAGGCCAGTAATGGGCAGTCAGTTAACTATGCCCTACACCATAGGGAATCTGGGTGACGCTTTTTTGTGTCCCCCAAAACAATTTATAATTTTGTATAGGATCCATTCTAGATAACGCCATGTTACTACATATGCTTTCCAAATTCTACATTCTGTAACATCTACTTGGGAGCTAAAATCCAGCCATGGTGGAAGTATGAAACAGTAGAATTTGGAAATGCTACAAGTTGGAACTCAATTTATTGTTTTGTTCATTGTCTAGATTAGAATCAATTAAAGATATTAATAAAGTCTTCTGATACTTGTAATCAGGAAATGAAGGAAAAATTACAAGAAACTCATATTATGAACTTCGTAGGCCTATGGCCATGAGTAAATTCTAACTGTATCTTCTATATAGTTATGTCTTTTGATATAAAATGAAAACTGATTTTTAATGATTAAAGTCTTTCCCATATTTTCAGTTGTGAAAGGTGACATGACTGACATTTTACCAAATATCTCAACTATTTTCATGATGACAACAGAGATGTTAATTATATGTCAAATAAATAAGGTGAATGAAAATCAATTGGACAATTATACAACAATTACTCAGATTAGTTTCTGGACTGGATCTATACACTTCTATTGAGGATTCTAGATATTAATGGTTCAAGGCTCTACGTGTGTCTACTACATATCTATAACCTCCAACTAATTGAAAATATTAGAATGCAAAAGGGAAGTATGGTAGGGATACTGAGATATGCATTTGAAATTATGGTGATTTTTTATTACATTAAAGAACTACTCACTGTCCAGGTAAGACAGTCCACTGAAGTTTCCATTCAAAGATTCCTTTTGTGATTCTGTAAGTAGAGTCCTTGGAGTGGTTCAGAGACTTGGATCTGGATAAAAAGTCATCCAGAATAAAGACTGCATTGAGAGGAGGCCACATCATTTAACAGAACAGAGAAAAAAGGCATACTAGGATCTTAAGAACAAGATAGCATTGTGTTCACATGACAATAATGACAATGATGATTCATGTTCTATGACACAAAAACGTTTGTGAATTGAATAGTAAACTATTAAGAATTCAAATTTTCTTTCTATAACAGCTGTTATATGCTATAATCAGTAAACTGGCTTCCTATTTTTTTTTTTCTTTTTGTGGCATCAAAATTTCAAGATCCTGCGAGTGTAATGCCACTGCTTTCACTGTTACAGTCAACTATATCATCTATAATCAGAGAAAGCTTTTAAAAATAGATAAACAAAGTGATATAAGAAGAACACTAAGCTGACAGGTTGCTCCAAAATATCTCTCCCCCTACTCTGCCATCTGGCATTATTTGGAATCGTGGAGCCTGCTCAGTTTTCAAATTTACAGATATTTCATTAAGATTAAAACATGGGAATTTTTGTCAACTCTTTAATGCATTGTATAGGGACTCCATAAATTTAATGCTCATTAATTCACTTCTTCTACCCTCTTTGTTCATATATATATATATATATATATATATATATATATATATATATATATAAATTTCATATATACATGAACATCATAAATGTATTTTATACAAATATTTCCTTCTTAATAGAAAAATCCTTCATTTCTAATTTCATTTATTATACTATAGTACTAGCCTTCATAGATAGAGTAGATACATGGATTGATGGTAGACCATGCATAAAGGCCTTCTCATGTATATGATGGTTCTCCTGTTTATCATCCCAGAAAGCTGGATAGGAATGAGTCATTGATTTAGGATCCCAGCTTCACAACAGAACCAGGGAATAAATAAGGCATACTTTAAGAAAGCCTTTATAAACATAGTATAAGTAGTAACCAAAATTTAGATGTAAAATTAGAGAGAGAGGGTATTATTATTGTTGTTGTTTCATCCCCTCATTTAATACCAGGTAGCAGAAACAGACGGAGAAAGAACAAAAAAGGCCACATACATTGAAACTGCAAGGGAACTGGTGATGTTGTGTCCCCTGGCAGTGCCACTGAGCTGTACATAAACTATTCAGCACCAGTTTGACTTCTGGATGCTGTCTCTTGAGGACACTAAGCAACAGTAGCCATTGCATCTAGTCAGATCTTGCATGAGGGGACAAACTTAACCAGTTATTTGACACTCATCCCCAGTGAACCAGCCTTCTACATACCAGATGAAGATAATTTTAACTCTCTTATAATAGAAAAACTAGGCTTAAATTCCTGGAAGCACAAATGGTAAAATAAAATAAAAACTTTTGTCTCCATCTAACTGAAGTGGGACTAAGACACTTTCCATAGATCTTGACTGGAGACAAGCCAGTAGTAAATTCACCAAGACTACCTTGTTTCCACATTAGTGACACAGACACATGCAGAATGGAGATTTTTTTTTTTTTGGAGGGGGTCAAAATATTTTAGTCATCTGCAACTACAATCTTCTCACTTATTTTTTTTTCTTTTTTTTAATTGATTGTTCCATACATTACAGAGCTCTTGATAAATCATCTTTCATACATTTGACTCCATTGTGTTTTGAACTCCCCTTTCTACCACAAATACAGATAGCAGAATCACATCTGTTACATACTCACATTTTTACCTAGTGGCAAATTAGTGACTGTTTTAATCTGCTACCTTTCCTATCCCCTACTATCCCCCCTCCCCTCCCCTCCCCTCCCACCTTCCCTCTCTGCCTCCTCTGCTGTTATTCAATTCTCTCCCTTTTTCCCCCCTCCCCCTTGCCCATCATAACCTCTTATACTTGTGTGTATCATTGAAGGTCTCCTACCATTTGCATATCCTTTCCCTTCTCTCTCCCTTTCTCTCCCCCCATTCGTCTTTGTTTACTGTTAGTCTTTTCCTCATGCTCTTCCTTCCTGTTCTGTTCTTAGTTGCTCTCTTTATATCAAAGAAGACATTTGGTATTTGTTTTTTAGGGATTGGCTAGCTTCACTTAGCATAATCTGCTCTAATGCCATCCATTTCCCTGCAAATTCTATGATTTTGTCATTTCTTAGTGCTGCATAATACTCCATTGTATATAGATGCCACATTTTTTTTATCCATTCATCTATTGAAGGGCATCTAGGTTGGTTCCACAGTCTAGCTATTGTGAATTGTGCCGCTATAATCATTGATGTGGCCGTATCCCTATAGTGCGCTCTTTTAAGGTCCTCAGGGAATAGTCCGAGAAGGGCAATAGCTGGGTCAAATGGTGGATCCATTCCCAGCTTTCCCAGGAATCTCCATACTGCTTTCCAAATTGGCCTCACCATTTTGCAGTCCCACCAGCAGTGTACAAGTGTACCCTTTTCCCCACATCCTCGCCAACACTTATTGTTGTTTGACTTCATAATGGCTGCCAATCTTACTGGAGTGAGATGGTATCTTAGGGTGGTTTTGATTTGCATTTCTCTGATTGCTAATGATGGTGAGCATTTTTTCATGTACTTGTTGATTGATTGTATGTCCTCCTCTGAGAAATGTGTGTTCAGGTCCTTGGCCCATTTGTTGATTGGATTATTTGTTATATTATTATTTAATTTTTTGAGTTCTTTGTACATTCTGGATATTAGGGCTCTATCTGATGTGTGGGGGGTAAAAATTTGTTCCCAGGATGTAGGCTCTCTATTTACCTCTTTTATTGTTTCTCTTGCTGAGAAAAAACTTTTTAGTTTAAGTAAGTCCCATTTGTTTATTCTTGTTGTTAACTCTTGGGCTATGGGAGTCCTATTAAGGAATTTGGAGCCCTACCCCACAATATGTAGATCGTAGCCAACTTTTAAGCAATGCATAAGTATAGGGTAAACTCAAGTCTCAAAGTGCTCTATTGCCACATTTAACTAATTCTTGAAAAAAAAAAATGAATCATTCTCTCTAAATACCTTCTACTTAAAATATTCATTATAAGACACATTATTTGTTCACAAGATTACTACAATATATATAAACAATTTTTATAAATGCATTAATTATAGAGCAAAATTTAAAAAAAAAATAGTTTCTTTGGATTTCTCTATAAAATGGGAAAACTAAGAGTTCTACAATTACCACAAGGGAATTTAATGGATGAAATAAAATAATGTGTTAAAATTGTTTTACAAAGGTGAAAGTTCAGATAAACTCAAGAGCTTATTTTCTCTATTCTCTTGGCTTACTTATGGGTCACTGAGTACTGCAACTGACTGGCTTGAGATTAGTTATAGCTATGCTTTCAAAGTGTTTAGAATCCTAGATTTTCTTTCTTTCTTTATACTTACTGGCAGACACTGGATACTGATCTCTGAATTTCTAAATTTTATGCTACTAAATTTCATTGCAATAATGTAGCTAAGTCTCTGCACACACACATGCAACTAAGTTAATGTATGTGTCTGTCTATATAAAAGTTTATATGTAAATGTATACATTTATATATGCACATAGGTAATTTTGAAATTTCAAAAGCACATTGTCATGTTATGCTAATGAAAACTTTGAATTTGAGAAAAAAAGCCCTGGTAGCAAAGACTTATTATTAATCCTTAAGCAACAATTATGTCATCTAATCATATTAGGTGTCTAATAATGCAAAGTTTAAGTATTTGTCCCATTGGAGTTATTTTCCCCTTGTATATGTATGTTTACAGACTTGTTGGAATCTAGAACTGCATTCTGCTCTCACTGAACCACTAACCAATGAATCAGATCCAATGGGAGGAAGAGGCTTTCATAGTTCCCCCAACATAGTCTATTCCATTTGGCAAACATTTTTAAAACATGGTTATAAGTGCTTCTACAGCATCACTTCTTTGTTTAAAATAAACCATAAAACTTTTACAACACTATAAATTTGATTTCAAAAACAAGTAAGGGGTTACTTTACTTAGCTAACAATCATTATAATGATTAAATTTTATAATATACACAAAGAGACTTCCAAATATTATCCACTGGACAAATACAAAGTATTGATACTTCCATCACTTTTCTAATACACTTATGATGGTGATGCTGACATTGTGGCAACATACAGATTTTTTGATTATGTTCTTTGAATTAGAAGGCTAGAATTGAAATAATTTGTTAAATCATGAAACACATTTATAATTTAATAAGCCTTAAATAATTCATTTTGAGGCCTCATATTAACATTCAACATTGCATACTTATAATGCTAAGTAGAGCCCTCTTTGTGTGTGTGGTGCCAGGATTGAACCCAGGGCCTTGTGCATGCAAGGCTAGAACTCTACCAACTGAGCTATATCCCCAGCACTAGTAGAGTCCTCTTAATGAGTTGGTTGTATTAACAATTTTTCAAGTTTATCCTCCAAATTCAAATTTACCATGTGCAAATTATTCTTAGGGCTTTCACATAATCATTATTTGAACTGGAACACTTTTGAGGTCATTCCATTCGTAAAGAACTCCAGTACATCAGACAAACTGGATGTCTTGGGGAAGGCAAGGGATATGATCTATTTAGTTATAGCAGAGAGTTCTAGAGCCCACCACTGGTTTTCTTGCCTTTAATTGAATAATATGACTAAGCAACAGATTCTCTTTCAGTTAGCATTTGTAGTTAGCATTCCTAGTTTCTATGTTAACTAGGAACTAGCCTTGGAAAGATAGAACTGAAAAGCTGACGTGAGAGGAGAAAACAATCCTTGCTCATCTTCCTGAAGATTGCCTAATAGTTGGTATTAGCATTAGAGAAATGGCAACCAATGTAAACCAACCTGGTCAGTGTTTAGCTTGAGTTTAGACTCTATTCAATCTCTTAAACATCTGAAGGTGAACAGACAAAATTTCTCAAACTTCAGACTCATAGATTTCTACTGACTCTTCTTGAAGCATCCTAGCAACAAAATGATGAATAGATCTCCTTGACAATAAGTGGTTTTGGGAAGGTACAACTTTAGAGTGTCACAAGAATAAGATTTGGGCTAAGCAAGATGGAAACCTATTCCCAACTTGAATTTGGAGGAATGGTTTGCAAATTAGCAGTTTGAAGGACTGTTCTCTCAACTGGATTAATTGTGTGGCTCTCAGTCTTCACCAAGCTGATCTCTTAAAAATATAATTCTTAACAATACTGGTAGGTATGCTATGCTCCAACCCCTCTATGCCTGGGTATAGAAGGATCAGATCAAAAATTATTTCAATGTTAATGTCTTACAGACCCTGATATATCTCCAATAGTAGTGTGTGATTTGTTTTTATTCATTCAGTCACATGCATACTCAACAAATAATAATTACTCAATAATTTTTATGATCCAGACTCTTTTTACACACCAGGATAGGACAGTGACCAAAATAACAAGATCTTTCTCCGTATGGTGTTTGTGTTCTAAACTATAAGCCAGAAACAAAAATAATAAAAGATTAAGTGAATTAATTCTACATAGGTTTTTTTATGTAGGACATGAGATAATGTATTGTAAATTGTTTGTGGGGAAAATTATTTTAGGGTGCTCAGGGTAGGTGTTCAAAAGAATGTAATATCTGAGACCTAAAAAATAAAAAGGAATGTCATTGGGATTTGATTGAAATTGCACTAAATCTGTATAGTGCTTTTGGTAGTATGGTCATTTTGACAATATGAATTCTGCCTATCCATGAACAAGGGAGATCTTTCCATCTTCCAAGAGTTTCTGTAATTTCTTTCTTTAGTGTTCTGCAGTTTTCATTGTAGAGGTCTTTCACTTCTTTCCTTAATTGATTCCCAATTTTTTTTTGAGACTATTGTAAATGGAGTAGTTTTCCTCATTTCTCTTTCAGAGGATTTGTCAGTGATATATTGAAATGGCTTTGATTTGTGGGTGTTTTTTTTATATCCTGATATTTTGCTAAATTAATTTATGAGTTCGAGAAGTTTTTTGGTGGAACTTGTTAGGTCTTCTATATATAGAATCACATCATTGACAAATAGTGCTACTTTGAGTTCTTCTTTTCATATATGTATTCTATATTGTCTTTCATCTGTCTTATTTATCTGAAATGTTTCAAAACTATGCTAAATAGAGTTGGTGAAAGAGGGAATCCCTGTCTTGTTCTAGTTTTTAGAGAGAATGCTTTCAATTTTTCTGCATTTAGAATGATGTTGACGTGGGGGAGAAAAACCCATATGAATATAGTTAACTTATATTAGAAAACAGGAGCCAAAAACACATATTGAAGAAAAAATAGTCTCTTCGCAATAGTGCTGGGTAAACTGGAAATCCATATGCAACAAAATGAAATTAAGCCCCTGTCTCTCACCATGTACAAAACTCAAAGTGGATAAAGGACTTAGGAATTAAATCAGAGAAACTGAATTTATTAGAAGGAAAAGTAGGCCCACATCTCCATCATGTCAGATTAGGCCCCAACTTCCTTAATAAGACTCCTATAGTGCAAGAATTAAAACCAAGAATAAATAAATGGGATGGATTAAAACTAAAAAGCTTCCTCTCAGCCAAAGAAACAACCAGTAAAATGAATAGAGAGCCTACAGAATGGAAGAAAGTTATTTTACAACACACACATTAGATAGAGCACTAATCTCTAGGATATATATATATATATATATATATATATATATATATATATATATATATAACTCAAAAATCTTAACACATACACACACAAAAAAAATCAATAAATGGGCCAAGGAACTGAACAGATGTTTCTCATAAGATGTTATACAATCAATCAGAAAATATATGAAAAATGTTTAACATCTCTAGTAATTAGAGGAATGCAAATCAAAACCACTCTAAAATTTTAGCTCAGTCCAGTCAGAATGGCAGCTATTAAGAGTATAGACAACAATAAGTCTTGGCAAGGATGTGGGGGGAAAGGCACACTCATACAATGCTGGTGGGACTGCAAATTGGTGCAGCCAATATGGAAAGCAGAATGGTGATTCCTTGGAAAGCTAGGAATGGAACCACCATTTGACCCAGCTATCCGTCTCCTTGATCTGTATTCAGAGAACTTAAAAACAGCATACTATAGGGACACCACCACATCAATGTTTATAGCAACACAATTCACAATACTTAAACTGTGAAACCAACCTAGATGTCCTTCAGTAGATGAATGGATAAAGGAAATGTGTATATATATATTAATATTACTCAGCAAGAAAAGAGAATAAAATCATGGAATTTGCAGGTGAATGGATGGAGTTGGAGAATGTAATGCTAAGTGAAGTCAGCCAATATCAAACAACCAAATGCCAAATGTTTTCTCTAATATAAGGATGCTGATTCATAATGGGGATGGGGGGTAGCATGGGAGAAGTAGACAAACTTTAGATAGGGTGAAGGGAAGGGAGAGGAAGGAGGGGCATGGAGGTAGGAAAGATGGTGGAACAAGACAGACATCATTACCCTAAGTACATGTATAAAAACAAAAATCGTATGTCTCTACTTTGTGTACAACCAGAGACATGAAAAATGGTGCTCTTTTTATGTAATATGAATTGAATTGCATTCTGCTGTCATATATAACAAGTTTGAATAAATAAAATTTTTAAAAAAGGAAAGAAAAATAAAAGGGCTGGCCAAACCAAAAGCTAGTAAGAAGCAATCCAGAAGAAACAGTATGTCCCAAAGCCTTGTGATGATAATAAACATCTTTGTATTGACAGAATAAACAGCCTTTAGAAAAGGGGTAGTGAAGGAGGGGGAAGAGTATATAATGAAGTCAGAGGGGGAGGCAGGAACCACATGTAGTCTTGGAGATCATGTGAGAGCTTTTATTATTTTGCTGAAAGTTCATATGGAAACTTTTGAAGGATTTTTGGCTTGGAAGGGACATGTTCTGATTTTTGTTTTTAATAAATCACTTCCTTTGTCATTTGAAGAATGGACTCAGAAGTTATTAGTGTGGGCCTATTGCAATAGTTCAGGCAAGAGAAGATAATTTATATAGACTAATGTGGCAGTTGTGAAGATGGGAAGATAAGAGGAGTCAGGATATTTGGAATTTAAGTTGGAATAGATATTGAGGAGGGGTTCCAGAATCACCAATAAATCATAGGACTCTGGCTTGAGCAATTGGATAGATGAAGTTGCCATTTAATAAGATGAGAAAGGTTGGAAGAGGGACATGGGTGCTAATGGATAAAAAGAAGAAAAATTTAACTTTAGACATGCTAAATCTGAGACATCTATGGCATATTAAAATATAAATGATAAGCAGGAAATTCCATATATTAGTGTGAA
This sequence comes from Urocitellus parryii, assembly GCF_045843805.1. NCBI lineage: Eukaryota > Metazoa > Chordata > Mammalia > Rodentia > Sciuridae > Urocitellus > Urocitellus parryii. The sequence continues at coordinate 185,075,854 of NC_135531.1, read as the reverse complement.
GGAGAAAGCTATGTAAACTATTGTTGCTATTTATTGAGATGTCATATCAATGAGCCCAGAGTGGTTTTTGCGATTATATTTTCTTTAGCATTTCTCTTATGAGAAAACTGCATATTTAATATCTGATGGTATATCCCTTGGCCAAGACTTTCCATGGCATATAATTACTATAGCAGAGGCAGGTTGAGCTTTCTCTCCAGTCTGTTGTAGAAGAATTGACCACAATCAGTGTAGGATACAGAACTCAGAAAAGCAAAGGTGAGTCCCAGGATATCAGAGGCATCCACACAAAATTGAGAGATGATACCTAAGGACAGAAGGCTCTTCTGTTTGTTGTGTCTGCTTGTCTATCTACCTGTCTATGGTGTTTCTTAGTTACTGACTTGCATCGAAAAGTGGTAGATTCTTAAATGCTCTATCTTGTTTTCCCAATAGCTCATCTGTAATCCTTTGATTTTTCTGTCTTCCTTAGAATGTTAAAGTGGAGAAGCCTGAAAGCCTAGATATAGATAATAGAACATTTTGATGATTGATGTGTGATATATAATATAATGTCAACAGTCCTCTACAAAAGTTCATAGGTTTAAAGAAATCCATTTGGTGACCATAGACTTGTGTAGCTTAGATGTCCCTATAAGAGAACCTTATGTGTAATGCAGAGTTGACAGCATCCCAAGGGTGCCCTTTTGATCTGACATTGAGGTCATACACTCTATGGCCACATGTTCCCTGTTCACAGTGACTGAGATTGACAGGAGTATCAGAACCGGATCATGTCTGCCTGACATATGAGAGTCTATTGGGAAATCTTTACAGGAAGACTCACCATCAGTATGGCCATGACCTTGATAGCTGGGTTACACCTGAAGCTCTCCTGCTCAATCCTCCTCATGTCTCTTTCCTTTCAGATACATGGCCTTTATTTGATTTGAATGTCCCAACACCTTCTCCTGCCATTTTATGCTTCACAGACTTTCCACCAGTAAATCTCTTAAACAGCTAATGTAACCTTGGTATCTGCTAATTGTAGACCCTGAAATGACAAATTCCCCCAAAAGATGAACATCCCAGGCTTGTCACAAAGAAGCTATTTTACTCATCAATGGGTTTCCAATATATGACCCATTATCTTACAAAGAATGACAAATACTTATTACCCATTCTCTATATGCTCTACACCGGTTTCCTCTGAATATTTCAAGAAAATGTTTATTTATTAAGATTTTGGGGAACATGATTATGAGGTATATGGGTATGTTTGTTTTGAATTTATCCTATTTTTTTTTTTACTGAATGCTTTGCATCAAAAAATTTGTTCCTTATCACATTTGAGAACTCTGAACTCTTCTGTTATTGTTTATTATAATAATTTTCTGCACTTCTCCATTTCTTTCTTTTCTTCCTCCCTCACTTCCTCCTAATTTTTAAATGTTTATTCTAATTTATTATATATGACAAAAGAATGTATTACAATTCATATTACACATATAGAGCACAATTTTACACATCTCTGGTTGTATACAAAGTATATTCACAAAATTTATGTCTTCATATATGTACTTAGGGCAATGATATTCATCTCATTCCACCATCTTTCTACTTCCATACCCACTCTTCCCTTCCTATCCCTTCTCTTATCTAGAGTTTGTGTAATCCTTCCATGCTCCCCTTCCCAACCCCATTGTGAATCAGCCTCCTATATCAGAGAAAACATTTGGCATTTGTTTTGGGGGGTATTGCCTAACTTCACTTAGCATTATATTCTCCAATTCCACCCATTTTCCTGCAAGTGTCATGATTTTATTCTCTTTTATTGCTGACTAATATTTCATTGTGTACATATGCCACATTTTTTTAATCCATTAATCCATTGAAGGGCATCTAGGTTGATTCCACAGTTTAGCTATTGTGAATTGTGCTGCTATAAACATTAATGTGGCTATGTAGTATGCTGTTTTTAAGTCCTTTGGATATAGGACTTAAAAGGAGAGGGATAGCTAGGTCAAATGGTGGTTCCATTCCCAATTTTTCAAGAAATATTTATAGTGCTTTCCATATTGGTTGCACCAATTTGCAGTGTATGAGTGTAACTTTTTCCCCACACCTTCGACAATACTTATTGTTGTTTGTCTTCATAATAGATGTCATTGTGACTGAAGTGAGATGATTTTGATTTGTATTGCTCTAATTGCTAGAGATGTTGAACATTTTTCATATATTTGTTGATTGATTGAATATTACCTTCTGAGAAGTGTCCTTGGCCCATTTATTGATTGGGTTATTTGATTTTTTTAGGGGGGCTTAGCTTTTTGAGTTCTTAATATACCCAGAGATTAGTGTTCAAGGCCAATAACACCCTGATTCTAAAACAAGGCAAAAAAAAACCCACTTCAGACCAATATCTCTAACGAACATAGATGCAAAAATTCTCAATAAAATTCTGGCAAATCGAATACAAAAAATAACAAAAAAATCATGCAACACAATCAAGTTGGATTCATTGCAGTGATGCAAGGTTGGTTCAACCTATGAAAATCAATAAGTGTAATTCATCACATTAATAGACTTAAAGGTAAGAATCATATGATCATCTCAATAGATGCAGAAAAAGCATTTGATAAACTGTAGCACCCCTTCATGTTTAAAACCCTAGAAAAATTAGGGATAACAGGAAATAGCTCAACATTATAAAGGCTATCTATGCTAAGCCCCAGGCCAACATCATTCTAAATGGAGAAAAATTGAAGAAATTCCCTCTAAAAACTGAAACAAGACAGGAATGCCCTCTTTCACCACTTCTATTTAACATAGTTCTTGAAACACTGGCCAGAGCAATTAGACAGACAAAATAAATTAAAGGGATACACATAGGAAAAGAAGAACTCAAATTAGCACTATTTGTTGATGATATAATTCTATATCTAGAAGATCCTAAAAGTTCCACCAGAAAACTTCTAGAACTAGTAAATGAATTCAGCAAAGTAGCATGGTATAAAATCAACACCCATAATTCAAATGCATTTCTGTACATCACCGACAAATCCTCTGAAACGGAAATGAGGAAAACTACTTCATTTACAATAACCTCTAAAAAAATAAAATTCTTGGGAATCAACTTAACAAAAGAGGTGAAAGATCTATATAATGTAAATTACAGAACCCCCCCAACAAAAGAAATCAAAGAAGACTTTAGAATATAGAAACATCTATGTTTCTCTTGGATAGGCAGAATTAATATTATCAAAATGACCATACTACCAAAAGCACTATACAGATTTGATGCAATTCTAATCAAATCCCAATGACATTCCTCATAGAAATAAAAAAAAAACCAGTCATGAAATTAATTCATCTGGAAAAGTAAGAGACCCAGCATAGGGGAAGCAATCCTTAGCAGGAAGAGTGAAGCAGGTGGTATCACTATACCAGATATTAAACTATACTACAGAGCAATAGAAAGAAAAAACAAAACAAAACAAAACAACCAAACAACAACAACAAAAAAGCAGCATGGTATTAGCACCAGAACAGACTGGCAGACCAATAGTACAGAATAGAGGACACAGAGACTAACCCACAAAATTATAATTATCTTATATTAGACAAAGTTGCCAAAAACATATATTGGAGAAAGTATAGCCTCTTCAACAAATAATTCTGGGAAAACTGGAAATCCATATGCAACAAAAATGATATTAAAGCAGATATCTCACCATGCACAAAAGTCAACTCAAAATAGATCAAGGACCTAGGAATAAAACCAGAGATCCTTTGTCTAATAGAAGAAAAAGTAAGCCCTAATTTCCATCATGTGGGATTAGGCCACAATTTACTTAATAAGACCTTTTGGTGTAAGAATTAAAATCAAGAATGAATAAGTGGGATGGACTAAAACTAAAAAGTTTCTTCTCAGCAAAAGAAACAATGTGTGAGGTGAATAGAGAGCTGGCATATTGGGAGCAAAGTTTTATAGTGTTTTGAACATGAAGGGTGATGTATTTTCTGGATTTCTTTTTCTGCATTGATTGAGATGATCAGATGATTCTTATCTTTAAGTCTATTGATGTGATAAATTACATTTATTGATTTTTCACATGTTGAACCCACCTTGCATCCCTGGGATAAACCCCACTGGATCATGATGTACTATCTTTTTAATGTATTTTGTATTCAATTTCCCAGAATTTTATTGAGGATTTTTGCATCTATGTTTATTACAGATATTGGTCTGAAGTTTTCTTTCTTTGGTGTGCCTTTGCCTGGTTTTGGAATTATGATGATGTTGTCCTCATAGAATGAGTTTGGAAATGCTTCCTCTTTTTCTATTTCCTGAAATAAATTGAAGAGTATTGGTATTAGTTCTCCTTTAAAGGTCTTGTAGAACTTGATTGTATATCCCTACAGTCCTGGGCTTTTCTTGGTTGGTAGACTTCTGATGGTGTCTTCTATTTTATTGCTTGAAATTGATCTGTTTAAATTGAGTATATCATCCTGATTCAATTTGGGCAAATCATATGACTCTAGAAATTTGTCAATGCCTTTGTTATTTTCTATTTTATTGGAGTAAGTTTTCAACATAATTTCTAATAGTCTTCTGTATTTCTGTTGTGTCTGTTGTAATATTTTCTTTTTCATCATGTATGTTAGTAATTTGAGTTTTTCTCCTTTGTTAACATTGTTAGGGTTTATGAATTTTTTTTCAAAGAGCCAATTTTTTATTTTGTCATTTTTTCAATTGTTTCTTTTGTTTCAATTTCATTAATTTCAGCTCTGATTTTAATTATTTACTGTCTTCTACTGATTTGGGTGTTGATTTGTTCTTCTTTTTCTAGGGCTTTGAGATGTAATAGTAAGTCATTTATCTGTTGACTTTTTCTTTTCCTAAGGAATGAACTCTATGCAATAACTTTCTTCTTTGTACTGCCTTTACAGTGTCTAAGAGATTAGGATATGTTGTATCAGTGTTCTCATTCACCTCAAAGAATTTTTTAATCTCTTCCTTGATGTCTTTTGCAACCCATTGTTTATTCTGTAGCATATTATTTAGTCTCCATGAGTTGGAGTAGTTTTTATTTTTTATTTTATTTTTGATTTCTAATTTCATTCCATTGTGATCTTATAGAGTACAGGGTAGTAGCTCTACTTTTTTGTATTTGTTAAAAGTTGCTTTGTGGCATAATATATGGTCTATTTTAGAGAAGGATCTATGTGCTGTTGAGAAGAAAGTGTATTTGCTCATTAAAAAATGAAATATTCTATATATGCCAGTTAAGTTTAAATTATTGATTGCATTGAGTTCTATGGTTTCTTTGTTCAGATTTTGTTTGGAAGATCTATTCAGTGGTAAAAGGGGTGTGTTAAACTCACCCAGAATTATTATATTGTGGTTAATTTGACTCTTGAACTTGAGAAGAATTTTTTTATAAACATACTTGCTCCATTTTTTGGGACATATATATTTATAATTGTTATGTATTTTTTGTATATGTTTCCCTTGCACATATAAAGTGTTCTTTTTTTATCCCTTTTGAGTCTACTTTATTTGATACGAGAATGGAAAACTCTTCTCGTTTCCGTAGTCCATGGGACTGGTATGATTTTTTCCAACCTTTCACCTTCAGTCTGTGGATGTCTTTTCCTATGAAACAGAGTCTCTTGGAGGCAGCATGCTGGTGGTTTTTCTTTTTGATCCACTCAAGTAGCCTATGACTTTTGATTGGTGAGTTTAGACCATTAACATTCAGGGTTATTATTGAGACATGATTTGTATTCCTAATTGTTTATTTTTTTTTATTTAACTTGATTGGTTTCTCCTTTGATTACTTTTTTCCTTTAGTGTAATACCTCCCTTTGCTGATTTTCATTATTGTTTTTCATTTTCTCTTTGTAGAATATTTTACCAAGGATGTTCTGTAGTGCAGGTTTTCTAGTTGTAAGTTCTTTTAACTTTTGTTTATCATGAAAGGTTTTTATTTAATCATCAAATCTAAAGGTCAATTTAGCTAGATACAAGATTCTTGGTTAGCATGTATTTTCGTTCAAAGCTTGATATATTTTGTTCTAGGATCTTGTAGCTTTCAGGGTCTGGGTTGAGAAATCAGCACATAATCTAATTGGTTTCCCCCCTATATAATCTGATTTCTTTCTCTCATGGATTTCAATATTCTCTCTTTATTCTGTATTATAGGCATTTTTATTATAAGGTGACTTGGTGTGGATCTTTTATGATTTTGTATATTTGGCTTCCTGTAAGCTCCTTGAATTTTGTTTTCCAACTCATTTCTCATGTTTGGAAAATTTTCTGTCATTATTTCATTGAATACATTGTTCATTTCTTTGGTTTGGAACTCTATGCCTTCCTTTATCCCAATAACTCTTAAATTTTGTCTTTTTTTTTTTTTTTTTTTTATTGGACGTTCATAACATTACATAGTTCTTAATACATCATATTACACGGTTGATTCACGTGGATTATGAACTCCCGCTTTTACCCCGTATACAAATTGCTGTATCACATCAGTTTCCCTTCCATTGATTGACATATTGCCTTTCTAGTGTCTGATGTATTCTGCTGTCTGTCCAATTCTCTACTATCCCCCCTCCCTTCCCCTCCCCTCCCCTCCCCTCCCCTTTTCTCTCTCTACCCCTTCTACTGTAAATCATTTCTTCCATTTGTATTATCTTGTCTTGCCCCTCCTTTCCTCTTATATGACATTTTGTATAACCCTGAGGATCGCCTTCCATTTCCATGCAATTTCCCTTCTCACTCCCTTTCCCTCCCACCTCTCATCCCTATTTAATGTAAATCTTATTCTCAAGCTCTTCGTCCCTGCCCTGTCCTTGTTTACTCCCCTTATATCAAAGGAGTCATTTGGTATTTGTTTTTTAAAGATTGACTAGCTTCACTTAGCATAATCTGCTCTAATGCCATCCATTTCCCTCCAAATTCTATGATTTTGTCATTTCTTAATGCAGAGTAATACTCCATAGTATATAAATGCCACATTTTTTTTATCCATTCATCTATTGAAGGGCATCTAGGCTGGTTCCACAGTCTTGCTATCGTGAATTGAGCTGCTATGAACATCGATGTAGCAGTGTCCCTGTAGCATGCTCTTGTTAGGGCTTTAGGGAATAGACCGAGAAGGGGAATAGCTGGGTCAAATGGTGGTTCCATTCCCAGCTTTCCAAGAAATCTCCATACTGCTTTCCAAATTGGCTGCACCAATTTGCAGTCCCACCAGCAATGAACAAGAGTGCCCTTTTCCCCGCATCCTCTCCAGCACTTATTGTTGTTTGACTTCCTAATGGCTGCCAGTCTTACCGGAGTGAGATGGTATCTTAGGGTAGTTTTGATTTGCATTTCTCTGACTGCTAGTGATGGTGAGCATTTTTTCATGTACTTATTGATTGATTGTATGTCCTCCTCTGAGAAGTGTCTGTTCAGGTCCTTTGCCCATTTATTGATTGGGTTATTTGTTATCTTATTGTCTAATTTTTTGAGTTCTTTGTATATTCTGGTTATTAGGGCTCTATCTGAAGTGTGTGGAGTAAAGATTTGTTCCCAGGATGTAGGCTCCCTGTTTATCTCTCTTATTGTTTCTTTTGCTGAGAAAAAACTTTTTAGTTTGAGTAAGTCCCATTTGTTGATTCTATTTGTTAACTCTAGCGCTATGGGTGTCCTATTGAGGAATTTGGAGCCCGATCCCACAGCGTGTAGATCATAACCAACTTTTTCTTCTATCAGATGCCATGTCTCTGATTTAATATCAAGCTCCTTGATCCATTTTGAGTTAACTTTTGTGCACGGCGAGAGATAGGGATTCAGATTCATTTTGGTGCAAATGGATTTCCAGTTTTCCCAGCACCATTTGTTGAAGATGCTATCCTTCCTCCATTGCATGCTTTTAGCCCCTTTATCAAAAATAAGATAGTTGTATGCCTTCCTTTATCCCAATAACTCTTAAATTTTGTCTTTTTATGATATACCATATTTCTTGAATGTTCTGCTCATGGTTTCTTACAATTTTCACTGTGTGGTCAACATTCTTTTCAAGATTATATATTTTGTCTTTATTGTCTGAGGTCCTGTCTCCCAAGTGGTCTACTCTGTTGGTGATGCTTTCAATTGAACTTTTAATTTTGTTTATTGTTTCTTTCATTTCAAGGATTTCCATTTGGTTCTTCTTTAGAAACTCTATCTCCATACTGAAGTAATCTTTTGCTTCTTGTATTTGTTTATGTAATTCTTTGTCAAAATGATCTCTTGCTGCCTTTATTTGCTCTCTTATATCATCCTTTAATTCACAGAACAATTAAATTTTGTACATCCTGATGAACTCTTTCTCTGTAATTTTTTCTGCTGTGCTGTCCATGGATTTTAATAATGTGGTATCTTGATTTGTTTGGGGCCTTTTCTTTACTGTCTTTTCATGTTGCTCATGTGTCTTTCCTTCTAGCTCTGTGGATCCAAAGAATTATTATTTTTACTCTATAGGTTCATAGTGCCCCTGTGGGGTTCCACTACCTCTCTTTTGAGGGGTAGTACAATGTAAACAGATCTCAATATAAACAATATACCACCTAAAAAAATAGTTGCAAATAGATATTTACAGTTTGGTCACGAATGGTGAATTCAATTATTATCTATAATATAATCAGTAAGTTTGTAAAAGGGTTTACAGTTTCTGATGGTGGACAAAGAACAGAGGCTGAAGAGTAGGATGATATGCTGGGGAGGTAGGAGGTAAAGATATAGAGTTGTTATGTCTTAGGAAGTGTGAAAGAGAAATCTAAAGAAGAAGGTTAGTAGCAGGAGAATAGAGAGAAAGTAATTTTGGGTAGACACATAAGTGGGAAGACAGTAGAGGACATAAAACAAATACACATATATATTCAGAAAAATAAAAAAAAATGTTAAAATAGTTAAAATTGGAGGGAAAAAAAAGGATATACAACACAACTGTAGTATACTATTCAGTTGTCTCAGACCTAGATATCCTAATTCATGCAAGATACTTGGTTTCACATATGTTGGGGATATGAGGGTGGGGGAATAGAGAGGGAGAACAAAGAAAAAAAGAAAAAAAATCTCAAAAGAAGAAACCAGGATTGTATTGGTTGTAGATTATTATCTTTCCTTCTTCCCTTCTCATCCAGTACGTGGGGTCATCTGCTGTTAGCTGGTATCTCTGCCCTCAGGATGGTGAAGGTAAACAGGGAAGGGGGGTTATTTGTGGGTGGAGGGTACCTCAAAGTGGGGTGTGATACCCACCAGTCCCCAAAGGGAGACTGCACCTCAGGAATCACTTTTTGAGCTTCCTCCTGAGATGTGATTGCCTGGTCTTATCTCCTTATTTCACCTGAAGACCACCCAGTTCCTCATCTCTGTTATCCTCTAAACTGTATTATACTTACCCTCTCCCTTACTGCTTCCTAATAAGGAATATTTCTCTCCAGGGTTCTTGTGTGTGGAGTTTTGGGCACATTGTGCACCTGCTCCACTGACAGCTGTTTTTTGGGGGCAGTCACTATGCTAGGTTACTGACTGCTGGGGAGAGGGATGAGTTAGAAACTGGGAACCTGGTCAGCTGGAATTCCAAAATGGGAGTTGCCCACACTAAAGATGGTGATGAAGGTGACCCAAGGTGGAGGTGTTGGCTTTCAGCAATGGGGTGTGAGGTCGAGTGGGGGAAGCCAGGCTATGGCATTAGACGATAGTTCAGAGACTAGATCTTTTGCAGTGCAGCGTGTGGCTGTGGCTGTCTTCAGATCCTGGATGAAGTTCCCCAGTGCAGGTGGCCTATGGTGAGTAGGTGACTATCTCTGTTGCTGCAGAGTCCCAAGATGGAGGCAACTGGTGGAGCCATACATTGGTTGATAAGGATTGGTGGCTGGAGATCCTGACAGCAGCTGTCAGGAGTCCTGAGTAGGAGCTTCCTGGAGGATTTCTGCTTGGGTGCTGATGCTGATGATCCCTCTTGGGCACCTGATAATCCTATGTGGGCAAGTAGTTAGGAGACCTAATCTGATGCTAGAACTGGAGCCCTGCCTGGGCACAGTGGCCATGATTCCTGTGGGGAAGCAGGAATATCTCTTTTAGAGAAGCAGTATTCTCACTTCTTGAGTCCCAGGTCATAAGCAACACAGAATGCTGCTTCCCTCTAGCCCGCCATCTTGGATTTCTCTACTTCTTTTTTGATTCCAGTGACACAACATTAGATTTTATTTTTACATTTTCCACTTAACATTGTTGTCCTCTTCAATATTTTATGTGTACTTTTCACATTAGGTAATTTGTGTTGATCCATGTTTACACTGATTCATCCTCTGTTATCTCCATTTTGATATTCAATATATCTATATACTTTTTTCCAGTTATTAGAACTTTCAGTTTAAAATTTTTCATTTAGTGTAGTTTTATATGTAATATTTCTCTATTACAAACTATATTTTTTGATTTTCAAGTGTTTGCTTTACCCTCATGGAAGTAAAATAAGTTATAGCAACGTGACAAATTACTTACTTCATAGCATATATATTATATATGTATATCATAGCAAATATATTATATATGTATATTATTATATTATATATTACATACAATATATAATATATATTATGTAGCATATTATTACACAGCATTTCATATATCATGTCATATTACATAATATCATATTGTTTTATCAGTTGGATGATATATAGCTAGATATATAGAAAGATAGAGAAAAGTAGATTATTTTAAAATGCAAGAAAGAATGTTATTCTAGTTGGATTGCCATCGTTTGTAAAGGGGCATAAAATTTTATAGTTTCTGATCCCAATTATAGTCTTGTAGTCGTAAGAAATTTGCAGAGTGTATTCCATAACTTTGGGGATATAATTTCTTAAAAATTATAAAGTTACCTTTATATTGGATATTGTTCATATTTTTGGTTTAGAGTAGGAATATGATTTGATGCATTCTTCACTAGCCAACAAGTGGTACTATCAACAGTAAAGTTATATATTGGCAATAGGCCTGGAGCTGGCTCAATAAATCTAGATGCTGGTACTATAGTCCTGGCTCGTCTAAATAGGAACAGGAAAAAAAGAAGAGTTGATATGAAGGTAATATACACTGAACCTAGAAACAGAGTCATAAAAGTTGTACTTTTTATTTTATTTTTCTAATTATTTATTTATTTATTTTTTTGTACTTTTTAATCTACTAAACAAAAGTGATCTTTCTCTTAGTTGCTTAGTGACTAAACTATAATTATAAATTAAATCAATACCTCATTTCATTTGTATTTTATTTCTTTAACTGTATATGGTTGTCTATTAAATCATATATTTGAACATATAACATTCAAATTTCTTCCACATTGTTACATTTGTTACCACTTTTTGCACATCAAGTTTTTCAAATTCAAATTTCCTCATGAGATGGATGGCTAAAATAAATGAAAGAATTGGTAAAGGAATATGGTAGGAATTTATGAGATGGGAGAAAAAGGGGCTTTGGAGAATTGAAGAATGAATGGCTTGTAAAAGACACATAAATAAAAATAATAGTAATTAAAAATTTTACATGCTAATAAAAAGAAATCATTCAGCCAAACAAAATGCATCTATGGATGACATGGGGCTTTTTTACCTCTTATCTTTGATTGACAATACATTGTTAGAGACTAATGACATTTTTCTATGAAATATACTAATTTTAAGATATTAATTTTAAGTTAAATGGGCCATATTACTTTCATTGCACCAACTCCGCTCCACCATTACAATTCAAAAGGCACCTTACATAATATGTAAATCAGTGGGCAGGAGCCTGTTACAGGGAAATTTTATGTATGGAAACAATCATGGTGGTACTTGGTATTTGGCCCATGAGTACTATTGTTTGCAAAACCATAAGTGCACCATAGACCAGAAGTTAGTGACTAGGGTTCTAGTTATAATTATTAGTGACATCTGGAATTTTCAAATCAATTATTACATCAGCCGTGCAATAAGATTTTATTTGTAAGTCATTTCTGCTCAATTTGAATGTCTTTTAAAAATACACCCTTCATTTTTCCAGGAAGCATTACTTTTTCTAACATTAATGTTCCAAATGGATTCTTTCAAGGAAATCCATCTTATTTTCTTGTTAGGTTATACAAAAGCTTCCGCAAAGCAAGATATTGAGCTTAACCCTGTTATCAAAGCCTGGGTCGATATTGTGTGCATCTTTAGGGCTTTTCATGCCCATGTGAAGGGTCAGTGTTAGACACTCAGGCAGAAGGGAAGCAAGCAACAGGATATCATAAAATCTGTTAAGTACATCCACTTCCAACAATGCCAAAACTTCAGTGGTTCTAGTAGGGGAAGGCAAGAGGAATTAAACTCAGTAAACCTCTGAGAATGGAACTAAAAGGAAATTGCTCCACATAGAAACACAACTTTACTTTTAGTCATGGGGATCTGTTCCATATTTTTTTTTCACTGTTGTTCCTTAATGTGTTGTTTGATTTATTTTCAGTTTTGATTTTAAGTATTATAAAATGTAGAAAATTGGTTTTAGGAAAGGCTGAGTGGCTCTTGAAGATATTCTTTTGAGCAAATGAATCCTACTACCCACCCCTCATCAAAATAAATAAATAAATAACACTTTTGTATGGAATAAATTGCTTTTTAGTTGGCCCACTTTTACATTTTATTTTTAACTGAACAGGACATTCCCTGGCTCTACACTTCCTCACTTGGTGAAATTCCACCACTGTTTATCTGAGAATTACAAAGGTCTATTGTCTCCTCAAATAGGTTTGCTGTTTAGTTACTTTGTTGCATGTTTGTGGGATTTTGTCTGTTGATCTGTTTCTGATCACAGGTAACAAAATGAATTTTAATTTTGTCATCTTTTTTTTTTCATTAAAAAGCAACACTGTATTTTTTTTATCAGAAAAAATCTCTCTTTTAGCAATGTTTGAAAAGGAGATCCAATACATTTTAAATGATCAATTAATCCAAGAAAAGATTATACTAATGTAAGGAAGCTCTTATGTCATTGTCTTTAGTTAATACACCAGAGCAAACACACACACACAAATAAAAAGAGGTTAAGATAAAGAATAAACTAAGAACAAAATCAGTAGAAGACAAGAAATAATTAAAACAAATAAAATTCAGAGTTGAAAAATACAGATTGTCAATAGTAGAACAAAGAGTTGGTTATTTGAAAGGACTAACAAAATTGATAAAACCTTAGCCACACTAACTAAAAGAGAGAAAAAGAGAAGACCAAATTAACAAAATTAGAGATCAAAAAGGAAATATCACCACGAAACTACTGAAATCCAGAGGATCACTAGAAACTATTTTGAAAATTTATATTCCAATAAGCTAGAAAATGCCAAATATATTGACAAATTCCTAGAGACATATGAGCAATGCAAATTGAACCATGAAGATACAGAAAAGTTAAACAGACCAATATCAAATAATGAAATTAAAGCAGCTACTAAAAGTTTTCCAACAACAACAACAAAAAGTTCAGGACCAGATGGATTCCCAGTCATGTTCTATCAGACCATTAAAGAAGAACTAATACTAAACTTTCTAAAATGATTCCATGAAATAGGAAAACTGCCAAACTCATTCTCTGAAGCCAGTATTATTCCAATACCAAAGCCATACAAAGATGTATCAAGGAAAGAAAACTTCAGACCAATATCCTTGATGAACACAGAAGTAAAAATTCTTAATAAACCATTTGCAAACCACATTCAATAATGCATTAAGAAAATAGTGCACCAAAATCAAGTGGGTTTCATCCAGGAAAGTAGATAGATTGATTCAGCATTCACAAATTCAAACAATGTAACTCACCACATAAAAGAGGTAAGGAAAAGAATCACTTTATTATCTCAAAAGATGCAGAAAAAGCATTTGAAAAGTCAGCACCTATTTATGTTTAAAACAGTAGAGAAACTCGGAATATAAGGAACTTACCTCAAAATGGTAAAGGCTATATATATCAAATCATGGCCAACATCATATAGAATGGAGAAATATTGAAAACATTTCCTCTAGAAACAGGAAGAAGATAAGGATATCCACTTTCATGACTCCTATTCAACATAGTCCTTGTACCTCTAGCCACAACAATCAGGCAAGAGAAGGAAATTAAAAATAATAATAAATGGGCAACAGAACCAAATAGACTCTTCTAAAGAAGAAATACAAATGACCAATAAATATGTGGAAAAATGCCCCAAATCTCTAGCAATGAGGGAAATGAAAGTCAAAACTACATAAGGATTTCCCTTCACTGCAGTATGAATGGCAATTATCTAGGACACAAATAATAACAAATGTTGGCAAGGATATGGGGGGAAAGTACACTCATACATTGTTGGTGGGATTGCAAATCAGTCCAACCATTCTGGAAAGCAGAATGGAGATTCCTTAAAAATATAAGAATGGAACCACCATATGACCCAGCTATATATATACACAAAAGTTCTAAAGTTAGCACAATAAAGGAATATTCCCATGTTAGTGTTTCTAGCAGCACAATTTGAAATAGCCAAGCTGTGCAAATGGTCTTGGTGTTTGTCAACAGATGAATGGATAAAAAATATGGTATATATACACAATGGAGTATTATTCAGCCATAAAGAAAATGAAATTAAAATGGCACACAATCATGCTAAGTAAAATAAGCCAGTGCTGGGGATACAGCTCAGATATAGCAATCTTGCTAGCCTTGCATGCACACATGCACAAGGCCCTGGGTTCAATCCCCAGCACTGCAAAAAAAAAAAAAAAAAAAAAACAAAAACAAAAAAAAACCAAAACAGACCCAGAAAGTCAAAGGTTGAATGTTTTCTCTGCTATGCAGAAGCTGGACCAAAATAAAGGTAATAAAAGAAGAAAAGGAGAGGATTCTATGAAAATAGAAGAGAGATCAGTGGAGTAGAAGAAGGGGGTTGAGGAGAAAGGAGAAGGAACCTGAAAAGAACAGTGGAATGAATCTTATCTGTTATATATATAAATTACTACAGTGAGTCTCACCCCATGCATATTCACAAGACACTAATTTAAAAAAATCTATAAATAAATAGCAAAAAAACAATCAATTGGGTAAAGGGAAGAAATAGGAGGAAAGAAAGGGATAAATACTAGGAACTGAATTAGAGTAAATCATATTGCATGTTTGTACACTTATGTTAAAATGAACCTTCATATTATGTATAACTAAAAGTGTTAAGGTACTTTTCCTAAATTCCCAAATAATTCCCCAGGTCTTTTGGAAGTGAAGACAGAAGACTTGATCACTGGCCAGTTGCAGATAGTGCAGACACCAAGCAGTTCTGCAATCCTCATCCTGTCTGTGGGGATAGATCAGGCTTATAAAGCTAAAAACCACAAAAATGAGGAAGTAGATCAAGGAATCAAACAATCATCATCACAAGACACATTTTATAATAAGTGAAAATTTACCAGGTTACAAAAATAGTTGCAAAGTTTCCAAAATTTCAAAAAAAGAAAAATTACATTGTTAGAAATCACATTTCTTAGAAAAGAGGAAGGAGGAAAGAAGCATCTTATACATTGGTGCTGCCAAACCAGGAGCTGGTGGTCAAGAGGCAAAGAAGGGGCAATGGGGCATCATGTGGAAAAGGGTCAATTTCACACAGGGTGAGGTCTGAGCAAAATGGGGTAAGTCTGGGCTGATTTTCAAATAAGGCTATAACAAAAGGATCTAATACAAAATAATCTTTTCAAAGGCTTTTGTTGGTAATAATAACACTCCACTCTTCTTTAACTGTACTGCAATTTCTGCTTATCCTATTGTATCTGCCATCTTTGATAATATAGACTTACATAGATTGTCCTAATTGATTTACAGCATTGGGCCTGAAGAAAATTGTTCAGCAGTGCTTTGAAATAAAAATATTACCATGCAGACTTCTGAGCTTCAAAAATTAGGATGTGACGGCAATCTGGCTGCAATGTCTGTCACCCCATTGAATACCAGGGTTGATTTGACTGATCTGACTGGCTAGCCTCGTGTCCCCTTCCTCCCTCACTGTTCCATGTGCTTCCCTCCCAAAGCTGCATACTCCATTGTTGAGGACAACCTTTACCTGTAAAGGGGGACCTTTCTTGGGTCAATGGTGTAGCAGTATCTATGTTCCCATGTTAGAATCTCCAGACAGGCTCTCCAGGTCCAAAATCATACTCATTCAATTATCATTTGAAGCATATGATTTGGCCCTAAATATTTGACAAACCATGTACTAAATTCCATTTCTTAATTTTGTCAGTCTTCATTAAATCAGTTCTGGAGGGGAAAAGTGAATATTTTTAAATGGGAGAATATCTTTAAAATGACTTGTTGCGTTTTGTGAGAAAACCTTGAGAGATGAAGTGAAGCTAGGCAATGCTGCCAAGAGGTCCATTCCCTGGGTTCAATTCCTGGTGCTGGAAAATAACTTTAGGTTTGCAGGTTTCGATGTTTATCTAATCGCTAGGCTGTGACCTTTTTCTACCAGGCCCCTTCTCATTGCACTGTATCCCCATACCCTGGCCAACGAGTCCCATCAGCTATTGCTTTTCTAGATGAAGACAGCAGTGAACAAGATAGCTGATGTTGTAGTACTGTTTCTCCAGAACTCTTGAGTTTGATTCTCCTAATGTGTGCTTTCCACACAAAGGATACTGTTTAAGAGCAATGTGACCAGTGCTCAAAATCGGAAGTCAAAGAAAAGTACATTTTTATGACTACACCTGAATATAACTCTTCAGTTATTTCAAAATGCACTAAGTTCATTGAAAGCCTCTACTTGGAATTGTGTTGGTCTTCAGTATGCATATGTCCTAATATGTGTACTTTATGTAACTTCTGCAGTGACTTCAGTGCTATAGCAGTGAGAACATTTGCTGCAGAGGTCAGAATAACATGATCTTACAGAAGATACCACAAGAGTGCCAAGTGGAATTTCTCAAAATTATGAGAATTCTGTTGGGAGAAATTAGTAAATTCTATAAGACATACGCAAACGTGTTAAAAGCATCACTCTTTATATATGAATGACAACAATGGGACATTGTTTTTACCTAATTTTATGATTTCTTATTTGAAAATTTGAAACAATATTATATTCACAATCATTACTTAAATAGCAGTATCAGAAGTGATATTCTGATCATTCTATGGCCCACTTAGGATCATACAAAGTGTGTAGGTTTTCAGAACAAGTCCAAGTTGCCATCACTGTTCTTTTAAAAATCCACCTATTTTGATGACATACTTATCCAACATTTTTGCCACATAATACTGTGCTCAGTGTTGGATTGGATCTTCTTGTCTTTAATCTTGAACAGACATCTTCCTCGGGATCAGGTTGTCAATTTCCAACCTCCAGATTACTTTGATAAAACTCCCCCCTAGGCAATGGAACATATTTTCAACTAATTAATTTTCTTAAATAGTTGTGTTGAGAGTATTATTTGTCTTAGGGATTACCTAAATTTGGTTCACCTGTAATTTTTTCTCTCAAGAAATTTAACTCACATTGACATTTTTTTTTTCTGTAAGTCTTCTCATCATTAGTTGGGTGATTCAGTAAGCAAGCCATACATTTTAGTTGATCCATGCTGGCTCTTATAATATTTAGCAATTGCTCTTTTCCATGGTTTTACTTTGAGAAGTTTCTCTGTGTGGTTTCAGTTATTTCTGGTCAATTGCAGCTTGAAAATACAGATATGTGTCTTGATTCTTTCAAGGGAGAGAAACCATTGGAAAAACTTTTATTGTACCATATTGTTAAAATTATTCTCTCTTATTGCTAGTTATTTGTTGCTAATTTTTACTGAGTATAATTGATAAATTGAACATTAAGATAGGTGTGATGTATAGGAAAAAATAAAAACACAGCATATGTAGGCTTTAATTCTACTAAAGTTTCAGGTAACCACTGGGGGTCCTGGATTGTAGTCTCTGCTGTTAAAGGGTACAATATGTTCCAGGCATTTCTGTCATTTTTCCTTAAGAGAACTATGTTCAAACTCCCATGTAAACAGGATAAAGAATGAAGGAAGACACAAGAAAGTTAGGAAAGGAAGAGAAGAATTTTAAAAACACCCAAATATGTTTCAAGCTTGCTTAAATAAAAAAAAATGAGGACTTTGAAATTTAACAAGCTCATTACTTTTCAAACAAAACCAATATGAAAGGAAACATAATCAAGAATATCATAGTCAAATTGGTGGAAAACATAAAGAGAAAATCTTCAAAGTAGTCAAAATGATTCCCTCCCCATCACTCCCTCCCCTTGGCATCTTTAAAAGTATTAATTTTGTCTTTAATTTTCTGAAATGGAGTTATGATAGAAGTAGGTATGATACTTATTCTAACTTATTTTGTTTCTTATTCTAATTATAACGAGTTCTCTGAGCTTCCCACACATGTGATTTTACTTAACTCCTTTTTTTTTTTAAGTTTTGAACATTGTTACTTCAGATATTTTCACAGCTTTGCTCTATTTCCTCTTTCTGGAATTACAATTATATGTATGTTATGCTGTTTAAAAATTTTTCAAAATTCTCAAATATTTTTTAAAATTTACCTTGTATTTCATTTTGGGATGTATCTATTAACCTATTTTCAAGTTTACTAATTATTTTTCTTAGTTATGCCCAATCTACTGATAAATTGATGGAGGAAATTTTCATTTGTTAGTGTTTTTAATTCCTGGCACTACCTTTGAATCCTTCTAAGAATCTCACTTCTCTCTGCCTTCACTGTTCATCAGCTTTTGTGTGTTACTTATTGTGCCTTTTAGAAGCTTTAATTTATTAATTCTAGTAATTTAAAATCACTATCTGATGGCTTCAATGTCCCTTTGATATCTGACTCTTGACTCTGGTTCTTATCCTCGCTTTATCTCTTTGTGTTTTGTTTTAGCTTGACTTTCAGTACTCTTTGTCATGTTTTGCTGACAGTCAATGCAATGAATCTAGTAGAAGAACACTAGGTCTGATCCTTTGTATGAAGTTTCATTCTCATCTTGCTAGAAGCTTGAAATGTTTCCTGTGTCCTTGTTCTGGCTTTCCCTCTGGACTGGGTGTCTCTTTGTACTGCTTAGAAGGAGTCAGTGCCTTGGATCTCTTGAAGGTATAATCCACTGTTTTACTCTAATTGTGTTGATATATAAGAAAATAGAGGTGGGGAGAAGAGGATGAATTTCATGTTGTTAACATTACCTGAGTCTCTCTGTGCCACAGCATCTTTGACCTCTCGGTGTCTCAATTGTTGCTACTTGCATAGCTTTTCCTATTGCTAATGTGTTATGTTCTCCTATTGCAAGATGATATGTTCTATTGCTAAGGCGTTATGTCATGGCTGCACTAATAGGGCTGCCCTTCTTCAACTGTCAGGGACAGAGACTCTGGTAGGTTCTATCCCCTAAATTGTTGGTCTTTGTTTTGGAAATGGCTCTGCTCCCATTTCACAAGGATCACTCTTCCCTTTCTTCTTCCATGTCCACAAGGAATTCTTTCTTGGATCTTCTCGGTGAATACCAGATAAGTTTCTGGAAATAAAACCCACCTCAAAAGTGTGAGGCATCCTGGAGACTGCAGCTCATAGCTCACACTAAGCCTCCAGGAATTTGTCAAAATTACCATTTTAAGTGTTCCTATCAGTTTATGGATCCAAGAGATTTTGCCGTAGGTAACTTGATCTCAGCTGTGACTCTGGATTTGCCTGTCTCTTGGAAATTTAAGGTGCCAGTTTGCCTTAAAAATTAATTATAAAATGCAATTGAGGGCTGCATTTTGGTGTGAAATCAAATGCATATTTAAGAATCACAAAAACATGTAATAACTGGGAATAACATCTGCATTGGTGGTTTGACATTATATTGAACATGTGAAAGAGAGCAGTAGTGAGCTAGAAGCATTTACAATGAAACAGGATAGAAAAAATGATGGAAATGAAAGAGAATAAAATTGAAACATACTAAATGAATATAGCACATCTGTAACTCAGGCATTTATCCAGTCCAAACAAATTTTCCTACACCAAGTTTAAAGAAATAGTCTGTCATGGTTTCTTCTAGAACTATCATTTGAACTCAGACAAGTAAGAATTTTTCAAGATTTTGAGATGAAGAAAACAGAAACTGTATAGCAACATCATGAAAAACATCAAAAACCTAGAAGTGTTCAAAGAATGACTGGAAAAATTTTAAAAACAATATTGTTCTCCAAGACGTTTCAGAAATACTGGAGGTTAGTTTATCAGCAGAAAAAATGGAAGACAGAGACAATGAGCATTTAACTAATACTCTTCCAAATAATCCATGGGGTAAGGAAGAAATCACAAATAAAATCAGAAAATTTAATAACAGTGATAGTAAGTACATAATAAATATAAAGTAATACATAATGTAGCCAAAGTCAAGTTTAGATTATTTGAAGATATTTACTAAACATGTGAAAAGTTATTCTTCAGTTTTGTCAAGGTGTATATCTGTGAACATATACATAATATATGTACACACATCATCATAGTCTACAAGTATGTTCATAGTAGCACCATTCATCAAAGACAAAACTGAAGTATCCACCAATGAAGAGTTTGGATTATAACCTTATAATAAAATAGTAAACACTAACAATAATGAATTCCTCAAAAACTTTTCTTGAGCAGGTGATTGAATGAAGTGTTTGAATAAACCAGAGAAGGAGTATCCACTGTAGTATATATAATCAGGAAGTGTTTTTTTTTAATTATTTTTTGTTAAATTTAAAGACAAAAAACAGAATAAAAATGTGTTTTAAGGAGCAAAAAAATAGTTGGCTGAGCTCTAAATATTTCTGAGAATTTCTTAAATGCACAGACTATAAAGAACCTGAGGGTTTGACAAGTTTTAATTTATTTTTTCTAGATCAGTTTAAATGATAAAAACATGGAGAATCTGTTAAGAGATTTTAGACCCTAAGAATCTAGGAATCTCTAACAGCATCAGCCAGCACATTCCTGTTCACTGTGAGTCACAGGTGAGGCCAATAGGAGAAAACCTTGCATAGGCACTTAATGATTAATATCAGTTGGGAGAGATCAGTTTTTTTGCCGAGGGCTGAAGGTGTCAACAAAAATGCAAATTTTTGCTTTAAGCAACTAAGTTGTATCCAGAACTTTTAAGGGTAGGAGAATCTAATAAAATTTTTTATTCATGGACATTATTTTAAATGTGTGATGCAGAACACAATATTGCATCTGTATAAAGAGATGTATTTGGAATGTCAACATGTTCTATTAGTGAATATAACTGAAATTGTAATTTGTGAAGATTCCTTCAATGTAGATACATTTGTGTTTTGAATTTGAGAATTTTGAGAATTAAACTTTACTCTTTTAGAATTGCCAATTAGATGCTTAAAACTGAATTGCATAAAAACTCTGAGCAGTTAATTTTTTAGATTTCTACCAATGCAAAAAGTATAAAGTAAATCATTTGAAAAATTTTATAGGAGGATTCTTAATAGGAGGTTTACAATGGCAGCAGTACAAAGATGACATAATTTACATTTTCACAGACACAAAACTTTGTTCTCCTTGCAAGATAGAGTTTGCCACCCTAAGCCAACTTGTAATACATTTATATCTCCGTGGGATGCACTAATGATATTCCTAACTTGATCACTACACCTGTGTCTTTGATTACATGCTGACTTTCTTTTAAACCAAATGACTTTTCATTTTTGATCCCATTCTTCTGAACTTAACTGTGTTAGCCTAAATAGGACACCAGTAATAAAGCATCAGATAATCAGGAAAAAATTGCCAGTGTTTCTTGACATACCTGGTCTGTCATTCAAACCAAACATCAAACTTATTGGTTCTTTAATCTTGATTCTGCTTTGAAAAAAAAAAAAGGCGTCTAACTTTGTGCACAAGACCTACTCCTCTGACATAAATTATATCATTTAATTGCCCTGGAAGATACAGTGATTGATCAACAACATCTGGTGGGTTTAGGGGAAAAATAATGATATATAGCATTTTTATAATTAATGAGTTTCTGGTAGCCAAGATAAACATAGACTTGCTAAACTGATGAGTATAAACTAACTTTCTGAAAATATGTATAACTTAAAGAATATTTTCACAGACAGAATTTGCAGTCATTAACTTTAGTAAAAGAAAAAAGGACCACATGCTTGATGATTCCAATTAAATGAAATCTCTTGGTATACTAATCCAGAGACAGACTCTGTGTTAATAGTTTTGAAACACTTGGAGAAGGAAGGATTGGAATGAGTAGTAATAATGGGCAAGAGACTTCTCTAAGGGTTAGTGGAGTTAGTGGAATCTTGCATATCTCTGTAAATACACTAAAAATCAAAAAACAATGAATTGTAAGATAAATTTTATCATGTGTGAATTATGTCTGCATGCAAAATTTAAAGAATATCTATATGATTATATCAAAAAATATATAAAACATGTAACAGAATTCATCTCCCATTTGTGATAGAATCTCTAAGAAAACTAGGAATAGAATGAGACTACTTTAATATGATATAGCTACAGATGAGTAAACGTCAGCTTATATCATATTCAGTGCCACAGGACTGAATACTTTCCTCCAAAACAGGGAACAAGGCAAAGATGTTCATTCTCACCTGTTTTAGTCAGCTATTCTACTACTATGATTTAAAGCTCTGACCAGAACAATTGTAGAGGAGAAAAAGTTTATTTGAGGGCTCACGGTTTCAGGTTTCAGAGGTCCATAGAAGGCTGGCTCCATTCCTCAGGGCTCAAGGTGAGGCAGAATCATGGCAGGAGAATGTGGCAGAGAGAAGCAGCTCACAGGATGATCAGAAAGCAGAGACACTCCACTCACCAGATACAAAATATATACCCCATAGCCATGCCCCCAATGAACCACTTCCTCCAGCCACAACTCACCTACCTCTAATTACCACCTAGTTAATCCCAATCTGAGGTTAATTATTTGATTAGGATAAGGCTATAACCCAATCATTTCTCCTTCAAACCTTCTAACATTGTCTCACATGTGAGCTTCAGGAGGACACATCATCTAAACCATAACATCACCATTCACATTCAATATTTTGCAGAAGTTTAGCTAGTGCAACAAGAAAAATATAATAATTTAATGGCATAGAGAGTAAAACATTTTTTATTGACAAATGGTATGAAAGGAAGGAAGAAAGGAAAGAAGGGAGGAAGAATGGAAGGAAGGTAAAAAGGATGGATGGAAGAGGGTGGGAAGGATGAGGGAAGGAAGCCAAATGAAAAGATTACATGCTATACAAATCCATTATTTGATGACATGGTAAAAGAAAAAATTAAGAGTTGAAAAACATATGAATAGTTTTCATGAGTTTGGAGATGTTTGAATACGTTAAAGACAGGAGAAGTTTTAGGGCTGTGCACAAACTAAAAACCTTATTGAAAAAAGGAGGGATCGTAATGTATGAAATTATTCTTAAAATGAGTTAGGAAATTGGAAGGATGCTGTAATGGAATGAAAACTTCAACAAGGAATCTGATTTTATTGCAAATGTAAGACATACTAAAAAAGCTGGGGAGTTAACCTAAGTAACTTTGGAAATAATTATGAAGTGTAAAATTAAAGACAATAATTATGAAGTGTAAAATTAAAGAACATTGCAATTGTTCACACTGCTTCCCATGGTGGTACAGGTTAACAATTCAGAAAGCAGTGTACACATATATTAGGATTGAACAAAAAAGTAAATGTATGGCAAATAATAGAATTGGAATGGCAGGTTAGAGATAATCAAGTGGAGGAGGCTAGAATGAGCTATATGTTCTAGAGAGAAGTTGGAGACAACAGTATAAACTCATGCTTAGCTGAATATGTGTATATATATTCCTCCATGTGATATTAGAATGGCATTTTTTGGTCTTCATTCCAGTAAGTACTGTGTAACCCCAGCAATTATGACAAAAACATCAGAGAATCCCAACTGAAAAATATTTTCCAAGATATTTGACCAGACCTCCTCAAACCTGTAAAGGTCATCAATAATAATAGAACCTAAGGACTAGAGTGGAAGGAATAGATTCTGGAACAGAAAAAGAACATGAAGAAAAAACTAAGGAAACACAACATATGAGCACTAGTTGGTTAAAATGAATCATCATCATTAATTCATTAAGTGCAACACAATGAACTAACAAAGGGGAATCTGCCTATGAGGCATGAAGGAGCTCTGGCATTGTGATTTTTCTGTAAATCTAAAATTTTCTCAAGTAGTATAATCATTATAACTATCAATTATTGGCTCTGTAATCCTAGAAAAGTTGCTTATGTGTTTAGTTTTCTAAATCAACAAAATGGGGGTAATTTTATAAAATTCATGGGATCGCAAGGAAAGTAGATATTTGTGAAAATTACTTTCAAATTACAGTGAATGTGGATGATATTGGTAGTTAAAAATTTTAAAAATTTTAAAAAATGCATGTCTTCGTAGGACAGTTGACATTTACAGCTATTGCTCATACATAGTTTACTAAAAAAATTTACACCCCTGGGTTCCTTCCCCAGTACCTAAAACAAAATTTGTCTCTGTAAGAACTTCTTCAAGTAGTCAGTGTACATCTCTGAGTCTTTGCACATTCGCATGTAATTAAAGTATTTACAAAATTAAATTGTGTGCCCCAAAATTCATGGCAAATATAAAATATCTTCCATATATTGTTTTGGGCATATTTCTTCAGAACAATAATGACTGGCATAATAACTAAATGCTGAATTATAAAAATAAGAAAGTCTGAGTTTTTTGACAAATCATTAAGGTATTCTTTTGCAAAATGTATAAAGCAAGTTGCTGTTTGAAACACTGCAGCAGTCAGATATGGTCAAATGTATGCTGAGTTTTACAGAAACCACAGCAAATGATTTAACAATTCATAAATCCACACATGACAGTACTTAAACAGGTTTCATAAATGATTTGCAATGGAAGGAGGATTTTACTATAATTGTTCTCCATGGCTATAAAAAGCATTATGGAGTAGAAAAAAAATGAGAAGGCTACACTAAAGAAAATGTTTTCTTAGAACATTTTTAAGAAGCAAGGAAGGAAAAAAAAACTTTTAATGAGTTCAAATAGTTGTATTTTATCTATAGAGAGAAAGAAGGGTCTTTTCAATCTTCTTAGACATATCCCCTAATTTCTGAGCAAATTAGTCAAGCTTTTATTAAATTAAATCACAAAATTAGTGACTCTAAAGTTTTTATATAAAAAGAATCTCTTGAGAGTGATCATTAAAAATATTTCCTGGCTCTTATCTTCAGAGTTTCCAACTCAATGGGACTGATTTGGCCCAGGAATCTGCATTTAATTAAGTACTCCCAGGAAATCCCCATGGTCTCTACTCTGGTATAAAGTCATAACAATGCATGCATAAACATAGCACATACACACAGAAAAAGAACAACAAGGGTAAAATTGAATGAAGTTTTTGGGATTTATGCAAATGATTCTTGAGGTTTGTCTCTTGATAACTAATAAACTATCAAGCTTGTTAAAAATACATTGATGGGACTAGGGATGTAGCTCACTGGTAGAGCACTCATTAAGTGTGTTTGAGGCCCTGGGTTTGTTCTCCTGTACCTCAAAATAAATGAATAAATAAGTAAATTGACACATAAATATCCCAGTACTGATGGAGAATGTTGAAGGCATTCTATGAAGAATAAGAAAATTCAGTTGACATCTTTCTGTAAAAATTACAGTGGACATGTGTTTGGTTGATCACTCAATATTTATCCTTCCCTCTCTTCTCTTTAGTTCAATTCAGAATTTTTTTGGTTATTCCCTCTTCTTAACATAGAACTCCTATACTTTGGGGGAAAAAATGTCTCTGTTCAAGAAAGGTTATAGTTGAGATCGATTCCAGGCTACAATTAAGAGTGGACACAGGACAACCAGAGCTCTCTAAGCAAATCCCTCCCCTTGCTTTTGATGTTACTCAGAAGCACTCTCTCCCCTTCTGGATGGAAATGAGGAAAACTGTCATCCTAGTTGTCAGAGAGTTAATATTATAACCAATATGACAACTGGTTTTAGGCTGAAGCTGACACAGAAGAGACATACAGAAGAAAAATATTAAGAAAGTTAATCCTTGAGAACATTGAGGAGACACCAAAGGTAATTGCAAAGCTTATCTTACCCCTGAATGTCCCATTATTGAATAATGCATGTACTTTACTCTTGTTTAAGTCACTTTGAGGTTAGTCCCTCTTCTATTCCACTTTGGGTGACTTAAGCAAGAAGTGGGTGAGTTTAACGTAAGAAAGAGATCATTCTCCCTAAAAGTCTGGTTAACTCATTAGTTTCTAGGGTAAAGCTGTTATGCAATATACCTTACCTTGAATTTTCTCCCTTTGCAATCTGACTATGAAGCTCCTCATACAAAGGGATAGAATCTGTGCAACTACCTCTTGGTTCTGAATTCAGTCATTCAAGTCACTGCTGAAGCTTAAAATCATAGACACATGGATTGCTCTTGTTGATCTTTACTATGAGAGAATTCTCTAACGGGCCTGCTGGAGGATAAGATATAAAGAGCAGAGCCAAATCATTTCATTTGTTTAAGCAGCAGTCATCCTAAATCACCAACAAAGATCTTCCCCTACAAAGATATGAGAAAACTCAGCCAAGTTCAACAGACCTACCTACCTGAACTCCTGCTGAACTTAGCTGCATAAGAGAGTCCAGCTAAGACCAAACAACCATCACACACACACAAACACACACACACACACACCCACACACACACACACACACATGCATACAAACACAATAAAAAGAAAACTGCAGAATTATTTCCAAAAAATTAAATTATGTTTTATGATACTGAGTTTTGAGATAGTTGGTATGCAATGATACTATGACAATAGATAATAATATAAGCACTAAAAGTAAGATATTTCCAAGATAGAAACTTAAAATATGGCCTTACTTTAGGAACCATATGGCAAGAAAATTCTCATACTAGAGTTGAGTGGTAAGGAAACTAACATAAGAGCTTAGAAATGTGGACCCATGTCATGTGGTAGAGACATATTTGTCAGTAATTTTACCAATAATTGCAGAAAAGAAAGATAAAACCAGAGAAATTTTGAAAGTGAACAAGGGTACTCCAAGTCAGTCATGTTGAAAGTGCATAAAACTTTATTAGCTGTATAGAGATAAAGGACTACTGGAAAGAGATGGGCTCAGAAAATAAGGAAACCTGCAAAAATAGATGCTTGATAAAATACAAAGGGATCAGAATGTTCTGTGATGAAAAATAAACTTTATCATTTTCCATTTTTCCAGATGTAACAATGCCAAAATAAGATGCCTTAGGGAGCTCAGACAAAACCAAGTGTAACACTTAGATCCTTGTGAAGACATGTTATGGGATAAAGATGATGCCCAGTGGATCTCAGGTAGGAGGGCTTTCAAAAACTTTGGGCATTGTTACAGTGAAGCTGGAGATGCCCACAATAGCAATGAATAAAGCTTTTAGTCACTGTGAAGAAAACACCTGATTAAAAACAACTCAGAGAGGAATCAGTTTATTTCGTCTCAGGATTTCAGAGATTCATTCTATGGTTAGCCAACTCAATTGTTTTGGCCCTGAGATGAGGCATACATCATGGTGGAAGGCGTGGAGAAATGAAAGCTACTCAGTTCATGGCAGCTAAGAGCACTGACAAGGAAACAAGAAGGTGTAAAGAACAAATATAGTCCATGTAGTCCACATCTACAGTGTCCTACTTCCTCAAGTCACACTACACCTGCCTCCAGTTCCCACCCAAGAGTTCATTCACATTATTAAGCCATCAAATGGATAATTTACTAATGAAGTCACAGTCTCATCATTCAATCTTTCCCTTAAAGTCCCGACGCTTGCTGCATTGGAAGCCATGTTTCCAACGTGAGCTTTTCAGGGGATACTTCATATCCAAACCATAATGCCCAGTGAGAAAGAGCCAGTTGGATAACGAGTGTGGACATGGCCCATTAGCATAAAATGGACTCAGAGGCAGAAGAAATGCACAAAGTTTCTGAGTCAGGAAGAATAGTCTTAGCCAGGATTAAGATAGACTGAAATTTTTCAAAATGTGAAAAAGTCTCTGGGGCCTTAAAAATATTCTGGCAAGAAGTGAGCTGAGATTGCTATGTAAGCATTCCCCAATCTCCCTCTCAGATATAGTCAAAGAAAGTAAAGGAATATATTTTAACTGTTCCAGACTTCCATAAGCAAATACCACAGACTGGGGGTTTAACAGCAGACATTTATTTCTCATAATTCTAGGGGCTGGTATGTCCCCAGAATACGTAAACTGTGCATAAGAGAGAGATGCCAATAATTGTGATCAAGATCAAAGCAGATTCAATTCCTGGTGAGGGCTGTCTTATTGGCTTGCTGATGGTTACCTTCTTTCTGTCCCTACATCGTTATGACAAAGCTCCTATTGTTCTTCCTCTTGTTATGACAATAGGAATGCCATCATAGGGACCCCATTCTCATGATCTGATTAACTCCCTAAGGTTTTACTCCCAAATATCATCATAATTTGATTAGGGCTTTAACATATAAATTTGAATGAAGCTGGACAATCAGCCCACCATAAAGTTAACATTACACAATGTCCCAACAGTAGAGTCAATGAACATCCAAAGAATTAACTATGAACCTCTGACAGGACATAACTGGGACCTGATCAAGAGAACCCTATCCAAAATGCAGGACTTGACTATATTTACTCAGGACCTCTTGATAATTATGACCAGTGACTTTTCTGTGAGTCTCTTTCTTCCCATTTTGGGGAATGGGGGTTTTTATTTCAATTGTCTAGTTTGTTTGACCATTGCTTTAGAGCATGTTTGAATAGGTGTGTGCTTGTGTGTGGAGTTGGGGGAAGAATGGTGGCAGATAACTTCTATATGCTCATGACCTTCAAATCAGAAGGAGTGCCATCTAAACCTTCTGTGAATCAAGATACCTGGGACGTTGGGTGATGTGATATGATTAGATGAGACCTTTGGGAAGCTGGGATAAGAATGGGTACTTGGAGCACAGGAGAGTGATGATAATCATGGTCAGAAGGCAGACCACGGTGAATTGATTACACCAAATGGCTCTGATTCTACACCCTTCCCTGTACCCATATTTGCAACAGAATTCCACAGTTTCTCATTTAAGAAGTAGTCTCCATCCCTGTTCCTTGCTTTTGAATTCAGCCATATGACTTGCCTTGGGTAGTGACATTTTGAGTTTATAGGATTAGCAAAAGCATTGAAACATTTCTGCTTCTTTTATCCTCCATCTTTGTCATGAGAACATGTTAGCAAGATTCCTATAGGAGAATACATGCAGGATACAGCCATATTTTCCTATTTTTTCCCCCAGTACAGGCATCCTGGAACACTTAACAGAAAAATAACATTTAGAAAAAAAAAAAAAAGCCCAGGCAAACGTAGCAGAGATGTCTCAATTCAGTTGACTCCAGAAAAAGAGTAAAGAACCCTATTGAGCCCACTCAACCTTCACATGAATGTGCCAAACAAACCATGACTTCTATTTTAAACTAGGATATCTGGGATGGTTTGTTATGTATCATACTGTGCTGATAACAAAGACCTAATGAACCAAGCTGAAAGTATATACTAGAAAGATTTGTGTTGAATTAAATTGATTATTAAAATAGCCTCAGTTAAGTGTATGTTGATACTTGCAGTTTTCCTGGGTCTGACTCTTCAATAATGCTCTTTCAAAAGATTCTGGTTTTAAAAAGGGTCAAACGAATATTTATTCAAGTAAGAAACTTACTACAACAATTACACTATGATTTTCTATACAGATAACCTATATTTTTCTTGTATAACTTCTAAATATTTTTTCTAGAAATGTGTATAAAAAGTAATATCAGAAAATGAAAAATCAGATAATGACTTATATATATATGCATGTATATACAATAAGAAATTAAATATGGAGTCATATATATATATGCATGTATGTATGAAATGTAATATATATATTCGATTCCTTTACATATGAGTAGAACAGATATTTATAATTTTTCTCTTTTTCTTATAGTGGGGCTCAAACTCAGTGCTTCACACATACTAGGCAGATGCTTCACCACTAAAGTACACTCCTAACCCTAGAGAGAGTCAATTTTAAGTGAGTCACAACCATGAGGCATTTCTTCCATTGTATTTCAAGACTTCATTCTATGCCTATTCTTAAATTATTTTTTAAATAAACTTTATCCTATGCCTATTCTTTAAATTATTTTTTATTTGTAGATGAACAGAATATCTTTATTTTATTTATTTATTTTTTATGTGGTGCTGAGGATAGAACCCAGTGCCTCACACATGCTAGGCAAGCACTCTACCACTGAGCCACAGTTCCAGCTCCCTATTCTTAAAATATTTAAAAAAGTGTTACATTAGGTTGAATATGTCCAAAAATCTTATATGGATTAATGGTAATTAACTTCTATATCTGCCCAAGTATTTTTAAATTTAGGTAATGTACTAAAGAAATCGGAAGTAAGCATGTCAATAATAGATTTATTCCTCTTTAGGAACTTATATAGTCTGATTGTAAACCAAAGTAGAGATAATGTATGTCCATTTTCAAGATCAGAAATGTTATTATAAATGTAAATACAAGATGCCATGAAGGCAAAGAAGAAAGGAATATTATTTTGGTTGAAAGTCAAATATGGGAAATCAAAGACATCTCCCTAAATAATACAAAAACCACTTTAAGTTTTGAAGAATTAGTAAGATATGGACTAGTACTAGAATATATACCATGTATGGTATTTTTTTAACAAAGTAACAAATGCAAAAACTTCAACAATTAGAGAAGCATGGGATAGTCTAACAACTAGCCCACAGTGGACAAAGGCAATCAGATGAGAGAAGTGAGGTGAGAGTGCTTTTTGCACTGGTGCTGAAGTTTCACATAAACTGTCTCCTTGGGTTTTTGTAGGTTTTCCAGGAAATTAGACAGGCTCCAGGAAATGTGTTGAATGCATGGAACATTCTTTTGTTCCTAAAGATTATGGTTCCAAATAATCATTATTTAATGAGATCATTTTGTTTTCTCCTTATCTATTAGGGTGGAATCATGCCACCAAATGATGATGTCGGTGGAAATTTTCACTGAATTTTGGGTTATAAACTCATTTTAAGCACTACATCTCCTAGCAACTGCCAATTATAAGAACCTGTCTCACCTGGATTCAAGGAAGAGATTAAGGAGAACATAAGTGGAGCTGGTCCAGGCCCAGGGCTAAAGGGCCAGCTTTCTTGGAAAAAGCTATATCACAATAAGTCACTTCTGAAAATCATGGATCCTCCGATGAGCTGAAATTGGATACATTGGGAAAGGGTCCAAATGAATACACAAATGATGATAACTTTGTGTTATTGACTGGTCTATGTCAAGAATGGAAATAAAGAACAATATCTTTAAAAGTTGCCTAAAAATAAAGAAAACATAATTTGACTTCTCACACGACAGTGTAGATGGTTATAGCGATTTTCTCAGGGGGATGAGTTAAGAGGCAGAAAAAAATTTACCAGGAAAATGTAAACGTTTTTCAGTTGTTAAAATCAGCATGCATTACTTTAGTTTCTAAAGTACATACTGAAAATGAAATGAACAACATAATCCGGAAAGACTTAGGTGCCAGGGCTAGCCTTTCCTTTAAGGTGGGGCAGACAGCCAGACCTGTAGAATGAGGAGAAAGGACTTTGTAAGACTTCTGTTATTTTCCAGACAATACCAGAAAACCATATGACTAAAAAATGCCTTATTTTCCATGATTGCATTGTTATTCCTCCTTTCAATGATGAATTCTGGGAGTTCTGACATATTGTAAGCCTTATATCCTCACTCTGCTCAATGATGTCTCATGTGTTCTCAAACACAATAGTCCAAGGAATAGACAGCAGAAGTAAGTTCCCCCTTGAAAACTGGGGGCACGAGACAGCCAAAAAAAAAAAAAAATCAGAAAGAGAAAGACCCGATAATGGAACAAAGCAGAAAGTACTGATGGAAAAATATAGGGAATTTCTCAGTTTTATAAAGGTTAGCTTAGGCTCAAGTGTTTTGTTCTAGCCAAATATATAAAAACATTATAAACATATAAAATAATTGCAAATCCACTACATATCTGATAATAGTTTATCAGTAAGTCATACATAAAATTCTAAGAATTTCAATGAAAAATGTTCTCTACTGCTGGATTTAAGTAGATTAGCCTCAAAAGGCACACATTCTCAAATTACAAAAAAAAAAAAAAAAAGAAGAAGAAGAAGAAGTTGGACTGTTTTATTCGGAAGCAAGGTGCTTTATAGAAAACTAGAGATACTGCACAATTCAATTTATGCCTTTAGAGACTTTCAAAGTCCTAGTAAATATTTTACTGACCATTTTATGTTTTTTAGTAAATGAAGTGCATAAAGCACCAGAGAAACCAGAAAAAAATTGTTATTCTATTTCAATTTTATAACCCCTCTCACATTAGCGGTATATGAGTTTATCTATAATATGTAATGATACAGTACATCGATTCTAATAGGGTGTATTACAATATTCAGAATTCTCAAAGCACAGGGTAATAAAAATGCCTTCTACTACACCTATAATTTGAAACTTCAAAACATAAACAGGATTATATACATAATGAAAATAAACCCTTTAAAATACTCATATCTGGTGCTTTGACAAGGAAGAAAACTTTTATATTGTCAGTGACTTTGGAATGTATAATTAAGTTTTAATATTAAAATTGAAACACTTTGTTGATGCAATAGCTAAATCACCACTACTACAAAATAATTCAGGTAAAATACTAGCCGAGAGCATGAATACCATTTCTTTGCATAAACCTAATAGCTAGTACAGAACTCAAACACCAGTGGATAATCATTTGTGAAATAGCTGTCTTTGTTATATTTCTTGAACAAGTCATTGGGTAGTTATCAATATTAATATGTCCACAACAAGGTTTGTGATCACTGATATAATAATTTTCTATAAAATCTTCATATATTGCTTTGTAGTAACAATGCACTTTCTAAAGGAAAGTATAATAATGAAAATATCAGTGAGGGATAAGAAGAAAACAAAAGAAAGTGTTCCATTATACAAAAAGAAAGTTCAGACAAAGTGAAGAAATTTCCTGTTCTCAGGAAGTACACAAAGTCATAAGGTGAACTTTCTTGTTCATCTGTTGGGTATAAAAATACCCAAGAGGAACAAAGCTTCATGGTAGTGACATTTGATAATTTAAAATGAATATTTTATCAAGTTTTAAAAATGAATATTTATCAAGTTTTCCATTTTCTATTTGATGTCTCAAGGAGATCAGACCATCTTATTTTATATCCATGGATGGCCCTGAGTTAAGCCATAACTATTCCTAAATAAATCAAGTCAGAGCTAGATAATTCATCCAGAGCAATGAACAGTACA
This sequence comes from Urocitellus parryii, assembly GCF_045843805.1. NCBI lineage: Eukaryota > Metazoa > Chordata > Mammalia > Rodentia > Sciuridae > Urocitellus > Urocitellus parryii. Next base: position 185,042,310 of record NC_135531.1, on the reverse strand, counting down.
CTCTCACACATAATAGTTTCTCTAACCTAATGTTCTGCCTGCTCTCCTACTTTGACAGGGATTAGTTTTAAGATAATTATCTGTCTTGAATGGTTTAATTCATGTTAATATCAACCAAGGATGAAAATCTTATTAACTCCAGATACTGGCTATAAACCTTGCATTCTTATAAGGCCTCTTTGTGCCTTATTGTTCCCTCATAAAACAGTGGGGAAAGATACCTACTCCAAAAGATTTTTGTGAAAATTAGGTGAAATAGTGCTACTAGAATACATTGCCCAGAGCCTTATACATGCTGGTAAGTTTAGAACTGCCATCTTGTTTTAGTGGCAGTATTAGGTTGTGTGATCATGTGATAAGAGATTGGTATCATCTTTTCACAATCATCTAGTACATACAGGAAAATGTTGTGTGAATGAGCCAGGCAGCCTTAGACCAGTTTATCTGTGAGTGATGGTAAATAGTTTATGGTATGAGGTGGGAGAAGTATTTTGAAAGCACACAATGGAGACCTGGAGTGACCATGGCTTGTGCAGCACATAATCAGATACTCACACAAACCCTACTGTGAAGACCCCCAATGCAGCCTTGCAACAATACCATTGGGATTCCTTCATAAGAAATCTTCTCTGCATGGCTTAGTGCCAATTGTCAAAAGGCCCCAGATGGCTGCATGAGACGTTGAAAAAAACTTAAGCAAGAGTTTCTGAGAGTTTCGAGAGATTCTGAGTTTGTAGCTCAGAATTGGACAGTGGAAAAGCACACAAATTCTTTTCCTTTCTTTTGAAATAAAACAGCCTTTGGTTCTGTATTAAACATTGGATTTTCTCCTCCTGGAATAGGAAGGCAAACTACTTGATCTTAAATGTGTTTCTTCAGCCACAAGATGCGGACGCCTTCTTGTCAATATTTCTAACTTAAGATGTCTCCAAAGTGCTTTTTCAAATATACCCTCCATGATGCCAGAGGAGATATGTGTTGTTTTATAGACTAGGGGATAGTTAAAAGCAGATGAAAGATAAGGACAATTAGGAAACATGGCAAAATAGAATAAGCATCAGATGAGAGACAGATGATCTGTGGTCTGGGACTTGTTCTGATCCTAATGACATGTAACCTTAAGTGAATTCCTGAATTTATTTTCTTAGCTGTGAAGTAAACCACTATTTTTTTTTTGTTTTCTTGATTCATTTTGTGGTACTGAGTATTGAACCCAGAGATGCTTTATCACTAACATATATATCCAGTTCTTTTCATCTTTTTTTTTTTTAATTTAGAAATACGGTCTTGCTACATTGCAGAATTTGGCCTGAAACTTGTGATCTTCTTGCCTCAGCCTCCTGAGTCCCTGAATTTCAGGTGTATGCCACCACACTTGGATGCAACCCTGGTCCTTGACAACCCTTCTATTGCATCCATTCTTCAGTAAGCAAGGAGTCTACACTATTCCCTATTTATGGACGAGTTTTTCCTTCAGCACATACCCATCATCCCTCAGTGTACAGTCTGTGTAAAATCTGGATGTTTGTTGGGTAACATGGATATTCTTAGAAACCCAAATTTTCTAACCCAGAAACCCTGGTGATTCTAATATGTATACATTGAATTTTGGATCAATTGCTTTGTCAAATCAGACAGTAGAGAATCTAATTTATTATTTCTCACCCTTCCAATGTTCAAAGTGCAAATAAATGACTAGAATAAGAAAAGAAATTAGCTGTAAAAACTTGTGCCATTCTTCCCTCAGCAACAATATCAGCAACAAAAACATGCTAGAGGCTCATATACCTACAGTGAATACAAAAAAATTATTTTGGCCAATCCTGAAGATCTTAAGCAATTTGTCTTTCCCTGATCTTATCCCTAGCCCAAAGACTTTATCTAAAACCTCCTCTATTCATAAAATATAAGAATAAGAATAAGGGACTCAAAAGAGATTCTGATTAGGCTTTAAAGAGGTTTTGTAAGTTGTCTGTGAGACATTAACAGTAGATTGCAAAACCTGGATTGGAACTTGGGTCCATTTCACCTCAATTCACGGGCTTTTGATATCCAGTCATAGGATGATCTGTTGAACTTCCTCCCAGGCATGCAAATATCCAAGAGTAAAACCTAATCACCTCAGTTTGACTGATTTAGGATCCTCTGCTTTTTTTCTTTGTTTCTTCACCAGATTGTGGAGAGAGAAGGGTATCCAAGGCATTCCTGAGAAAGTGAATTTGATTAGAAATATGAAAGATAGTCACATCAGTCACACACTTTGAGCCTCGTGATATGTGTGATGATGCCTTTTCCTGCAGAGCTGCAACACACATAGATGTCCTGTGGGGTGATGGCTTGTCAAACTTATGAATGGAATGAGGGATGACAATAGAGATGGAGCATGAATATTTCTGATGGTGAAGCATAGAACTAGAGTGATGATGAATGAGGTGGCATCATTTTTTTTCTAGTAAAGATGCTTTTTTAAAATTGGAGTAGTGAGAAACTGAGTTTGGCATTAGATTCAAGTTTTAAAGCTGCATTTGCATGAACTATCAGATAATATACTAACATTTCTTTAAAATAACATTCAACACCTGCACTCCATAGCTGTTTTCAGTATACAGATGCTCCTTAATTTTTGATGGAGTTCCAATAAGCCCACCCTGAAATGAAAATATCCTTAAGTTGGAAACTCATATGAAACAGCTAACCTACTGAATCTTTTCATCTACCATCGAAGTGCACTGTGTCATATTGGTTGCTTTTCCTTTTGATCACGTGACTGACCGGGAGCTACAGCTCTCTGCCACTGACCCTGTCTAGCAACACAGGAGAAGTTCTGACAACATGATTCCAGCCTGGAAGAAGATTGAAACTCCAAATTCAAACTATCATTTCTGCCAAATGTGTATTGCTTTTGCACTGTCATAATGTCAAAAAGATTATTAACCTTCACAAGTGAGGGATGTGTGTATTATAATTATTTATTTTTCTGAGATCGGTATGCCCTATATAATTAAGATCTACTGAAAATATTTTGTTCAAATTGTATGTCTCCATTTAAAGCTCAGAACGGGGTTACCATTCCTCCTTAGGAAATATCAGTGATTGGGAAATAGTGGTAAAAGAATCCACAGGGAGGTATAAAACAGAAGGCACAAAAACTTAGTTACATTATCGACTCCACAGCAGGGATTTTGACATCTCCCCCTTACTCTGGCCATTGCCAAAACACAACACTGAATCTAGCTTTCTTTGAATATGATGCTAAGTCATGAACTATAGGCTCCATGTTTACAAAGTATGAAGTTTGCTATTGTTAGGTACAGGCTTTGTTAATAAGAGCACTAATAATATTGACATTATGTATCTGTATCTGAACAGGCAATGCATTTGTAAACAGTTCCAAGAATCTTTCTTGAATAATTTCAATCTTCATGCTATGGTATTCAGTTCCTAATTATACACTTTCAGAGTGTGAAAACAATTTATTCACTTACTAAGCATTGTTCAAAACATCTAAAGAGATTTTAACACTTTTTATGATTAAAAGATTGTATTTTGAAAATCTGTTTGCTGACTAAATTGTTATTTATCTGATAATATTTTTTCATGGAGATGTCCAAGTAAAGCATATGATTAGAAAATATATTTTTATCTTTTAAAGTCTCAGAGGATTTTTTCTTTACATTCTTAAAAATGATCTACTTTTTCAAACTAAAATTCTACAAAATCAACCAATACAGCGATCAAAGCTGTGAGACTCTTTCTCAGTTATTGGTAAAGGAGAGAAACCATTGTGATCAGAAGTGACACACATATGGTATAAACAAAACTACTGAATTTTTGAGTTAAAAAATTTAAAAAAGGTGTCATTCTAGAAATCCTCCATCTCCCTTCCCAAACAAGGTAGAATTCAAATTATCTCCTGGAAGCTTCTGTTGTAGTCTATGAAATCAAATTAAATTTGACGTAATGGGGCCTCCTCCCAAGACCAAGACCAGATGCAGGTAGGTATAGTTGATTCCAATGACATTTATTTCTACTGGACTTTACACTCTCTTGGTGACCATCTCCATCATACTACTCCTTGCTCTAAGAAAAATAAACTGAGCAAATTATTTAATCTATCTCCAATATATTTTAAGACATGGTTTTACTATCTCAATACTAAGAATCTACATTACGTCCTCATAATTTTAAAGGACAAATTCATTTTCTTTGCATATCCTACTGGGATGTCTAGGAATTTGTTTTATGTCACCCTCAATTCCCAACCCTCCACACGCAAACACATCCTATTTACATTAACTATTCCTATTAATTGTGAATTTAAAGCATGCTCTGGCTTTTCATTCCTCTATTTTCTGCATTTGCCATTTAATCTGTATGAAATATCCTATCTTGGCTATTTGGTGCAGTTCTCGTCTGTCAATCCTTGATGTGTGCATCAGGTGCTCTGATAACCCTTTTCATGTTATGGACATTAGCAGAGCTGATCACTTCCCTCTTTGCCCCACTTAGCAAAGCTATCTGACAGTAAGTATTACAGTGACATTTGTCAATAACTTTTTGTTCTGTCATAATGAAGACTTGGGTTTTGCACTCATACAAATTACAGCTGATAATTACAATAATTCTTTCCCAAAGCCTTGGCAGAAAGGGGTAAGCAGAATATATATTTGTATAAGAAAGAAAATAAATTAGGGAATTACGTATGTGTGTTTATTCTCCTTCACATAGTCTTTCATTTAAAAGATCTTATGCAGTTGACAAATGAAGGCGTGTTTACTTGGAGATTCAGAAATTTACTCAACAGATGAAGGAACTTATTTTGAGAAGAAGTCTCCAGGTCCTAATGAATTCACAAACTGCAGGAGAACTGCTTTTCAATTGAAGGTGAGCTGGCCCAGCTGATACCTACAGTGAAGGAAATGTGGTTACTATATTTTCCAGAGAGAGGAAAATTGGTTTCCAGAAGAATGGTGTCAAAAATTGTAGAGAAAGAAGTGCAGGGTAATTCTAATTGTAAATGATAGTCCAAAATCACAGGGATGAATTTTATTTCCCTAGAAGCCGGGAAACAGGTTGATAGAAGACTGAATCCAAAGCAACACATGCAGGTGTAGAGTCTCAGACCAAAATTGTCAGAAGGGGCTTTGGGTTCATCTTATGTAAAAAGTTTTAAGGAATCGTCCACTCCTGAATGGCTCAGATTCATCTAAATGAGGAGTAGCTTATAATTACAATAATTGTCATAGCAATAACAGCCACTAATCCTAATTAAATGGGTTCCCTTTCATTTAAAGGAAACTTGGCATGTCTTAATTTTTTAATCTCTTTAACACTCTATAAAGCAATCCTATCCTCTTCATTTTGTCATAGTGGACATAAAGACACTGAACAATCAAGAAATTATGGACCTTAATTCTCCATGGTGAGTTCTGTAATACTTTTTATTCAAATATTCAACAAATATTTATTGAGTACTTCCAATGTGACAGATGCAATTCTGGAAGCTAGATATATGATTTCATATTTGTGTCTGTGGGTCCCCTACAATAACACAAATCAAAGTACCGACTTTACATTATTCATTTATAAAAAAATGTTTTTCTTATATCTCAGACACACTTTGATAGGAATATTCTTAGTATGGGATGTCTACTGATGTTAGAATAGATGTACTATCTGATGGGTTTTCTGATATCAAATAAGTGGAGGAAAGTAGGAGGCAGTTGATTCTTTGAAAAGCTTTTAATATTATGAGTTCAATCAAGAATGCATCCAATACTTATTAGAAAAGTTATTCCTAGTATCTGCCATAGCTTATTCAAACTACAGAGATTGAGTTGCAGAGAAAAGTATCAAAAATATCACTTTTATTCAATTTAGTTCTGCAAATATTGTTTTAAAACACTATATTAAGGGGTTATTGACATATAGAAAGCTGTATATTTTTAATGTATACAAGCTGATGAATTTACTAGTATATATATACACAAATATATATACACATATATAAATATTAACACACACATGCACAGACACACACACACACCTATGCAATCATCATGACCGTCAATGCCACAAACATATCCATCAACTGAAAAAGTTTCCTGTCTCTCTTTATTACTATTTTAATTTTTACTTTCTATATTTGTTATAAAAACATTTAACATTATACCTATTATTTTTAGCATACTTTAAAATATACAATAGAGTATTGTTAACTATAGGCTTCACGATGTACAGTACATCTCTAGGACTCACCCATCTTGCACAACTGATCAATTCCACCTTTGGCATACTTTGACCAATACACCCCGGAACCCTTCCCTCCGCCCCTGGAAACTACCACTCTACTCTCTGCTTGTATGTTTAACTGTTTTAGATTCCTCATAAAAGTGAGATTATATAGTATTTGTCCTTTCATGTCTGGCTTATTGCCCTTAGTAAAGTGACCTACTGATTCATCAATGTTACTGAAAATGAAGGTGTTCTTCTTTATCAAGGATTAATAATATTCAATTAGATTAATATACTACATTTTCTCTCTCTATCAATGGACATTCAGGCTCTTGTCTTGTCTTGGCTATTATGAAGAGTGCTGCTATGTGCATAGGAATTCAGGTATCTCCTTGAAATCTTGATTTTAATTCCTTTGAAAATACACCCAGAAGTAGGATTGCTGGATCTTATGGCAATCCCACTTTGAATTTTTCAAGAAAACTCTGTATTGTTCTATGTAAGGTTGGTACCAGTCTATATTTTCAACAACAACAAAAAATGTGCAAGGGTTGTCTTTTCTCCATGTCTTCATTAACACCTATTATCTCTTATAGAAGTCTTCCCCACATATGAGGTAATAACTCATTGGATTTCAATCATCATTTTCTTGATGGTTAGTAATGCCGAGTTCCCTTTTTTTTTATGCTTATTGGTCATTTGTGCATTTTCTTTGAAGAAGTGTCATTTCATGTCCTTTGATCATATTTTAATTGGGTTTACTCTTTTATTTCTGTTTTGTCTTTATTAGGGAATTTCTAGTTGCATTTGAGTTATTTGAGCTCCTTATATATTTTGGTTATTAGCCTTTTATCAGATAAATTCTTTGAAATTATTTGGTCCCTTTCCTTTGATTTTCTTTTTAATTTGTTGATTTTTCCCTTTTGTTGTGCAGAAGTTTTTCAGTTTGATGCACTTCCATTGCTTACTTGTTTTGTTTTGCTCTTGATGTTATATCAAAGAATTCATTACTGAGGCCATTGTCAAGAAGAATTTTTTCTAGACCCGTTTTTTTTTTTTTTAATTTGTTTTGTTTTGTTTTGGTACTGAGGATTGAACCCAGGGGTGCTGAACCACTGAGCTACATTCCCAGCACTTTTTTATATTTTATTTAGAGACAGGTTCTCGCTGAGTTGCTAAGTGCCTTGTTTAGTTGCTGAGGCTGGCTTTGAACTCATGATCCTTCTGTCTCAGCCTCTGGAGGTGCTGGGATTACAGACTTGTGCCACCATGCCTGGCTACATTCCTATATTTTAAAAGTGATAACATTAATAACATAGTTTATGCCTCCCAAACTAAAAGTTTGGTGAAATCAATTGCAACGTTAGTCACATAGCAATACTGACCGCATAGGAGAGGTGACTTACGTGCAGCAACCTCCTAGTCATTTAAACAGGTAAAGTCTATTATACTCTTATCATTACCCTGTGCTTAGAGTGACCCAATTTGATTAGCTGTTGTCACTCACAAGCTTCCTCATCTTGAAAAGTGAAATAAACATGGAGTTCAAATGATTCTTGTCTGAATTAAATGTGTTCCCCTATGCAAAGTTGCTGGCACCTAAGAAGTACTCCAAAGAGAAGCTAGAGGAAACTTCAAGAGGCATAGAAATGAGAACAAATTTTCCAAACAGAGAGAAGAGTAATCAGTGTTCAGAAAAGGATGCATCTTGACACAGAGCTAAAGTAGTTCAAAATATTTATTTGAAAAATTCTTTCTCTGTATCAATCAGCTATTTTTGCACATATTTAATTAAATATAATAAAATGCATACCTGTCCAATAATATGAGTAAATAACATTATTGGTAGGTAGGAGTTAAGCAAATATTACACATTTCAGGCCCATTTCTGATCTTCTTGATCTCCGATTTTATCCATGGTATGTTAATTGTCTAGTTTGACTGTCGGTAGCCAATCTTATTTCCCTTTATGTATAGAAGCATAGTTTTCTTATTTATTTATTTATTTGTTCTCATGCTACAATGATTGTCTTAGGAGGAAGTTTTGATAATCAATAAAATCTTTTGGTGATAAAAACAGAATATCTTCATGATAAGATACATTGAAAACAGCAGAGGAATTGTAAGTAATAGAGGGAGTTCCTTTGCCAGTTCTGTCTGAATGTACTAACAGTCAAGAAAGAAAATACTTTCTGTTTTCCAGGCACTGCTTTAAGAGCTTCAATAAGTATGTTGATATCAAATTTTCCAATAACGTTTTTAGGCTGGCACAATTATTACCTCCATTTTACACATAAGAAAATAAAAGTGTGGCCATGTTTGTTTAGCTTCCCAAAGTCATGAAACTGGTATCAGAGACAGGATTTAAGCAAACGCATGATTATAAACATTATGTGATTAGTACAGTAACATTATTGTTCAATTTTCCTGTGTAAGTGAAAGAGTGTGATCGAAATACTAGTCTCTTACATTAGTCTTTACTGAAAAGGAATTGACAGGTTTTTTTGTGCACAGTTCTACAGTTTGTGCACTGCAAAAAGATCAGAAGTTGCTCCATTCACTAAGCTCTGAGATTTAGCAAGAAGCCCTTTTCACCAAGAAGAAACATATTTTAAAATTATTTACAAAGTTCTCATTTAAGCTATAATGTTCACAGAATCAGGAATCCAGGGAGCAGCTTGAATTCTTTGGATAGGTACAGAGTATCTCGTGTTTGTCAAAATTCAAGAACAATTAGAATAAAAGTATCTCAACTGAAAACCTAGAAACAAACCAAAATGACTGGGAAATCAAATCATATATCAGTAAGAACCTTGAACATTAATGACCTAAACTCATCAATCAAAAGACACAGACCGGCAGATTGGATTGAAAAACAAGACCCATCAATATGCTATCTCTAAGAGACTCAATTCATAGGCAAAGACATCCACAGACTGAAGATGAAAACATCAGAAAAAATATATTACTCAGATAGATTGCATAAACAAGCAGGGGTTTTTATCCTCATATTAGGTAAAGTGGACTTCAAGTCAAAGTTAATCAGAAGAGACAAAGAAGGAAATTTCATTGCTTAAGGAATTATATATTAACAAGACATAATAATCATAAATATTTATGCCCCAAACAATGGAGCACCTAGGTACATCAAACAAACCCTTCTCAACTTCAAGAATCAAACAGTCCACAACACAATAATCCTGGGTGACTTTAACACACCCCTCTCATTACTGGACAGATCTTCCAAACAAAAACTAAACAAAAAACTCTAGATCTTAATAGTATAATCAATAAATTAAACTTAACAGACATATAGATTATTTTATCTATCATGTATCATGTATGATGAGCAAATCACTTTCATCTCAGCCGCACATGATCCTTCTCTAAAATAGACCATATCATAGGCCATAAAGCAACTTTTAGCAAATACAAAAATAAAAACAGAGAATACTCTGCATTATACCAGATTATAATGTAATGAAATTAGAAGCCAATGATAGAATTAAAAATAGAAGCTATTCTAACACCTGAAGACTAAATAATACTCTATTGAGTGATGAATGTATAACAGAAGAAATCAGGGATGAAATTTAAAAAGTACTCAGAGGTAAATGAGAATAGTAATAAAACATATCAAAATGTGTGAGCAAGGCACAGGGGTCATGCCTGTAATCCCAGTGGCTCGGGAGGCTGAGACAGGAGAATCTTGAGTTCAAAGTCAGCTTCAGCAATACAAGGCACTGAGCAACTCAGTGAGACCCTGACTCTATTAAGTAAAATGGGGATGTGGCTCCATGGTGGAGTGCCTCTGGGTTCAATCTCTAGTACCCCACCCCTCCAAAAAAAAATGTGGGACAACATGAAGGCAGTGCTAAGAGGAAAGTTCATTGCATTGAGCTCATTCATTAAAAAAATAGAAAGTCAACAAATAAATGACGTAATTGTTCATCTCAAAACCCTACGGAAAAGAGGAGCAAATCAACACCAAAACAGTGGAAGACAGGAAGTAATTAAAATCAGAGGTGAAATCAATGAAATTGAAACAAAAGAAACAATCAAAAAATCTACAAAATGAAAAATTGGTTCTTTGAAAAAATTTAATAAAATTAGTAAACACTTAGCCACACTAACAAAGAGAAAGAGAAAATTCAAATTACTAAAATTAATGATAAGAAAGGAAATATCAGGTAGCACTGAAATACAGAAGATAATTAGAAATTATTTTGAAAATTTGTACTCTAATAAAATAGAAAATTTTGAAGACATAGACAAATTTGTAGAGACATATAGCCTACCCAAACTGAACCAGGAAGATATAACACAATTTGAACCAATCAATCTCAAGCAATGAAATAGAAGATGCCATCAAAAGCCTACCAACTAGGGCTGGGGTTATAGCTCAGTGGTAGACGGCTTACCTAGAATGTGTGAGGCCCTGGGTTCAACCCTCAGCACCACATAAAAATGAATAAATAAAATAAAGGTATTTATTGTATCCAACTATAAATACCTTCTCCAACTATCTAAAAATAAATAAATAAATAAAAGCTACCAACTAAGAAAAGCCTAGGACGAGAGAGATTCTTAGCTGAATTTTGCAAGACCTTCAAAGAAGAACTAAGACCAATACTTCTCAAATTATACCATAAAATAGAAAAGGAGAGAACCCTTCAAATTTATTTCATGCAGCTACTATCACTTGACACCAAAACCACACAAAGACACATCAATGAAAGAAAACTTCAGACCAATATTCCTGATAACGTAGATGTAAAAATTCTCAGTACAATTCTTGCAAATTGCATACAAATCATATTATAAAAATAGTGCATCATGATGAAGTGGAGTTCATCCCAGAGATGAAAGGTTGGTTCCACATTCAGAAATCAATAAATTTAATTCATCACATCAATAGACATAAAGATAAGAATTATATGAGCATCTCAATAGATGCAGAGACAGTATTTGACAAAATAAAGCACTACTTCATATTCAAAACACTAGAAAAATTAGGGATAGTAGGAACATACCTCAACAATGTAAATGCTATCTATGATAACCCAAAGACCAACATCATTCTAACTGGAGAAAAAATGAAATCATTCCCTCTAAAAATTGGAACAAGACAGGGATGCCCTCTTTCATCACTTCTATTTAATATAGTCCTGGAAACTGTAGCTAGAGCAATTAGAAGAAAGAAATTAAAGTGATACAAACAGGAAAAGAAAAACTCAAACCATCGCTATTTGTTGATGACATGATTCTATATTTAAAAGAACCCAAAAATTCCTCCAGAAATGTTTGAGAACTAATAAATGAACTCAGCAAACTAGTAAGATATAAAATTAACACCTATGAATTAAATGCATTCCTATACATCAGTGATGAATTCACTGAAAAAGAAATTAGGAAAACTACCCCATTCAAATAGCTTCAGAGAAAATAAATAAAATATTAGGAAATTAATTTAACAAAAGAAGTGAAAGACCTCTACAATGAAAACTACAGAACTCTAAAGAAAGAAATTGAAGAAGACCTTAGAAGATGAAAAGATCTACCATGCTCTTGGATAGGCAGAATTAACATGTTTTCAAAATGGTTATACTACCAAAAAAAAAGTGTTATACAGATTTAACACAATTTCTATTAAAATCCCAATGACAGTCTTCATAGAACTATTAAAAACAATTGTGAAATTCATTTGGAAAAATAAAAGAGAATAGCCAAAGCACTTCTTAGCAAGAAAAAATGAAGCAGGAGGCATCACAGTACCAGACCATAAATTATACTACAGAACCAAAGTAACAAAAACGGCATGGTATTGGCAACAAAACAGACAGGTAGCCCAATAGTACAGAACAGAAGACACAGAAAAAAACCCCACATAAATATAGTTATCTCATACTAGACAATGGCACCAAAAAACATAATGGAGAAAAGTTAGCCTCTTCAACAAATGGTGCTGGAAAAACTGAAAATCCACATAGAGCAAAATGAAATTAAATTCCTTTCTCTCACTCTGAACAAAACTCCACTCAGTGTGGATCAAAGACTTAGGCCCTAGAACAGAGACCCTGTGCCTAACAGAAGAAAAAGTAGGCCCAAATCTCCACCATCTCAGCTTAGGAACCAGCTTCCTTAACAAGACTCCTAAAGCACAAGGAGTAAAATCAAGAATCAATAAATGGGATGGAATCAAACTAAAGAGTTTCTTCACAGCAAAGAAAACAATCAATAATGTGAACAAAGAACCTACAGAATGATAAAAAATCTTTATCACCCACACATCAGATTGAGTATTAATCTTCAGGATATATAAAATCTCAAAACACTTAACACCCCAAAACCAAATAACCCAATCAATAGATGAACAAATAAACTGAACAGATACTTTTTTAAGGTATTTATTTTTTAGTTATAGTTGGACACAATACCTTTATTTCACTTATTTATTTTTATGTGGTGCTAAGAATCGAACCCAGGTCTTGAAAGTGCAAGGCAATTGCTCTAAAGCTGAGCCACAACCCCAGCCCTTTATTAAACAAACAAACAAACAAAATCTTATTGTAGTTGTAGATGGACAGCATGCCTCTATTTTATTTGTTCACTTTTATGTGGTGCTAAGGATTGAACCCAGTGCCTCACATGTGCAAGGAAAGCGCTCTGCCACTGAGCTACAGCCCCAGCCCATGAACAGATACTTCACAAAGAAAAATACAATTGATCAAAAAATATATGAAAAATGTTCAACAACCCTCGAAGTCAAGGAAATGCAAATCAATAAGTGCACTGAGATGCCATCTCACTCCAGTCAGAATGGAAATCATCAAGAATGAAAGCAACAATAAATGTTGGTGAGAATGTGAGGGAAAATATACATTCATACATTGCTGGTAGGACTGCAAATTGGTGCAACAATTGTGGAAAGTAGTATGGAGATTCATCAGAAAACTTGGAATGGAACCACCATTTGACCCAGTTATCCAACTCCTTAGTTTATACTCAAGGGACTTGAATCAGAATACTACTGTGATACAGCCACATCAATGTTTATAGCAGCTCACTTCACAATAGTAAACTATGGATCCAACATAGGTGCCCTTCAATAGATAAATGGATAAGGAAAATGTGGTATGTATACCCAATGGAATATTACTCATCCATAAATAAGAATAAAATTATGGCAGTTGCTGGTAAATGGATGGAACTGGAGAATATTATGCTAAGAGAAATGAGCCAATCCCAAAGAACCAAAGGATGAATGTTTTCTCTTATATGTGGATGCTCATTCACAATGGAAGGGTGGAGAATAGAGGTAATTTGAACTAGACAGAAGGGAGTGAAGTGAGGGAAGAGGGTAGGGGTAGCAATGTTAGTAGAATGAATCAGATATTATCACCCTATTTACATATATAATTACATGACCAATGAGAAGATACTCCGTGTATGTATGATGAGTCAAAATGCATTTTACTGTCATGTATAACTAATTAGAACAAATAAAATATATATAATTAAAAAAACAGTTTCAAGAATATTAGGAAAGCATGAAAAAGAAAAAAAAGCACAATCTTATAGGTGAGATATAATAATCAGAGCATTATTTGTTTTAAAATAAAATAATATTAATTTTATAGTTTTTAATAATATAATAATTTAAAGTTATGTGCAAAATGGTAAGTCTGACATGGAATATAGAAAAAGATAATCATATAAAAGTGATTAAATATAATACATATAAATATACAATTATAACAATTAAAAGGGGTGATGATACATATTATGAAAAATTTTATATATATATATATATATATATATATATATATATATAAATTGTGTATATATATCTATACATATATTTAGACATATATATTGTTTTTTCCTTTTAGGGATTTGTGTTTGTATGCATCTTTATGAGTTAGGAGAATGAATATAAAACATTAAGATTAAGTAAACTCTTTATAATAAAGAGTAGCAGCTACACAATGGATTGATCATAAAGCAATGAGAAACTTAAATAAGTTGAAAAAGGGTGTGACAGATAATTATCAATGGTGATGTACCAGTACATTCTAAACATGTGTGCCAAAATGAATTTCCCAAGAGTTTCTCAAGTGGATTTTGACCAAGAAAATATGAATTGCCATCTGCTAGTGACTAACACATCTTGGGAACCTACTCTTTATTGGTAAGAATTTTGTGATTTCAATTTCATAAAGAGTTAATACATCACAATATCCCAAACATCATGGCAAAAGCAGGTAATTAGATTATAATACAAATGTCAGCCTTTAAAAACTAAAATCTATATGGAATATGTGACAATATTTACTGGGTAAAATAAGCAACACATAATTAAAAGTGATCAGTGGCCCAACTCTGAACTTCACTGGACTGATTACCATGGCCTCTAACAAGACAAAAATTAATCCATTCATACAACCAAAACCAAACCTAGTCTAATCTAAGGTTGTACTCTTATGTAAGTACTAAGAAAGTTGCTGAACTTCTAAAAGGGTATAGCGATGAATATCTGATAAAATTACTGCAGCCTTAGAAATAAATTAGAGATAATAAAGGACAAATGTAATTCTTAGATGTTAGCAAATTTTATAATTAGTTTAAATGTAAGCACATTAATGATTTTTTAATTATTTCAATATTCTTCTTTATTTTATCTGTTAAGAGGCAGTAAAGCTCTTAATTTTAATTAATTTGCCTAGAAAATTTTGATTAAATATCTATAATAGTCTTTTTAAATTCAAGGAAATTTATTGTGTTTAATTAATTAATGTTGATGTGCTATATAGTGCTGGGTTTTGATTATTTAAAATGTGAACGAATGCTGCATTGTTAATTGCTTAACTTATAATTGCATATTAGCTGTTTAATAGATTTCTAAAGAAATTAAACCAAATGTATGTAGTGTGACTATTACCAAAAGCTGGGTCCTTGTCCTTGATGCCAATCCAATAGTGACAACATGGTTTTGAGAAAAAGGAAAAAGAAGTTTTATTGCTTTGCTAGCAAAGGAGACATACAGGATATTCCAGCTGAGACTGTCATTCTGTCCATCTGCAAAATAGGGCTTTTAAAGAGGTGATTGTAAGGCTATATTCCATGTGTTCTCTGTCCACAGTTGTAACTCACTTGTTAATTTGGGAGATACTCATTTCTGAGATCTTCTGGTGCCAATCCCATGTCTGAGTTCCTTCCTTCCTGTGATGGGTGTGTGCTTAAGGACAGATAACTCTGCCTAGGATGGGGAAGAAAGGTAATTCTGTTTCCCCTGAGATTAAGGAGGAGGAGTAATTAGGGAGGAAAAGGGAGAGAGGAAGAGAAAGAAACATGTCTGTTTTAACAGCAAATCTCAATGGCAGAGGAGCAAGCCTCACATTCAAAGCAAAAAGTAGACCACTGTTGCCAAGTGCTGTGGCATACACCTGTAATCCCTGCATCTCAGGAGTCTGAGGCAGGAGGATTGTGAGCTCAAAGCCCTTCTCAGCAATTTATCAAGGCTCTAAGCAACTCAGTGAGACCCTGTCTCTAAATAAAACACAGAAAGGGCTGGGGATGTGGCTCAGTGGTTGAGTGCCTCTGGGTTTAATCCTTGGTGCCAAAGAATCAAAACAAAACAGAAAAAAAAAAATGGACCACTATTACATGAACGCTTAGTCACACACATAAAAACCTTCAGATTTTATATATATAATAGAATTCTTAATTTGCCTGAAGAAACAAAGAAAAACTTCTAGGTAGAGTTAAGCTATGGATTTGATAACAAGACTGAGTAACAGTCAGTTAAGAGAAAGAAAGAAGGCCATACAAGCCATGACCTACCAGGGGTATCAACTTTCTATTCAGAATATAGGAACCGGTAATAAATGCAGATCAAGTGATAGAATTGGGTAGCCTATTGCTTTTCTTTCATAAAAATAAGTTTAAACCTAATTTAATCATATTAATTGAGTTCTTTGATTACATTGAAGGGGAAATTAGATCTAAAATTTTTGAAAAAAAAATGTCTTTAGGTAACAGAAACCCTTTGAATTGGGAGACACTGGAGACAGAAACCAGTTTGGAGGCTAACGTAGTGACTGCTGAGTGCAGGGCCGCATGCCTGAGCTTGGTGGTGAAATGACTTTTCTAACAGAGAGATGAACAGCATTAGAGCAGAGGGCCTGGCACGTCTGTATTTGCAGGGAAGGAATGGGTGGACAAAAACTGCCCTTATATCCGGAGCCTGGGAAATAGCCAGCCAGAGGTCTATTCATTTCCAGAGCAGAAAGTCCCCTATTATTCCTCAGAAAGATTTATCTTTGCAGCCTGGCACTCACAATGCTACATATTTAAAGACACACAGACATATCACTGTCACTTCCTTTGTGAGCCACCCTGGGAATTTCAGGTACCCCACAGTAGAGTCAATAGCCCAGTAAAATAAATGTCTCCCTTTAATCTTCAGCTCCACAAGGAGATGTTTATTATGTCAGAGGAAAACATTTTTACTTCGGGTCTCAGAGTTCATGTTGTGGACAATCGTTTCCTAGGGTGCTCCAGTGTGATGAACTATAACTCTGAAAACTGTGACATTTTAACAAGAAACAGCCCAGCGATTGTTTGCCTGAGAACAAATCTCCTACCTAGGTCTTAAAAACAGTAACTTTGAGAAGGTCCAGGGTCCTTATAATATGGAGTCAATTATGAGATAAGTAAAAGGCAATTGGCCTGATCTCCTGCTGCATGGAACTCAGTCCAAAGACTGACAATGTTTTCTGCTTTGATCCATGTTCCATCCATACTGTATCATCCTTTCAAGTAGAAGTTGCAAATCAGCAGTTTTCTTGCTAGAATAGAATAACAACCATGTTTGGGGTTCAAAGTGTTAAAACAATAAGAATAATTATTTAAAAAATACAGAAACAGATATTTCAAAAATCAGAGAATTTTGCATCTAAATTCCTGTCTTCTCTTGACCAGATGAAAGTTCTAGATATTTGGATTCCTACCTGGAACAAGGAATGTAAAGGATAGTGGCTGCTACTTGGAGGTGTGGCTTGGGTGAGGAGGACTGCTTCCGGCCAAAATCCTCTGCATGATATTTTAGACTGAACTAGTGAGAATGAGAAGTCTTGTCAAGAAGGTCTCCAGGGAGAATCTGCCCCCATGCTGACCATGCCTACATGCATATCTGTATTCTTATCCCAAGCATCTCCATGCAGAGGCCTCCTTCTCATGGATACTCAACTAGGGCCCTTTACTTCTCTTCGACTTAGTACTGGTCTACTCTTAGCTCTTTCTCTTCTCCATGTCCATTGCCCATGTTTCCAAAAAGAGTCAGGATACTCTAGCTTAAGACTCTGGGACAGTGAGATGATTTCTCCATCTGTGATAATCTACCTGACCCTTGCCTTATACTGCTCTGTAGAAAAAAAAATGGAACACTCAGGGACCTGCACTTCTCTTTTAGGCTCTTGCTTACACCGTTGAGTAGGTAAAAAAAGTCTTGTTATTACTTTTGGTTTGATTTCTTTTTCTAATTGATGCCCTGGATGTCCAGTGACTCAGTAATTGCATTCCAGGTTTAGTTCAGTCTCAGACTACTCCTTGCAATATTTCTTCTTTTCTGATGCACATTTTAAGACTCCATGCCTATTGTAAAGCCCTGGAATTTGAGTACTTGTTTCTTGGTAGGGCTCCATTCTCTCTTCATCTAGAAAAGCTTCACCACACATTCCCTAGTTATTTTTCCTAAAATTGCAAAGAACATTTTGCTACTCATGTTTCATCCACACATGAAGATTCATCAACACAGAAACTGGATAAAGATGCAGTAGATGAGGCACCCCAAGACCTATCAAATCAGAATCTGCATTATGGCAAGTTTCTCAGGTGGTTTATATGTGCCTTAAAGTTTGAAAAGCATTGCTATAGAACATTATTCTGAATCATCTGAATTAACATGTTATATATTTTGCCTATTGCTTAGTAATACAGACCAATCTTGCCAACTGGACTTCAAATACCTTGATGGCAAAGATTGTATCCTGAGACACTTCTGTGGATACTTTTCTAAGTGAACTAGCAGACTGGTGAAAAAAGAACACAAATATAATTCCTCCCTCTAAAGTAGATTTACTTATTTTCTTGCATCTATCTTCCCAAAGCTTGCACGTATTTGTAGCCACAGATAAAGGAACAAGATGGACATTTGAGAGCTGGGCATCATGATATCTCAAAACCCATATCATTTTATTGTGACCTGTACATTTTTCGTTTCTCTTTGTCTATATCCCCATCTCAAAATATTTTTGTAACTTGTACTTTCAAATTTTATTAGTCATTTTCTTGTTTTAAAGTTTTTTTTTTTTAAAACTTGATTATGAATAGTTGTGAATATTCTGGCTTTCCCAATGTCTACCATTGTTAAGCAGTATCCCTTATCAACATCCTGCCAGGATTCAAACTACAATATTGACTTTCTTGGGCTGACAGTTCCTCTGGTTTGGATAATATTTTTAAATCTGCTTTTAGACTTAAAAAGTGTCCTGGCTTCTTCCCCCATCCCCCTAGATAACACAAAATGCACAAATTAAACATTATATGGAAGTACTTTGTTATAATCAATCTAGACCAGAGGTCATCAATCTATGGCCTATAAGAAAGTGAGCTGTTTTGGTAAATAAAGTTTTATCAGAACACAGCCATACTCATTAAGTTACATGTTATCTACAGTGATTTTCACATGGTATCAGGAGAGTTGTGTAATTGTGACAGAGACAGTATGACCTTCAAAGCCTAAAATATCACTATCTGGCCCTTGAAGAAAAAGTTCCCAAATTTTGAACTAGTCAATTTTGTGAAACAGTCAACAACAAAATGACATTTTTGGTGCTTTGTAAAATGATGGCTTGATTTATTTTTTCTAGTTTTTAACATGTTCTATGCATTTAGTACCAATGAACAACACTGAAAAAACCCCCACAAAAACTGAGTTTTAGAAGGAGGTGAAAGGTTACTTCATTTTTTCTTAACCATGATTGATAACTATCATTCATGTGACTAGTGAATATATTTTGAGCATTGAGTTCTCATATACCAAATTAAAAATCATTTTTCTTTTTTTAATTGCAAAGTATGTTTATAACAAAGTACCTTATTTTCTTATTTGTTCTAATTAGTTATATATGAGACTAGAAATCAATTGACATATGTAAAAATGGATATAACTTCTCATTCATCTGGTTGTACATGATGTAGAATCACACCGGAGGTGTAATCATATATGCATGTAGGGTAATAATGTCCGATTCATTCTATATCTTTCATACCCCTATACTCCCTTCCCTCCCTTCACTCCCCTCTTCCCATCCAAAGTAACTCTATTCTTCCCTAGCCCCCAACCGCTTTTACCTCCTTATTGTGAATTAGTATCTGAATACAGAAAGAACATTTGGACTTTGATTGTTTGGGGATTGGCTTATTTCACTCAGCATGATATTATCTAGCACCATACATTTACCTGCAAATGCCATAATTTCATTTTTCTTTATGGATGATTAATATTCCACTGGGCATATACACCACATTTTCTATTTCCGTTCATCTGTTGAAGGGAATCTAGGTTGCTTCCATAGTTTGGCTATTGTGAATTGAGCTGCTCCAAACACTGATGTTGCTGTGTTTCTGTAGTATGCTGATTTCAAGTCCTTTTGGTATAAACCCAGCAGTGGGATGCAATGCCTGGGTCAAATGGTGGCTCCATTTTGAGTTTTCTGAGGAATCTCCATACTGTTTTCCAGAATAGTCGCACCAATTTGCAGTCCCACCAGCAATGTATGAGTGTACTTGTTTCCCCACATCCTTCCCAACATAAAAATATTTTTTTTCATTTATCAGTCCATTATTTTTGATTATTTTAGATTATATCTTTATCAACAGAATTATGTAGTCATTTATCCATTCACTCATTCAATTAGGATGTGGTATGATTATAATATGTCCATGATACTATGCTAGGTAGCATAGAAAACTAAATATAAACTATAATGTGACTTTCAGTGCTCAATCTTAAAAATGTTACTATCACAGAGGGATATGTGAGCAAGTGGACAGCAAAATCCATATTTCCATCAATCCCCGATTTTATTCAGTATCCTGGCAGGTGAATGTATATTTTCTGTGTCTTCACTTAATTAAAAGTTTAACATTGGTAATGATTACAGATGGTGGAGGTTTTGGTCAAGCATATGCACATAGTTGAACTTCATTGATGGAACTTCAGTGTAGACTTAATAGAACAAAACAGGTTATACATAATCTACAGGGTACCTATAAATTTGAGCCTATAAATGGATGTCTCCTACCACATACACAATTAACATTTGGTATCTAGTCTCCAAAGACTCCCTTAGCCTTATACCCAAAACACATGTTCTCAGTATCATTCCTTCAAGCTATTCTCTTCCCCTTGACCATCATCAATTTTGCTTTAGGTTCATTAAGGTAAATATCTGGAATACTTTTAACATTACTTATAATTTACAGTAAACATATTTCCTGAAATCTCTCTTAAGCTCTCAAACATATTCACAAAGGCAAAGAATGTTTTTAGTCATTTTTTATTAGGCAAATTTTGCCATGTTGATGTAGAAGATAGAAGAGCTAATCAGGTAAAACTTAGACTTGGGTAAATTGCATGATTTCTATCTAGTACTTTCCTGGGGGAGTTAGAGTTAATCGTGAGAGGTCAATGAAACTTTTTAGCCACAAAGGTATCATTTATCTGTGATTTCATTTTCCAGTTTCCATGATGAACTGCAATCCAAAAATATTAAGTGGAATGTTTCTGAAATAATTCTAAATCGTAAATAACTTTAATCCTAGTAGTTTGTTATAATTATTTATTTTATTTTAGTACTTCTAAAAGTATTGCTGTTAATGTTACTATGCCTAACTTGTAAACTGAACATTATTATAGGTTATATGTAGAAGAAAAAATATATTAGGTAGATAGTTTAGTGCTATCTGTGGTTTCCAGCATCTATTGATTCTCTTAGAACATGTTCCTTAAGGATATGAGGAGGACTGCTACATTGCTGGTTTTCATAAGCATGCAAGTGAAAGACATGAGTGATGAATTTTTCTGAAACAGAAACGTTAAAATTCTTTTAGGGCTTTTCTATATTAAAATAGTGATGGACAAAAATTACTCCATTTTTCTGAAGAGGCATTTAAAAGTACAATGAGCAAAATGAAGCTAAACAAGCTCATCCTTTAGATATTGAATCTGCAAAGAAAAGATTGCCATGCACACAGTAAACCCTTGTGTTATAATTGCAGCACTACTATTCAGCCATATGAAAGAATGACTATGACTTTTGCCTGTAAGTGGATGAATCTGGAGATTATCATGCTAAGTGAAAAAAGCCAGTCTCAAAAGCCAAAGGTCAAATGTTTCTCATGGTATGTGGAAGTGAATCCACAAAAAGGTGGTGGGGGAGGGGGTTAAAAATAATAAAAGAAAAAGAATAGAAGTTATGTTGACTAGACAAGGGGGAATGAAGGGAAAAACGCAGGGATGGGAAAAGGGAAGACAGTGGAATGAATTTGACATAATTTTCCTATGGACATATATTAATATACCACTGTGAATCTCACCATCATGTACATCCACAAGAAATTAATTTAAAAAATAGTAACCATAGGTAAATGGCAAAAAAATCATTAGAGTATGGGGAAAGAAGCAGATGATGGGGGAGAGAAGGAGAAGGGGAGATACCTGGGACTGAATTAGAGTAAGATATATCCTATGCTCTTATCGTTATTTCAAAATAAATTCTATTTTCATGTACATCTAAAAAGAACCAATACAAATTGCAGCATTACTGTAAAAACAGTGAATTTTTGCTGAAGATGGTCAGCTTCTAGTTCAGAAGATGACCCACCTCACTAATGGTCATTCTCTACCTAGTTGTTCTTTTGAACATCAATTAATCTTTCATCCTGGAGCCAAAGGGAGATATTGAAATGGAAATGTTAAATCCTCACTCATATAACACTTTTAGGAAAACTTCCAAATACTTATAATGGCATAGAAGGCCTGCATGATGTACTTCTACCTACCCATCTATCTTCCTGCTCTCTCGCTCATACACACACACACACACACACACACACACACACTCATGTACACTTGAGTTCTGCTGGTCTTCTTGAAATTTTCTTAGAATCACTGTTTCCCTCTTACCACAGAACATTTACATAAGATGACTTCTTTCATAGAGAATGCCCACCTCCCTGTACCCAGTCTACCAATTCTGAACATTTTAGCTCAATTGTCACTTTCTGTAAAAGGTTTTATTCATTCCTCCCAGATTAGAAGACCTCTTTCCATTATATACATTCAAGGTATCACAACTTCTTTTTTACAGCACTTATTTCTACTCCTATTTTCCATGTAGATGTATGGTTCTTGAAGGAATGGCTTGGAGATTACTCTATTGTAATCTCCATGAGAGCAGGATATCTGTTGGGAACTCAAAACCAAACTGTGAGTTCAAGGAACTGGATGGTTGTATCAGCACCAATGGCCACAGGACCAACCATAACCAGGGAGAACACAACTGATGTTCTGAGCTCACTATTTCACCTTGTTAGTCATTGTATATTTGCTGAGTCTGAATCATAAACTCTGATCTTATTTATTTGATTCCAAACTGAAGAATACAGAATGCCAATTGTTAACTCTTCTGAAAGACAAAGAAAACCGAGGCAAGGCAGGAAAAAGCCATTTTTGTGAGATTCTTGGACAAGGTGAGTCAGATAGATGTGGGAGGACAACTTAAATCTGAATCCTACACAACTTCAAGTTCCTTTCTTCTGTGCCTTCTTTTTTTTTTTTTTTTGTATTTATCTACCATTTTCTTACATTTTCACCATTGCCTCCAATACACAAACACACACACTAATGGTCACTCTCTACCCAAATGTTCTCTTAAACATCAATTGATCTTTCATCCTGGAGCCAGAGGGAGATTTTGAAATGAAAATGTTACATTCACACACATACACACACAATATATTTTAGAACTCCTACTGTGGGGTTATTAGGCATTAAAAAAATATAGCAGAAACAAAAGTGTGGATTCAGGGTAGAAACAAACTACATGGACCATGGAAAAATTAGACTTCTAGACCTGGAAGTAAATTAGTTCTACCAATTACTGGCAGTTTGCTATTTCATAAATTAATTAACTTCTATAAATGTGAGTTTCTTCAAATATATAATAGTTTTAATACCTTGTAAGGCTTAGGAAAAAACAAAGTGATTTAAAAATGCTAATCATAATTGTTATCATATAATAGGTTCTAAATATATGTTACCATGACTGTTGAATATTATGCTCACCTGCTAGATTTCCTGAAAATCCATCTAAAATTCACAATGAAACTGAACTGAGTATATCATCAGGATGGGCTGCATCAGTGGGATTTATATTTGGTATTGACAGAAAAATGAACGGCATAGTTCTTGAACAACTTTGAGTCAATAGAGTCTTACTTGTAAATAAAAGATTCAGCCCAATATTACATATTTTTCCTGACTTTTAAATATGAGCTTGTCTGTCTCTTGTTTTAAAAATGTTTTTGGACAATTATGGATCATGTTTCTGGATTAATTTATGCCATTATCTAAGTAATCAGAGAAGCTCTTCTGCTGAGCTAACGCTGAAAGAAATCTGTACCTCTGAAGATGTGCAGAGGAAGGGCAGACAACTAATACAAGAAGAACACGACTCAATATTTATCAATCTGTAGATAATGCATTTAAAATACTAAGTTTTCTAGAGATATTATCAGAACATTTCCTGAGTCTTCTTTTTGTCCTTATTTATCATAAGTTTAGAACCAATCTGAAGAGTCCAGATTCATATGATTATTTAATTTTGATGAAACCAAATAGATTTGTTTTTCTCCAAAGCATGTAATGCTAAAAAGGAAATTTCAAAGATATTTCTTTAAAAATATATAGTTTCACTTCTATAAAGTAATCTAATATTAAAACATTAAATAAAATTCAGTTTTCTTTGTAATGTTTTTTTTTTCACTTTTTAAAATTTGTTGTATTAAAGTATACAGGACAGTACTGTATATTTTAATATATTATACATATATGAAGTATAACTTATCCTAATTAGGATCCTATTCTTTCAATGAACATTTTTAAGAAATGGCAAATCACCAAATTTGATAGTATGAGTTTGCTGTAAAAGCTAGAAGCGCAAAATTTTAATCTATTAAATAGGTTATGATTGTGTTTTTCAAACAGAACTGAACACATTTATTCAGTCTTTGAGTGATTGGTAACTGAGCTCTCCTCTATTTCTAGGCATCTCCTGGACCTCAGTTCTTTTCAATATTGTCACTAATTTCTCTTTTCTCTAGTGTCCATTAAAGAATGTAAGTTCCTCAAAGAACCAGTGAGGATGTTAAATCAAGGAATCAGGGAGCAGGAGAAGGAAGAGAGGTTGATGGAAATAACAGTAAACATTTATCAAGGTTCTCCTTTTCCATTCATTACATAAATAGAAGAGCATTTTGAAAGACCAGGATTGTACTTAGAGTAATTTCAAAATTAATATGTTTTAAGAGCCTTAGGTCTTCTTTTGAATAGAAGAAAATTTGAACTTAGTTCTGCCTGATGGTCTGAATCTTTTTTTCCTAATACAATATTGATTAAAATATTCAATGAATAAGAAGCAAAATAAACCTTCACAGTCATTAAGTTCCACTTTTAAAAATGCATAGTTATCATGATAAGTAATTATAACAAATATAAATGAATTGAGCTAACTGATATACTGGAAAAAATCTGGTATTCTGGCAGATATTATCAAAATAGGCCAATAAAGAGTAAAACTAAAACCTGTGGTTAGGGAATGTTCTTTCTTTCATCAATAAGTTACTAAAGTTTCAGGAAATGTCAATGTTCAGTAATCATACAGAAGCTGAATAAGAAAGATGAATGATAGTCAAAAAACGATTCAGTAGTTAGAAGATCCACAATACTTAAACGTTTGCAAGACCTTGTTGTTAATAAAAATATAGAAAATGATGAAACCAAAAGTAACACGTAGAAAAAATATTACATACTGACACATGTTTTAAGGTTTATTTGAGGTAAACTGAGGGAATTGCTAATGGACTAGTTGCTCTTATAGTGTGTCATGAATTAAGCAATTCTAAAGGGCTGTATTCACCCATATGGCCCAAGAACTTCCAACTCAAAGAGCATACTCACTAAATAGTCATTCAGATGTGGGTGTTCACATCAATGCTAAAATCTTAGGTGAAAAGGACAAATTATTACGAAAAAAACATAAATCTGAAAAAAACTAAAAAGTGTAAATGATTATATAAACATTAAAGATATATAATCAGCAGTATATAGTCATCAGCAGTTAAAATCTTTGATAAATATTCAAGAAAGAGATGATTCTGGTTCTATTTTTTTTTTAAATCCACCCAGCTCATTATATTAGCTAACATAATCTTGGTACCAAGACCAGAAAAGGGTAGTGTAAGAAGGATAAAATTATCATATGAGATTACTCATCAGTAGAAGACTTCCACCAGCATTCAATTATGGTGAATTTGTGAGTAGAAACTCTAAAGATAGTCTTGTTTCCCAACAACCAAATCTATATAACACTACTGAGAAATAACTAGATTCATATGGGAGCTTTATAGAGATTATCAAAAACATAAGCAAACAAGCAAAAAGATCAGTGAAAGTTGATGTTTCTGGCATGTTAAAAACTAGGATTTAAGCTAGCCAATACTGAAGGTGCTGGGTAGGTATCAGCAGCTGTCAAACTGATACCCAGGACCCAAACAGGGATGCAGAAAGTCAAAATCAAAGAGGCTGGGAGTATGTTATAAGGATCTTGTCTGGATTAGTGAGTAGGAGGGAATGATTTCTGCATGGGAGCTAGATTCTTGAGACACTAATGGAGAATATTTATCCTTGGAATAATAAAGGTGTTTTAGTTAGCTTTTTAACCTCTTTTACCAAAAGACCTGTCAAGAACAATTTTAGATGAGAAACAATTTATTTGGGGCTCATGGTTCCAGAGATCTCAGTTCACAGATGGCCAATTCTTGCTCTGGACCCAAGATGAGGTAGAATATCATGGTGGAAAGGTGTGGAGGAGGAAGGCAGCTCAGCACATGATAACAAGGAGACTCCACTTAATGGGAACAAAATATGAACCCCAAAGGCATACAAAGTGACTTACCTCCCACAGCCACTCACTACCTGCCTACAATTACCACCCAGTTAATCCATTCAAGCAAGTTAATGCATTGGTTAGTTTAAGACTCTTACAACCCAATCATTTCATCTCTAAATTTTCTTGCCTTATTTCACATAAGTAGGACTTTCCTATCAGGTATGTTGGTCACAATGATGAAAAAAAAAATAACTAACATAGGCTTGCATAAGCCTTGACTTTTTCCTTCCTTAACTAAGCTAATTGAAGCATGGCTCTGCATTTTCATAACTGTGATTAAAGCAGGTCCTAGCATGTGTATTCAGTAAAGGTTGAATGTTTTATCACTACTAGTCTTATATAAACAGAGTACCACCTTTAAGACTTCCAAAAGTCAACTACTAGGCTGATTTCAGGGAAGAAGGAATCAACTCTGCCTCTTAGTGGGAAGTACTAGAAGAATATGTAGGATGAGAAAGACTGCTGTGGACATTTTACATTGTATTTTTTACTATAATTATAGATTTTCTTGTGGTTTTAATAAACAGTACAGAAAGATGCCATGTACATTTTTCCCAATCTCTCCTCAGACTATTATCTTTAAAACAATATCATAATTTCACAACTGAAACAGTGACATCGATGCACTACACTTACCTATTCAGATATTTCCAGTTTTACATTACATTGATGTTTTTGGCAAATACACTGTATCACACAGGTAGATGGTAGGACTGGGCCAAACCTATGTCTGTCAGGAATAAAAGCTATGCATGCTCTTAAGCATTGTGGTATAAAATGATTTGACCACTATGTTTTTGCAATGTCTGAAATAAGACAAAGCATGCTGGCAAGTTTAGCATATATCACTCTTCAAACTGAATAGTTTATTTTTGTAGTTCCAATAATAACAGATCCAAAAAAAAAAACTCCTCTGATCCTTTACTCCCTCAACTATTTCTGCCCATAGCTATGTTTAAATGATAACTCAATGTAATAAAGAAAAGAAACATTAAGGAAATAAAACAACTACCATAACTTTATCACTTTTAGCATATTCTTACTATGTACCAATTTCTATAACAAATGCTTAGTATTCACAATTCCTAATATTCACAGACACTCTTCATTTTAGATGTTATTATTCAAATCTACAGGTGAGTAAATCAATTTACAGTGATTTTAAATAATAAGCATAGGATTTTATGTTAGGTCACAACCTGCAATAGAGCCAAGATTAACCCAAAATCAAATTTAATAATATGAGATTTTGTATCTTTCTTTCCTGGAAATAAATTACTCAAGTTGCAGAATGAATTACAATTGACTTAAAGATAGGGAATTCCCTATGTTTTCTGCTTACTATTCATTTGGCTCATCTTGAGTCACCAGAGTTCAAAGTTACAAGTTGGTTTTTATACATCCTGCTAGATGCTAGTCATATTTGTGAATTAGGTGACTTTTCACAGTACTGTCTTCTCAGCCATGAAAGACTGAATTCATCCTTGAGTGAAATCTGAAATAGTTATATCTTTAGTTGCATGTTTTAACCAGTGTTGTGGTGTGGATAAGAGTAGTACCCCCAAAGTACATGTAAGACATGCAGGAATGTTCTGGGTGAAATGATTAGATTATGACAGCCATAGTTTATGAGGTGGATTAACCCATTCTATGGGTTAATAACTATAGAGCACTAATATATAGTGTGGTAATTATAGGAGGATGTGACTTGGCTGCAGAAAGTAGGTCCTCAGGGTGCGCCCTTGAGATTATGTTTTGTCCCTTCCTCCCTCTTTGCCTCCTGGAGGCCATGAGTTGGGTAACAATTCTCCATAACAACATTTCCACCATGATTCTCTGCCTTACCTTGGGCCCAGAATTATGGAGTTGGCAGACCATGTACTGACCCTCTGAAGCCATGAGCCCCAAATAAAATTTTCTCCTCTAAGTTGTTTCTTCCAGATATTTTGGTAACAATAATAGAAAACTGACCATCACAGTGACATAGTTATTTTCCTCAAAGAATTTAAAAGTATTAGACATGAACTTCAATAGGTAATTAAAATGCTTGAGCATTGTCTCTAGCCATGTTTAAAGACTTAAAGTTGGGTAAAATGTAAAGATTACATGTATTTTATTGTCAATGCAATAGACTTCCTTTGTCATGGGGATACATTTCCAAACCCTAAGTGGATATCTCAAAGCACGGACAATGCAATACACTGCATATACAAATTTTTTTTTTCTATATGTAAAATATATGCTATAGTTTAACTTATAAATTAAGATTAACAATAATAACAATGAAATTTTTAAAATGTTTAAATTATACTGCAATGAATGTTATTTGAATGTGCTCTCTTTTTTCAGTCTCTGTCTCATAATACTTTATTTTCCATTGTGTTTCTGACTATGTTTTACCGTGGAAAGGAAAACTGTGGGGAAGGGAATGACTATAAGTTGGTTACAGAGGCTTAAAATAACATTTCTGGAAGTCATTAAACTACTTCAACAGGTAACAATTCCTTTAAGAAAACAAAATTCTACTATTGTAGAAAACTTGATGCTTTCATTAAAACTTTTAAACCATGCATATTAAAAAGTTAAAATTGATCAATCATTAAGCATTTACTGAAGCCCTAAAGGACGTTGCATTGCAGTAAATGCCACATTACAGATGTGACTCTGGTCAACTTCCATAAAAAAAGAAAAGCAAATGTACACAACTTAAAAAAAAAACACTAGTATATGAATACAGGTTAAAATTCCTCACCTACCCCAACTAACATGACATAGTCATACCAGACAAGGAACGATAATCAGAAAATTTTTATTTATGGGAGGCTCTTTCTTTCCCTTTCACCTCTTAACTCTTGACATACATTGAGGAATTGTTCTTGATTCTATTTTCTTTTCTTTTTTTTTTATTGGTCGTTCATAACATTACATAGTTCTTACTACATCATATTACACGGTTTGATTCAAGTGGGTTATGAACTCCCACTTTTACCCCGTATACAGATTGCTGTATCACATCAGTTTCCCTTCCATTGATTGACATATTGCCTTTCTAGTGTCTGATGTATTCTGCTGTCTGTCCTATTCTCCAC
Organism: Urocitellus parryii; assembly: GCF_045843805.1. Classification (NCBI taxonomy): domain Eukaryota; kingdom Metazoa; phylum Chordata; class Mammalia; order Rodentia; family Sciuridae; genus Urocitellus; species Urocitellus parryii. Next base: position 185,012,690 of record NC_135531.1, on the reverse strand, counting down.
TATCCCCCCTCCCCTCCCCTCCCCTCCCCTTTTCTCTCTCTACCCCTTCTACTGTAAATCATTTCTTCCATTTGTATTATTGTGTCTTACCCCTCCTTTCCTCTTATATGACATTTTGTATAACCCTGAGGATCGCCTTCCATTTCCATGCAATTTCCCTTCTCACTCCCTTTCCCTCCCACCTCTCATCCCTGTTTAATGTAAATCTTCTTCTCGAGCTCTTCGTCCCTACCCTGTCCTTGTTTACTCCCCTTATATCAAAGGAGTCATTTGGTATTTGTTTTTTAAAGATTGACTAGCTTCACTTAGCATAATCTGCTCTAATGCCATCCATTTCCCTCCAAATTCTATGATTTTGTCATTTTTTAATGCAGATTAATACTCCATAGTGTATAAATGCCACATTTTTTTATCCATTCATCTATTGAAGGGCATCTAGGCTGGTTCCACAGTCTTGCTATCGTGAATTGAGCTGCTATGAACATCGATGTAGCAGTGTCCCTGTAGCATGCTCTTGTTAGGGCTTTAGGGAATAGACCGAGAAGGGGAATAGCTGGGTCAAATGATGGTTCCATTCCCAGCTTTCCGAGAAATCTCCATACTGCTTTCCAAATTGGCTGAACCAATTTGCAGTCCCACCAGCAATGAACAAGAGTGCCCTTTTCCCCGCATCCTCTCCAGCACTTCTTGTTGTTTGACTTCCTAATGGCTGCCAATCTTACTGGAGTGAGATGGGATCTTAGGGTGGTTTTGATTTGCATTTCTCTGACTGCTAGCGATGGTGAGCATTTTTTCATGTACTTGTTGATTGATTGTATGTCCTCCTTTGAGAAGTGTCTGTTCAGGTCCTTAGACCATTTATTGATTAGGTTATTTGTTATCTTATTGTCTAATTTTTTGAGTTCTTTGTATATTCTGGTTATTAGGGCTCTATCTGAAGTGTGTGGAGTAAAGATTTGTTCCCAGGATGTAGGCTCCCTGTTTATCTCTCTTATTGTTTCTTTGGCTGAGAAAAAACTTTTTAGTTTGAGTAAGTCCCATTTGTTGATTCTATTTGTTAACTCTAGTGCTATGGGTGTCCTATTGAGGAATTTGGAGCCCGATCCCACAGCGTGTAGATCATAACCAACTTTTTCTTCTATCAGATGCCGTGTCTCTGATTTAATATCAAGCTCCTTGATCCATTTTGAGTTAACTTTTGTGCATGACGAGAGATAGGGATTCAGATTCATTTTGATGCAAATGGATTTCCAGTTTTCCCAGCACCATTTGTTGAAGATGCTAACCTTCCTCCATTGCATGCTTTTAGCCCCTTTATCAAATATAAGATAGTTGTAGTTTTGTGGACTGGTTTCTGTGTCCTCTATTCTGTACCACTGGTCCACCCGCCTGTTTTGGTACCAGTACCATGCTGTTTTTGTTACTATTGCTCTGTAGTATAGTTTGAAGTCTGGTATCGCTATACCGCCTGATTCACACTTCCTGCTTAGCATTGTTTTTGCTATTCTGGGTCTTTTATTATTCCATATGAATTTCATGATTCTTTTATCTATTTCTACAAGAAATGCTGTTGGGATTTTGATTGGCATTGCATTGAACTTATAGAGAACTTTTGGTAATATCGCCATTTTGATGATGTTAGTTCTGCCTATCCATGAGCAGGGTATATTTTTCCATCTTCTAAGGTCTTCTTCTATGTCTTTCTTTAGGGTTCTGTAATTTTCATTGTATAAATCTTTCACCTCTTTTGTTAGGTTGATTCCCAAGTATTTTATTTTTTGGGGGGATATTGTGAATGGAGTAGTTGTCCTCATTTCCGTTTCAGAGGATTTGTCGCTGATATACAGGAATGCCTTTGATTTATGCGTGTTGATCTTATATCCTGCCACTTTGCTGAATTCATTTATTAGCTCTAATAGCTTCTTTGTAGACCCTTTTGGGTCTGCTAGGTATAGAATCATATCATCTGCAAATAGTGATTATTTAAGTTCTTCTTTTCCTATTTTTATGCCTTTAATTTCTTTCGTCTGCCTAATTGCTCTGGCCAGTGTTTCGAGGACTATGTTGAACAGAAGTGATGAGAGAGGGCATCCCTGTCTTGTACCAGATCTTAGAGGGAATGCCTTCAATTTTTCTCCATTCAGAATGATGCTGGCCTGTGGCTTATCATAGATTGCTTTTACAATGTTGAGGTATGATCCAGTTATCCCTAATATTTCTAGAGTTTTGAACATAAAGGGATGCTGTACTTTGTCGAATGCTTTCTCTGCATCTATCGAGATGATCATATGGTTCTTATTTTTAAGTCTATTGATGTGGTGAATAACATTTATTGATTTCCGTATATTGAACCAGCCTTGCATCCCAGGGATGAATCCTACTTGATCATAGTGTATAATTTTTTTTGATATGTATTTGAATCCGATTCGCCAGAATTTTATTGAGGATTTTTGCAACAAGGTTCATTAGAGATATTGGTCTGTAGTTTTCTTTCTTTGAAGTGTCTTTGTCTGGTTTCGGAATCAGGGTGATGTTGGCCTCGTAGAATGAATTTGGAAGTTCTCCCTCTTTTTCTATTTCCTGAAATAGCTTGAAAAGTATTGGTGTTAGTTCCTCTTTAAAGGTTTTGTAGGTTTTTTCTTTTTTTGAGGAATGAACTCCAAGCAATGAATTTTCCTCTTAGAACTGCTTTCAATGTGTCCCATAGATTCCGATATGTTGTGTCTGTGTTTTCATTTAACTCTAGGAATTTTTTAATTTCCTCCTTGATGTCTTCTAAAACCCATTGATCACTCAGCAACCTATTGTTCATTCTCCAGGTGATGCTTGATTTTTCCTTTCTTCTTTTATCATTGATTTTCAGTTTTATTCCATTATGATCAGACAAGATGCATGGTATTATCTCTACCTCTTTGTATTGTCTAAGAGTTGCTCTGTGACATAGTATATGGTCTATTTTTGAGAAGGTTCCATGTGCTGCTGAGAAAAAAGTGTAGCTACTTGATGTTGGGTGGTATAGTCTATATATGTCAATTAAGTCTAGGTTGTTAATTGTGTTATTCAGTTCTATAGTTTCCTTATTTAACTTTTGTTTGGAAGATCTGTCCAGTGGTGAGAGAGGTGTGTTGAAGTCTCCCATGATTATTGTATGGTGGTCTATTAGACTCTTGAACTTGAGAAGAGTTTGCTTGATGAACACGGCTGCACCATTATTTGGGGCATATATATTTATGATTGTTATGTCTTGTTGGTGTATGGTTCCCTTGAGCAGTATGAAGTGTCCTTCTTTATCCCTTTTGATTAGCTTTGGCTTGAAATCTATTTTATTAGATATGAGTATGGACACTCCTGCTTGTTTCCGCGGTCCATATGAGTGATATGATTTTTCCCAACCTTTCACCTTCAGTCTATGTACATCTTTTCCTATCAAGTGCGTCTCCTGTAAACAGCATATTGTTGGGTCTTGTTTTGTGATCCATTCTGCTAGCCTGTGTCTCTTGAGTGGTGAGTTTAAGCCATTAACATTTAGGGTTATTATTGAGATATGGTTTGTTCTTCTAGCCATATTTATTTATTGATGTTACTAAACCTGATTTGTTATCCTCTTTGACTACTTTCCCCCCTTTACTGTCCTACCTCCCATTGTTGGTTTTGATTGTTATTTTCCATTTCCTCTTCCTGTAATGTTTTGCCAAGGATTTTTTGAAGAGATGGTTTTCTAGCTGCGAATTCTTTTAACTTTTGTTTATCGTGGAAGGTTTTAATTTCATCTTCTATCCTGAAGCTTAATTTCACCGGATACATGATTCTTGGTTGGAACCCATTTTCTTTCAGTGTTTTAAATATGTTATTCCAGGATCTTCTAGCTTTCAGAGTCTGTGTTGAGAGATCAGCTTTTATCCTGATTGGGTTCCCCCTACATGTAATCTGCTTTCTTTCTCTTGCAGCATTTAAAATTCTCTCCTTATTCTGTATGTTGGACATCTTCATTATAATGTGTCTAGGTGTGGATCTCTTATGATTTTGCACGTTCGGCGTCCTGTAGGCTTCTAGGATTTGGGATTTTGTCTCATTCTTCAAGTCTGGGAAGTTTTCTCGTATTATTTCACTGAATAGACTGTTTATTCCTTTGGTATGGAGCTCTGTGCTTTCCTGTATCCCAATGACTCTTAAATTTGGTCTTTTGATATTGTCCCATAGTTCTTGGATGTTCTGCTCATGGTTTCTTAGCAGACTTGCTGAGCTGTCTATGTTCTTTTCCAGTTGAAATACTTTGTCTTCATTGTCTGATGTTCTCTCTTCTAAGTGATCTACTCTGCTGGTAGTATTCTCAATTGAGTTTTTAAGTTGGTTTATTATTTCCTGCATTTCTAGGATTTCTATTTGTTTGTTTTTTATTACCTCTATCTCCCTGTGAAATTGATCTTTTACTTCCTGGATTTGTTTGTCAATGTGATCTTTCATTGTCTGATTTTGCTGTCTCATGTCTTCCTTGAGACTCCAGATAATCTGAAGCATGTATATCCTGAATTCTTTATCTGACATTCCATCTGTTGCAGCTATTACCTCTTCTAATGTTGAGTTGACCTGCATTGCTTGTGGTCCTTTCTTTCCTTGTCTTTTCATACTGCTCGCGTTTCTTTCTGCTTGGTGCAACTGTTGTGTTTTTGAAATTGACCCCCTATGTATTTATATTGCTCTTGTATAGTTGGGGAGTCTCCCTTGCAGGGCGGGTAGTGGCTATGCTCCTCCTCTAATTAGGGTGATCTGTCTACCACGCTGATTGGTCGCAGGTCTGCCCCCCCTGCAGGCACGCGTGGCGGCTTTGCTCTGCCCCCACTCCAATTGTGGTAACCTAACTACCACGCCCTGGGGTCCTTGGTCCTGATCTGGATGTGGGTGGCGGCTCTGCTGGGTCCCCACTCCAATTGGTGTGCCGCGTCTACCACGCTGGCAGGCCTCTAGGCCAGTGGGTCGCAGTTCTGCACAGCCCCCACTCCCAATGGGGGTACCTGACTACCTCTCCAACGGGTCGCTGAGCCCCCTCCGGACCCGGTCAGCGACCCTGCTCCACCCCCACTCCAACCAGTGTGATGCGACTGCCTTGGTGTTACGTGTCCACCACGCTGACAAGCTACCTGGCCTGTCTTTCCAGTGGGCCGCAGGTATCGTTGCTCCCCCGCTCCGGCACCTTGCCGCTCCCCAGTGCGCGCCACAGACTCCAGCCAGGGGGCGATTGCCTATCAGGCTATGCGACCCTCTGTGCGGAGAAATGGAGCTCCAGCAGTCGAACTTCGCACGATGGAGGTCTGTCCACTAGATTCTGGAGCACCTCAATTTCACTGGAAATTCCCTACAAGATAGCCTTCAGGCGATTCACATCATCTTTCTCCCGCTCAGTGACGCGGCGCACTGGGGTGATACACTCCCTTCGCTGCCATCTTCCCTCCTCAGGACTTGACTTCTGCACCCGCCGCAGTGCCACCAGATCACGGCTGCTCTCCTCTTAAGGGAATTATGCTAGAAGTTCCTCCATAGGTAGGCTGCAGCTGTTCAGATGGGTCTTTCTTATCCCGTTAAAGTGGAGACGTTGGAATCGCTGCTTCCTCGCCGTCCGCCATGTTGGATCCCCCAGAATACCTTAATTTCTGAGTCTGTGTGGGACTCCTTGACATGACCAACTCAGCATTTGCATCAGCTGAAACTCAATACATTTTCTATTGATGCTCCCAGCCTTGCTTTTCGCAGATCAAAATGCAAGATCAATTATTATCTGGAGTTCTGTAGATGGAGCCTGTATCCCAGTGTGGGGGAATCCAAATAATAAATACCTCTACCACATCAGAGTCTCATGTCTTCAAATCATAACTTCCTGCTTCCTGGGCCTCCTACCTTCTCTTGATTCTATTTTCATTTTACATTCACACTCTTGTGTGAGTGAAATCAAGTCAGATAATTCCAGTGCATTTATTCCTGGCTCTGATGGAATAGCAGGAGGGCCAAACATACAAACTCTCAGCCAGCATGGGAAGGGGACAGCTTATCCAGCTTTGTCAGTGGAAGCATTAACCAGTGAACCACACCATCAATCACCTCCACCCATCACGCCGCTCATTCACCCACCTATGACTTGAGAATTGAGCTTTGTCTTCACATGTTGCTAGGCAACCTCTTTATCCCTGTGGCTACAGTTTCCTAAAGACTAGGTCTAGTGTCTTAGATACTCTATGTACTTGTGATCAAAATAGGTTTCATTAACAGAGTCATTGTTTTTGTGAAAACTGTATTTATGATTTTAATTTTGTATGTGGATCAAGTTCACAAGTAGAATTTTCAACAGTAGACATCAGCAGCATCAACAATGTAACAGTATGATTATTTCAACAATATGCCTCTGATTCATAAATTTATATCTCGAAAACAGAGGTCTATTCTGATTCCTATTTACCACAGCATATCTAATTCCTCTTTGTATCTTACCTTTATGACACAGTAGGTATCTGATAAAACTATGAATAAACAGTTGGTTTTAGTTACTTGAACCTTTAACTTGTTTTGTCTCATCTGAAATAAGATAGGATTAAACTGCATTCCTATGAATTATTCTACCTTTGACATCTAGAATTGTAATTTCAAATAACCAGATATTTTGTAACTTTAACATCAAATATTTATATAGTATAGTGCCTTTCTCCAATCCCATGAGTCTTATTCAGTACCCTAGCTAATGTTAGAGTGGTTAAGTCCTAAGATAATATGAAGTAACCAACTCTGCACATTCTAACAATTCTCAGTTAAATAATAACCAGACACATAAACTATTATTGGAGGCATTCTCTGAGATTTTTCCACTCAGCTAAGAACTTCATGACTCTTTGGGGCTTGACGATAATATTTTGTAACACACTGCAGATAAAAATTGCCAACATCACATCTTGAGTTATTAGGCCATTGTTGAAAAAACATGCCTCATATTAGAAAGGAAAACAGATATGCTGCAACTTCACCCTCTTAGGAATTTTATAAATGGATTGGAAAATCACTTTGTCATATTTAATAGGCTCTGTTCGTTTATGAGAACAAATGAGTTCAGTTGTACACATACCTTTCTACTTTACTATCACTCAATGGCCTACAGTCAGTTTGCTTGGGCCTAATTCATTCATTTCTACCCATCACCATGGAAAAAGAGAAGGGAATTTTTTTTAAAAAAAGAACATTATTTTCATGCCTGATGTAAGGCATATTTTAATCACTTTATTTCCTTATTTATTATTTATATTATCTCCAGCAAACAATTGCAGACTACTACTTTAATTTAAAAAAGAAAACCTCAAGGGATTTGCAAAATAGAAAAAGCAGCAGGATACATAAAAACGAACTGGAGGCAGTCCATATTTAAATGTCACATGGGTACACTGTCAGAGAGTCTATCAGAACAATGATTATCAAAAGGGGACACAATTTGGAGAGAAGCCCCTAGAACAGAGTTTCAAAATAGTCAAGGGAAGCAGCATGGTTTCAAGTTATGTCTCCTCCATCCCCTTAAGCTAAATTACAAATATAACCATTACATTTTGAGAATTAATGATACATATAATAGAATTGTTTACATGTGGAGTTCTTTTTTAAACTATATATGACATATATAGTAAAGCTAACAAAGTTTAATGTATTATCTCAATCACTACAAAAGATTTTGAGTTTGGGAACCCTGTTAGCTTCAAATGCCCCTTACCTTGCCAGTTCTGAGTCGCAGGCCTAGCCATCTGGTTCTTACTGAAGTACCATGCTGCTTGCAGGCCATACTTGGATTAGCAAGGCCAAAGTTAAAGGGACCGGGAGTCAAAGCTAAGTCAGCCACCAGCGGGATAGGCAGGGGCCCATTCTGGGAAGCTGATTGAGTGTCTGCTTCCTGGGCACCTTTCCTAGCAATGTTGCTTGTTCAGTAAGGGGGGTTGGGGCCATCAGCTTAACTTTCCGTCAGGCTCCCAGGTTATTCCATACTACCAATCAAAGGTCACACTTTGGTTAACCTCAGTTTAGTATGGGCTCTGAGGTCATGCTAATAGTATCTGAAACCAACTCTTGTATAAACTAGCTGTCTGGCCCTGGGCCTAGGTAGTTTATATATAACATGGGGTTAATGGTAGTATTTAGCTCTCTGATGGTTATTAAGGATCAATGGGTCAATGCAGGTAAAGTGCTGATAGAAGTGGTCACGATAACCACATCAGTAAGAATATTACACCACATCCATTACTAACAACAATACCAGCATTACCACCATCATTGATCACTACTACTGGAGAACATTTATAATAGAGCTCATCCATCAAAACCTCCTGGACTTAGGTGGGAAACAGACAGGAAACAGAAGAAAGATGCAACAACTGTTACAAATTTTACCCTCATTTTGTCCAAAATGAACTGTTTGCTCAACTATGGACATAATAGAAATGGATCTCAATATGTCTTATAAGTTAATAAATCAATCCTAGAAAATAAGGATATTAGGTGTGACTCAAGACCAAGACTGCATTTCTCTCACCTCCAACCTACAGTTTCCCGCACTGCCTGGCATAGAATTGATGCTCATTTGTTGAGGAATGAACCCACAAGCTCTGCTATCATTGATTGAGTATCCCCAAGGCCAATGCATTACATGTTTAAACCCCAAGATGGTGCTATTGGAAAGTGGTGGAAAATTTGGAAGGTGGAGCCTTGTGGAAGTCTTTAGTCCTTTGGGGGCATGTTTTTGAACGGAGTTGTGCGTCCACAGTTCTTCTTGTCTTTCTCCTGTGCCTCGTGACTCATGATATAAGTGGTTTGTCCTACACCCCCACCATAATGTGGTGTCCTTCCCAGAGACGCTAAGAGATTGTGTAATCCAATCATGTACTGGAATCTTGTGCCAAAGTAAAACTCTTTGTAATTTAATTGTCTCAGATGTTCTGTTATTGTTACATAAAGGTGATATAGGAAATTGGTACCAATGGGTGGAATGGTTACTATATATCTGAAATGTGAAGGAGCCTTTGGAAGGGTTTATGGGAAGAATTGCAAAATGATTGGAGGCCAATATTGCAAGCATATTACAAGCAAAGCCTAATGGGAGATTCTGGTGAGTTTCAGAAGATCAGAATACTGATAGACATGTGGATAGTAAAGGTCACAGTGATGAGGATTCAGATGGAAATAAGGATTCTACTATAATTCACTAGAAGCCACTCTATCACCTAGTGTTAAAGAATTTGGGTACATTTTGTCCATGCCCTGAGACTTTGTGGGAGACTGAGCTTAGAGGTAATAGACTGGCTTATTTGGTAGAGATTGCAAGGCAGGCAGCTAAAAACTTCAGCTGCAATACAGTTATTACTGGCTGCTTCAAGTCAAATTTGCAGAGAGACTCAGTAACAAAAATGGGCAAAGCAGAAAGACTTGGGAAATTTGCAGGTTGGCTGGAAAAGGTGCACCTGTAAAGGTATGGACAAAAAGAGCACAGTCATGCTAGCCAAGTGCTTTGCACCAAGGCCACAGGAAAGATACCTTGAGGAAATCACAGAAATCAGAAATGCTGCCTAAAATGGCAAATGCATTTCAAATAGTTTTCAGGGAAAAATCACCTCTAAGAATCCCTAAGTGTCATGTGCATTCAGAATCACATTGAGATTTGCTTCCCCATGTTCATCTGTCAAAGGATTCCTAGGCCACTAGAGTCATGGTTCAGGCATTCACAGGTTTAACTTCTGCCACAGGCACCCCTTGATGTTTTCCATATGACACTGATTTTGCAGACATACAGAATTAAAGAGTTATTGGATCAAGGTGGCTTCCTCTCAGATTTCAGTGAAAGGCCTGGAAACCAGGCAGTGTTGCAGGGTTGGAGTCACTGCAAACTGTTCCCAACTTAACAATGTGCAGATATGAGGTAAAGCTGCAAGAGAAACCCAGAAAGTTAGAAGTACCTGCCACATGCATTGCCTACCAAGGAAAGCACTAGGCAGCTTGTGAAGCCAGCCTGAGAGAATGGCTATGTGGTCTATATCCAGCAAAGTCATAGTGGCAGGGCTGTCCAAGCCATTGGGGACCTACATCCTACCAGGGTTTTCCCCATATTCTGAATATGATGTTTTAAGATTTAATGGTTTTTGCCCTGGTGAATTTCAGTCTTGCTTTGGGCCTATCATTCTTTATTATTTTCCTCTTCTTCTGTTTTGAAACGAGAATATATATCCTGTGCCTGTCTGACCACCAATGATATATGAGAGGTATAGAAGTTGATTTGTTGGATTTACATGGGCTTACAGTTGATTTTGCCTTGATTCTTTTAGGAGATTTTAGACTTGGACTCTTAGATAACTCTCAAATATTTCTGACTTTGAGAATTCTTGGGCATAGGAATATGCATTTTACTTTGTCAGATGGATATGAACTTCTGGGGATCAAGGATAGAATGCTCTGGTTTGGATGAGTGCCTCTTGAATGTCCATGTGTTAAAGACATACCCCAGGCAGGCACTACTGGGGGAAGATAATGAAGCTTTTTTGAGGTGAGACCTTGTAGGAAGCTCTTTAGGTCATGGGTGATATGACCTCATAGGATATATGGGACTCCGTCTTTTTTTTTTTATTATGTCACTTTCCCTGGCCTCCTGGCCTCTGATGTAAGTGGTTTGTTTTGCCAAACACTCCTTTTGTAATATGCAACCTTTCCCAGCAATCTAAAGAGATGGACAATCTCATGTTGGACAGGAACCTCCAGAATCATGAGTAAAACTAAAGGCTTTTTATTTATAAGTTACTTGTCTCAGGTATTTAATTATGGTAATGAAAATTCAGAGCTCAAACAAGCTCTTAAAAGTCACTTTACAGCTAAATTTGTACTTTGAATCCATAGGAACAATGCTTACTAAAACACACACATACACACACATAGACAAACACACACACATACACACTTATTTCAGTGAGGTATTGTTTTTTCCATGTTACAGATAAAATTTCAGAGACACAGAAAAATTAAGTAACTTTCCCTTCAGTGTACTTCTTGTGAAAAATGTTCATGTTTTTTTTTCTTTTCCCATTCATTAATTACTGTGAACCTAGAAAGAACATGTCTTCTTAGAGCACTAAACCATGGGAATCCTGAAATTGTATTTTTATCTTTTTTATTTATTTTTTACCATGCAAAATAGAGGGCATGCTCAGTATTTCAGGAGTGGGTTTGTGCATCCTTATTTTATGTGATCCATAGCAGTGGAGGACCAATGCCCTCATCCCACGTCACCATCACCTTCATTTATTACTAGTCATTTCTGCATTCTCTTTGGGTTACAATGAAAGTATTCTAACAATTGAGGAAGAGGAATGACAGGAACAGAAGTTTACTCCTCAGATCTATACCTCCAACTCCTTAATTTAAAAATGACACACAGAAATATTAAAGGTAGACCTAAAATTGTAGGGAAATATGATAATAAGGTATACTTTTTAAATGAAGAGAATGGCAGGGGTTGGGGGGAGGTAGAGTGATGAAATATTTACAAATAACAAAAATTTAGGAGAAATCCATTGGCATATCTGTCACTCAATATTAGATTAAGCCTCCTTAATATAAACAGACATTATACTGTGCTTTATTTTCACAGGCTTTGTGACAGTTAAAATATGTACATATCTATCTACTTTATCAATCTAGCTATTTTCCTCTACATAGATACATATATACATTCATTTATGAAATTGTTTTCACTATACTCCAGATTCTACAGAGTCACAGTAATTCCCACTTATCCACAGGGTATATGTTCTAAGACCCCCCAAAATACTTCAAACTGCAGATGGAAAAATATATAGATAGATATATAATTTTTATATCTATCTATCTATCTATCTTGATATATATTTTAAAGTTTAATTTATGAATTAGGGAATTAACAGCAATAATAAAACATAACAATATCCTATAGTGGAAGCTATCTAAGCATATAAAATATGTCTGGAATTTTCCACTTAATGTGTTCACACTATAGTAGATGGTAGCTAACTGAAACCACAGAAGCAAAATCACAGACAAGGAGGTGGGGACTATTATATTAACATTCTTGCTCAACACAATCCAGGCACTAAGCCCAATTAAACTTAACTTACCCATTATTGCACTATCCTTCCTTCTCCATATAGAATAGTCTTGGATAAGAACTTGATCCTTAGAGCATACAAATGAACAGAAAGATTATTACTGAACACTATGGAGCAAGTCTAAGGAGGCCGTCATCCCCAATCATACTCTCCTTGGCACCCCTTCCAACTTCCCATGCCTTCCTTTATTTCTGTATCTGCTTTGAAACTGTCTGCATAACCTTCTGCCCACACAGGGTTATTTGTCCAGGAACCTCCTTCCTCCAAACATCTCTTTCTCTAGCAGACTTAAAGCTTGTTTATTCTTGGTCTGATTCCCTTAGGTCCTTTTTAAAAGCCTGGATAATGCAAAGAGCTTAATTCATACTTATACAATAATGGTTGATGGTGATGAGCAATTATTCTTCTTATTTAACATTCCAATCCTAACAATTATGCCAACATTTAACATCAGAGAAAACCCAGGGGTGACATCCAGACCATTAAACAATCAGTAGGGTAAAATAATTAACATATAAATCTACATACAGTTTTTAAATCCATTTAAAAAATTCCCCACATTTTCCTATAAGCAACCCAAATAATATAAATGATCCACACTTACCAAATTTTACAAGCTGTAGAGCCACTGCTTCATTAAGTCATTCAATAGTTTTAAATCATCTATTGATTTTTATAAGCTTACATTTGCTGTGGCTTTCAGTAGCCAATAAAGCCTGTACCTGAACCATAGTTTGGCAAAGAAGTGCACAGCAAGTAATTCTAATTACCTCCTCTTTATATTTATAGTAGTTAAAGTATCTCAAATATTGCCTTGGATGGAGGAGTACCCAAGTAGCTGCTTACTCTCTCTCAGGTTTCAGTTCTCACACCTCCTCTATGAATATGTTCCCCTCCTTGGGCACTTGCTGCTTTTCTTCAACTACCTTTCAGGGGTAAATTCTGGGTACTGCCCTTAAACTGGCTGCCACTTCTTGGGCACAGGAATCACATAGAAAATAAAGAAGGATGCAAGGAAGGTAAAAAGGGAGTGAGTGGGAGGTATCCAGGTCACTATGATCCAGTGAGATTTCCATCACAGCTTGAGGGATGGCAACTGGATGAGGCAGGAGAAAGAGAAAGGTGAAGGGAGAAGAAAGAAGAAAGAAGGAAGGAGAAGGAGGAAGAGGAGGAGGAGGAGGAGGAGGAGGAGGAGGAAGGGGGAGGTAAAAAGGAAGGGGGAGGGGGGAGGAAGAGGAAGACAATGAAGAAGAAGAGGAAGGAGAAGGAGAAGAGGAGTAGTAATGGCAGAGAAAAAAGAGCTTTATTAGTAACATTATTAGTCAGGGTATTGGAAGATTGTTGAGTTTGCCTTCAATGAGTATCTTGCTCCTTTCCCTAAAGCAGTATCTTTAATATGATTTTTCAGGGGAAGGTATGTGAGTCCCAGACAAGTCTCGGTTGCCCAGTGTATGCAGAAGAGCCTCCTCTGAAGTACTGTTGCATCCTATCTTCTTCACCTATGTTGGTGAGGATTGCAATCCAGTCATCTAGAGAAGACATGAATAATCACAATTTCCATGTTGATTAGTGTGGCTTGTGTTTGGTAGTTGTTGGGATCAACACTTCTGTCTGTGTTCCTCAGCTCTTAATGGTTGTGCCCCGAATACACAAGAATAACTTCAAGGACAAAAAGTTTATTTTAGTCTCTAGGTTTCAAAGGTCTCAATTTATGGTTGGTCAACTTCATTGCTCTGGGCCTGAGTTAAGACAGAGCATCATAGCAGAAGAGTGTGGCAGAGAAAAGATGCCCAGCTCATGGCAGATGGGAAGCAGAAAGAGAGTAGTTAGGGACCAGGTACAATCTAAGGCCACAGCCCCAATGACCTACTTCCTCCATACGTGCTCCATTTGTCTACAGTTACTACCCAGTAGTCCATTCAAATTGTTAATCCATCAAATGGATTAATCCAAGATGAGGTTACAGGTCTCATAATCTAATCATTTCACCTGTGAAAATTCTTGCATTGCCTAACACATGAGCATTTGGGAGACACTTCATATCCAAACCAAAGCACTGGAAAACACCCTTCTAAGTATAAACTTCTCCCATAATTTGTGACTCGGAAGCATTAGAAAAGGGAGGGTTTTGATCATTTCTAACTAACTTTAATATACAGATAATCTGTAAGGGATAGGGTAGGCAGAAGCAAAGAGAAACTTCTGTGAATGGTGTCTTCTTGAGGGGCACATATGTGCACTTTTGACTCCTTCAAAAAAGGATAATGATAGATTTGCATTGATGTTGGATAATGAGGCTATAACAGATCATTTCTACAGAGAGATCAAAATTTGTGTCAAAATGATTCCTTGAAGATGTTTGTGTTTTAGAATTAGCCAGGCTGATAAATCAAGATCGATTCTGTAATCAAAATACATAGTGAGAATTGTGTAAACCACATTTCTATTTAGAATCTTTTCTTTTCCCACTTTAAATATCATGTTTTAAGCATGAGTGTTGTACTTTTGTTTTCATCATCAAATATATAAAATTAGTGAAGAATTAGATACATTGTATTTATCCATATTTTTGCTCTTTCTGTTCTTTTATCCTTCCTTATGTTCAAATATTCCTCATTTTTTCATTTACTTATTGTATGACTAATTTATTTTAGCCAACGTTTTGTGATACATCTGCTAGAAACTTTTTTTTTTAAATTTTCCTTAGAATTCATCCATTCCTCTTTCATTCCTAAAATATATTTTTGGAGGATACATAATTCATGGATAACAGATTTTTTTTCCTTTCAACTCTTGAAAAAATATTGTGTCAATTCCTCCTGGTTTTCTGGATTAAGATGAAAAAGCTCTCTAGCAGTTGAATCATGTTCTTCTGCTAATAGTGGCCCATTCCTTCCTTGGGCTGCATTCATTTCTTCTCTTTATTTTTAGATTTAAGAGTTCAATTATAATATTTCCCTGCATGACTTTTGGGGTTGATTCTGTTTGACGTTTTCTTAGCCTCTTGGATCATCAAGTTTGTGTTTTGCAAACTTTGGTAGGTTTTCAGCGAGTATGTCTTCAAACATTCCTTCATTCTCATTCTCTTCCTCCTCTCCTTCTGTTACTCTGAGTGATGCAAATGTTGCCTTTTAATTTTTTAAGTATACTTCTCCTGATTTCTCAGTTGTATGAATTCTGTTGTTTTTCTTCAAGTTCACAGCCATGTGATCACAGTCCTCTCAAATGGGTCATAAGAAATCATGAAAATAAACATGAGCAATTTTACCACCCTACAGATTTTTCCCTCTTCCAAGAAACCATCCAGGCTGTATAAAACAACCACAAAGAAGCCATACTATTTTAGTTTTTCTAGAGCATATGGGCGTTTTTCATGAGAAAATATCCTTTCTTATATAATATTTATGGCCTTCAGTGTTATCTTAAGTGGCTTAAAATAACAATTATCAGAATTCATAATACTTACATCTTGGTCCATCATTATTTTGGTAGCCCAAGTTTTTCTTTTCTTTTTCTTTTTCTTAGTAGTCAAAAAAAATTATTTTTTAATTATTACATGTACTAATCTTATTCAGTTTTTAGTCATTTTGTTATATGACATATATGTAAATATACACATGCATACAAATGTACAAAAATTACATTTATATTTAATAGTTAATTATATTTATGTTGAATATGTGTATAAGAGAGACCATTTATTCTTATCCCCTGAAACAGAACTGAGTAGAGAAAGGTATCAAAACTAAGATAGAATATATGAAAAATACAGAAAATATCTTAACCAATATGTTAGGAATGGGAAGAAAGCTGAACAAAAATTATTCTGTATTTTCACACCTCATTTTGAGTCTACCTATTTAGCAATATTGAGGAAAAAAATCACATTTTTTTCTCTGAAACTTATTTTTGTCTTCTGCAGTATCTTGATTTAAACATCCACAATGCCATAAGTCTATAATTCATGTTTTGCTACTGTCTGATGTGAAAAATTAACTCCCAACAACATTTGTCTTGTGACTGAGAGAACCCTAGACTTCTGAAATGACTCATTTGGTGTTTTGAGTTCTCAGGAGGAGACAATTTCTTTACATGGTGGTTTTACAGGCTACTCAGTGGTAACTGTCGTGTTCTCCCTGGGCTCCTCTCGTAAGACACAGGGAGATTTCCTCCTGGAGATAGCACTTGTGGTAGGGACCTGAAAGTCCAAGTTTGTGAAGATATGACTGATGTTCCTGGAATATCATGTCTACAATACAACTGCAATCAGGGTTGTTTTTAAGATCACTTCAACTTCTCTGAGTTTTTAGTTATTTAAGAAAAGGAAAATAAAATTGTCATTTTCATTATATTGTGTCACCCAGGCAATGACAAAGTTACAACTTGTTCTCTTTAATTCGATATGTAAGAAAAACAACTATGTCATTTCATGAGTTTGGAATTCACAAACATGTACAGAAAATGATCCAGCAGCACATTGTGTCACAATGCTACGAGTCTTGTTTCTGCACCTTCAGCACCTGCTTTGACACACCCTATTCTGAAATCACATTTTGGTATGATATACATGTTTCTAAACTTTTCCTTAAGTTAAAGGAAAGATTTTGTTGTTGTTGTTTATTTATTTATTATTTTTATTGTTGTTGTTTATTTATTATTATTATTATTATTATTTATTTGTAGCTCTCACATAGATAAAACTGGCAGGATCACCTGTATAGTGCAGTGTCGTGACTCAGAAGGATGGGTTTCAAGCTGGGAATGCCATCTCAGAACTTCCTACCTACCATCTATGTAATGAGAAGACCAGATTCTTCTGTTATTAGTCATGGAAGGAGATGAAGAAGAGGAGAAAGTAACTATGAATAAAATACTAATCACGCACAATCACACTACCATTGTCATTAAATAATTTTTATTAGGTGTTCAAGTGCCAGGCTTGCTTGTGCTCTTCTTGTCTCATTTTTTATCTATCTGAAATTTAGATTCTTTCAATATAACACCCATGAGGCAGGTAGTATACCTCTGTCACATAGGAAATATCCCTATTTCCTATGTGACAGAGGTATTTCAATATATACATGAGATAAATATATATTTTCTCATGTATATATTCAACATAAATATAATTAATTATTAAATAGGAATAGTGAAGAAGCAATGTCATCCCTACTTTTTGTCTTGATTACAGAGAAGAATGGATGGGCATGGCCCTGTGGACAACAGAGAATCTTGGGATACTTGGGTCTTTTGTGTTGTGAATTCCTATAAGAACAGGATCTGTACACATACGAGGACCCTACATTCTTAATGAGGCCAACATTTTACTCTACCAAAACCCTCTTGCCATTGTTAACATCACTTTAATCACCGTCATCGGATTGAGTGCATTTTTGCTTGAAGGCTTGTTTTTAATGTTTGAAGAAAATTAAAAGAATAATAATATTTTCTGATTCATGAAAATTGCACCAAATCCTAATTTCCTTTTTTAAAAATAAAGTTTCACTGAAACAAGGCCCAGCCATATGTTTATGTACTGACCTTTATGCTTTCATGATACAGTATCAGAATTTAAGCAGTTGTGACACAGATTTTGGCAGACACATCTAAAAGTATCACCCCTTTCAAAAAAATATGTTTGCCCACACCTTGAAGTACAAATATCTGCCTTTTGAGAACATCATCAGTAGTACAGAGATTTTGGTGGGCTTGCCCTTCTGAAACTAGGTCACAAGTGAGTTATAATAAATTCAGAGTAAACTATTTTTACTTTTCATAGAGAGATTTTTTCCCACTGTGTAGCTACTACCACACAGTAGAGAATGCCTCAGCAATTTTTAATAATAGGCACAATGTTTCTGCTCGCAGAGAATTAATTAATGCATGTGTTTAAAAATCACTAAGCACAGTGCAATTAACTAACAAAGCGATGAAATATTTATAAGAAACAGACAGGAAACAATAAACAAAGTAAATACATTACAGAGTGAATATATTACACTAAACATTATTTAAAATCTTATCAAGATACATATTTAATTTTACAATTTGCATACTGGTTTGTTAATTTTATTTAATTGCAACATTTGCTATTTAGAGAGGAAGAATTGTTTTCATTTACTGACTTCAACCTTTATGTAGAATTAGCAAATTGGGAAGCAATTTACATTTACTGTTTTATTGGGGGGTATTAGATTTAATACATATTACAAATGAAAACTAATATAATATTAAATCTTTGGGCAAAATAGAGCTTGGTTTGTATTTACTATTTTTTTTTACAGAGATCTCCATGTGTTAATATCTAACATTTAAATACATAAAAATATACCAGCAGATTAAAGACACTTTTTTTAAAAATGCAAATATGCAAGGACATAAATAGTCAATTAATATTCCTCTCTATAAGATGCTAGCATTTGCTTAGCTCCCAACTTCGATTCTGAAAGTTTCTGTTTCGGGTTTTTAAATATCTAGATGGTGTTCTTTAACTATATTTCCATATTGAGATTTTGAAGAAAAAAACCATGAATATCATAGTGAATAATGAATGAATCAAATAAGTGCAACTCCCCCCCACCACCACCACCACCAAATCATCACATGGCTACAAAATAAGGAAGTAGCATTCCTTGTTTGATTTTTATGCCTGGTCTGTAAGCATTTTGACCATTTGCCCAAAGTCACTATGAAGACAGCATGAAATATGGAAGTCATTAGATTGGAGATGAGGAAGGAGGAGACAAAGCAATGCCCCAGACAGGCAGAGGGCACACGTTGCATTGCTACTGTAGAATAAGGCATTAGTGTGATGCTGCAGTGGGGAACTTAAACATACAAATAGTTTGCAAGAAATCTCCTTATGTTGAAATAAATGTCTTGATTTCATTTTTGAAATGGCTACATAACACGAAATTTACCATCTTAAAACTTTTTTAAAGGTAGAGTTAAGTACTACTAAGGATGTTCACATTGTCCTCAGTTGTCACCACCATCCATCTCTAGAACTCTTTTCATCTTGAAAAACTGAAACTCTCTGCTGCATTTTCCCCTCGTCCATTTTTCTGTTGCTATCCCAGAACATCAGAAATTGGGTAATTTAAAAAAAGAAAAGAGGTTTATTCAGTTCATAGTTCCAGGCTGTGAAGTTCAATGTTAGAAGGGCTTATCTAGCATGTTCCCTCTTGCTGATGGAGACTTCCTGCAGGTTCCAAGGTGACGCAGGGCAACACATGGTAAGGGAGATGAGTGTGCTAGCTCTTCCTCCTCTAGTCCCAGGCTCTTTTTCTCTTGCAAAGTCATAGTCCCTTTGCATTAGGATTCCACTCTTAGGAGCTACATATAACCTTAATTACCCCCCAATGGTCTCAACTCCAAACCCCATATTCTGTTTCCATCTTTTAAATACCTCACAATAGGTATTGCATTTCAGCATGAGTTTTGTGAGACATTCAAAGCATAGTGACCCTTTTCCCCCAGTCTCTAGCCATCAATTCTACTTTCTGTCTCTATAATTGTGATGACACTACCTGTGAATGGAATCATATCATGTTTTCCCTTTTGTGACTGGTTTATTTAACTTACTATACTGTGCTCAAAGTTCTCCCATGCACAATACATGTCATTCTTTCCTTTCTTTTTAAGGCTGAATAATATCGCACACTTGTTAATCCATTCATCCAAACGGGCTTTTTTCTATCTCTTGATTATTAATAATAATTCTGCTAAGAACACCAGTGAATAAATATCTATTTGAGATTCTTTTTTCAATTGTTTTGGACTAATACACAGGAATAAGATGATTTGATCATAAAGCAATTATATTTTTGAATTTTTGAACTGCCTTACTCTGATACATTCTTGATTCAGGAAAAGATCAAGAAAGCTTTAACCAGAAGTCATGGTCTTTTGAGAACTGAAAATTGAAGAAAAACAAAGTTGTTCCCACCTACAACTCTGATTTCCTAAAATTGTATCCAAAATTTTAGGAAATCAGATTTTTCTAAGATTCAGAGAAAAGATAACAATATTTTCATCCTCAGATGCAGTTTTAGACTTGCTGGTTATATAATTTTAAATAAAGTCATTAGAGAATGAAGTGAGAAGAAACAAATTTGGGCAGAGGCAAGTATTTGACTTTGGGATTCATGGTTGCTCACAGTAGAGGAGCTGATAGATAAACATTAACTTATGTCATCTCTATTGTCTTGACAATTAGTATTAACAATATTAATCACAGAGCTCAACCCCTGAACTGTTTTTAGGGCTGCTCCAGACACTCTGTAACGCTATGCTCTGCTAATTCAAAGAAATGTGAACACACTAGTTGTTTTGCTCTGGATGACAGAATTCTCAGAGGTCTCATAATCCATGTTTTAATTTGAGAGTTGGGAGATTCATGAATATTTATCACACTAAACAGCTGTCTGCCTACCCATACTGAAGGCAGAATATGTGGAGGTTGCTTTGTTGTTCTGTAGGTCAACATAATGCAAAATGGAAGAAAACCTTGGCTCAACCAAAGAAAAATTCTACAAACCCCAAATATTCTACTTTGAGAGTAGAACGATGGTTTCAAGGCACTGGTTAATGGGGTAAATGAGGAGATGTTTGTCAAAGGTAAAACTTTCAGTTATAGGATAAATAAATTCTGGTGATCTGATGCATGGTATTGTCACTAGAGTTGATGATACTTATCCATCCCTAACTATCCAGATGGCTTGATTCCATGACCCCAGGCAGATGCCCAAATCTACAGATTCTCATGGTCATTAGATAAAATGGCATAATTTTTATATATAATGTACATATATCTATTTAAACAGTTTAAGTCATCTTTACATTACTTGGAATGCCTAATACAGTATAAATTCTAGGTAAGTAGTAGTTATACTGTGGTATCTAGGAATAAGATGAAAGTCTGCATATTTTCAGTTCTGATGTAAACATGCAAATATCATAGGCTTAAACTCCACAGGACACAGAAAAAAATTATTTTTCAAATATCTCAATCCATTTTTGGTTGAATCCTTTGATATGAAATATGTAGATATAGATTTCATATATCTGCAGTTATTATTTATTTGAAATTTTCTCAGAGAGTAAGTCTTAAGTATCTACTGCACTCACAACTGTCAAAATGGGTGACAATAAATATGCTGATTAGTTTGGGGGAATCATTACACAGTATACATACACATACATCAAATGTCATGTTATATACTTTGCATATGATGTGTGTCAATCATACCTCAGTAGAGCTGGAACAAAAAATATATATTCTGCTTTTCAAAGTATTGACCTTCCCATCACAGGAAGTATTCAAGCAGAGCCCAGGACCATCTTTTAACAAAATGTATTCAAGTGATTTGTATTACTCTAATACTTCAACAAAGTAATATCATGTGAGCCTTAAGGATTTATTTATAAAATGAAAGTATTTTCCTAGCTTCTGTCCAGGGATGAATGAAATTTATAAATTAATAAATGTCATTTTACTATATAACGATATTTGATTTTACATTAATGAAATAAATTTTCCATAGTTTTAACATTCTCAGTTTTATTAAAGTATGTTCTTGCTCCATCTGGTAACCTAAAATTTATAAGATTTTGTTATGATCAAAAGATTTTGTCAGACATTTTTACGTAAGTATATAATCCATTTAGTTTAGTATACTATCCATCACTTATTACAAAATGCTATGTTTTCTGAGAAATTTCTGCCGAGGCAGCTACTTCCTAAGCCACATTATTACTGCTTGACCACACAAAATTCCCCCATTGGCTACTGTAGAAACACTTCTCCTTAAAGCCAATCATAATACTTTATTTTTAAAATGTCTTCAATTTCCTTACTTGTGAAATTGGTTTAAGGCCCAGCAGACTCAGCCATAAATTCCTCAAATAAAATATTTCTCAAGTTATCTTTCAGGAAAATCCCCCAGGATCAACTCAAGAATAGTTCAAAACCTGCTTTTCAAGAATGGACATAACCTTGCACAGGTGCAGAGGTGCACGTCTGTAATCCCTGTGGCTGGGGAGGCTGAGGCAAGAGGATCCTGAGTTCAAAGCCAGACACTCAGTAAGACTCTGTCTCTAAATAAAATATATAATAGAGCTGGGAATGTGGCTCAATGGTCAAGTGCCCTTGAGTTCAGTCCCTGCTACCTACCCCCCCAAAAAAACATACCAAAAAAAAAAAAAAAGGACATAACCAGAAAAATCTGTTGGGGTGGCAGGTCAGTGAATTTTTGACATCACAATCTCAAAGTCTCACATATAGAACATAACTACACCTCAAAAGAAACACTCGACCTGTGAATAGACACTATGATCATCCATGCCCATTCAAAAGAACCTCTGACTTCCCCTCTCACCATTCAGTCAATAAGCGGCTTCTCGTCTCTCCCCTCCTAAGGAATTTTCCCACTATCAAAGGATCAGAGGGGCATATCCGAGCTTATGTCCCCTGATCTCATTGCTCATTGGTCAGCTGTGCAATAAAGCTTTGTCTTTATTGCAGAAAACCAGTGCCGTAGTATTGTCACCGTGCTTCTCAGAAAGACTTTGCTTGGTATCACTTGAACATTTTTTTCTTTTTATTTTTTTGATATTTTTTAAATGTTGATGGCCCTTTAGTTTATTTGTACATGGTGCTGAGAATCAAACCCAGTGCCTCACACATGCTAGGCAAGTATTCTACCCCTGAGCTACAACCCCATCCCTCACTTGCACATTTCTAGCCAACCAGGATCACCAACTGCATCCAAAAACAATTAGAGCTGGACAACTCCCAAACCCTACCAAGAGCTACAAAGCAGCATCCTTCTTCCATTATATATTCCTCCTTTCCCAGAAACACCAATTCCTGCTCAAAGGTTTATGAATTATAATCCTCAAGCTGATAAATCAGTAGTCTCTGTTGGTTTTGTCTCAGACTTAATTTTATCATTCACATAACCTTCTTGAAGATATTGAGTTTCATTATAAAATAGAATCTAAAAGTGTCACAAATTAGTGATAACAAGAATTCTCCTTTTCTTGAAAATATCTGCCGTTTTGGGGGATATTTTTTTGGCTCGAATAATTTTTGCTCAAGCCTAAATATCAGAAAGAAAACCTTTCTTTCTAAATCTGAGGAGTAAAAATATAGGGAGCAACCTCTGGTGAAAATTTAAACTTAAAGTAAATGTTTGAGAACCAATTCTACCGATAGATAAAGTTAGAAAGTAAAGTACAACCAAATCAAATTAAAATAAACCCTGATTTTCAGCATTGGTATAAAACATTCCTGTGGGGCTGAGCTCCAGCTTCCAACCTGCCCTCAGAGAATGTGGAATTAGCAGTTGTGCGCAGTGTACTTGGGGAGCCCTGGGAACTGGCTCCAACACAGATGGATGTACTTCTCCTTGAACACATTCCCGGTGACACTTTCTAGTACCATTTAGCTTCAACCCTCTTATCCTGAGTCTCATTACTTTTTAAGATGAGGAAAACACCAGATCATTCAGTTACCTGTTTAAGGTCACATAGCAAATTTGTGGCATGTGGGCATATGGTCGTAACCTCTGCTCTTAGAACAGGACTTCCATTACACAATTTCCCAGGTAAAAATTTTTGTTAATTTAAATGCATATCAAGCTGTAAACTGAAATAGCATATCATTTTTGAAGCATTTATTTTTACTAGGGCTGGTGGAAACAGATCTAGTGCTGGAAAAAGGTGCAAGAAAGGAGTGGCCGAAAACATGTGGAAGAGAATATGGGAGATATACCCCTGTAGTCACAATTTTGTCGAGGGGTAGACCTGTCATGATTGGCAGCTCACTGGGAGATTTTCCTTGCAAGATAAGTGGCCAGATAATACAGAAAGTGGGGCCTTTCTGTAGGTCCTGCAGAGTGCCAATCCTTACCTTCAGCAGGGGAGACCAGCACACCCTCAACTTTATTCACAGTTGTGAAAAATTATCCACAGTTTCTTTCTTCTAAACACAAATCTCTTTGCTTGTGGCCCAATTGGCTTAGTTGCTGTTGGGGATTGAAAGGAAAGAGAAAAAGGCCTTTTTCCTGCTGTTTCTTAATTGAACCATCTGTTATTGTCTTTATCTACACTAAAAATGCTATAATCGGGGACCTGGGTCTCATGTGGATACACAGGCCTGGAAGCTTTGGGTCAGGCAGCAGCCTTCTGAGGAAAGATAGGCCACTGTATCTGCAAGGACTTCTCATCTAAGAGCCTTTGTTAAAGAGAAAATGTCCCAAGAGTAACTAGTGTTCTGACAGAATGGAATCTAATATGAACATACTTAATTTTTGGTTTATTTATTTCATTAAAAAAATTTTATTGGTGCTTTTATTGCTATACGCAATAGCAGAATTTATTGTGATATATTTGTACATCCATATAGTATAATAAGCTGATCTATTTTGTTCCTTTGTACCTCCTATTTTCCTTCTCTCTTGCCTTCCCTAATTCCCTTTCTCTATTCTGTTTCTATTCTAATTTTCCTGAGTTTATTTATTTTTTTTAGAAACAGGTTTTACCTAGGTTGCCCAGAGTGACCTCAAACTTCTGGGCTCAAATGATCCTCCTGCCTCAGCCACCAGAGTAATTAGGATTACAGGTGTGTAAGTGACTATGCCCAGCTTCACATGTCATTTTTGTAGAAATAAAGCTGAGAATTTTACTTGAGAAAAGAAAGATTATGAAAAGCCTGGCAAGAAGTCATGTGTATTGAGCACCATTCATATGCCAGTTATTTTACATATGTGGTCTGAAAAAGCTGATGAGAAATATTATAAACTCCAAAAAATACTATAAACTCCGTGATATAACTGAGGCTTGGCATAAGCCATGCTCTGGAGACTCAACGCTAATAACTGGCAGCTGAGACACTCAGGAATGACTCCTCTGGAATAAGTGTCCACACTGTTTCTAGACATTATAAAAGAAACTAGCAAACCACAAACCAATTCCAACTTGCTGCATGTTTTGGTACAAACCAAAAGCTAAAAATGTTTCCCTTTTTCTCACAATTGGAAAAAAAAGGTATTTGGCAACATAAAATTATTTGAAATAATAATAGTTATAATAATAATTGTTATTATTAATAATAATCATGTCTGAAGAAAATTGCTTATATGCCAGCTTGGCTGTTTTCACAGAACCACAGCAGAACTGAGTCATTGCCACAGAGACCATATGGTTCTCCCCAATAAATTATTCAGTATCTAGCCCTTCACAAAGTTTGCAGACCTCTGTCCTCAACTCGATCCGTACTCAAGTTTGAGCATGCATCAGATGCACCCAGAGAACTTATTAAACACAGATCACTGAGCCTCACTCCAGGGGTTCTGATTCAACTGGGCTGGGGTGGAACCTGTGCATTCCATTTATAAAAGGTTCTCAGTGCCAGGCTAGCTTCTGGTTTTGGTATGACTCTTAGAGAGCCCTTATGCTGGATAAATTATTGGTGTTGAGTACAATTTCTAATTTTCTAAGATGGTTTTTACTGATGGGATTCTTTAGCTATTAGATCAAGCAGCATGTTTTGCAGCTAGATGATAAACCCTTTGTAGCTCTCCAATTCTTCCAAATCTGTATTTTTTCCTCATGTGATGTTTATGATTCTTTTCTGTTCCGTAACTTTTGTACAGTTGTATGCATTTTCATGGTTCTGCTTTTTCTCATCTCTGTACCTTAGTAAGAACAGGAATCACATAGTGTGTGGTCATATGTCCACCATAGTGGTCACTGCAAGGCGGCTCTCACTGTGGGAAAAAGCAGGATAGCAGAAAGTAAGACCACAGGAACAGTTCAAATCCCATTTCTTGCTGGAATTATATGCAAACTAAAGCATATGACTCCCCAATGGCCTCTTTTTGAAAATAGAATGATAATATGTGCCTTACAGAGGACCTTTGGGTTTCATAGGAGATCAAATATGTAAAACTTTTGAGGGGTTCATTGTAAAGTAGTTGAATAAAAGCCCAATCTCCTGACACTAATGAAAACGTGATTTGGGAGCTTCTTTCCTATGTCATGTGCATTAACTGAATCTCCCACATTCCCTGGTGGGAAAAGTGAATCCATTCATTTATGCCCCCTGGATTCTTGTTTAGCATCCTTTTGGACTCCTGATGGAGAAGAGCCTGAATGGCATTTATTTGACAGTCTAACCAAGTCTGCATACAAAGCAGAGTCACAGCTGCCAGAGAAAACTGCCCGGATGTGACCCACAAAAGAGATGAGAATGCTGGAAAAATAAAACAATAAGGAACACTGCATCTTAACATTTGCATTGTTTGCATCAATCTCCCTTAGTTTTGCAGAGGTTAGGAATTGTGTGTGAAAACTGACTGCCCGGATTGACATTCTGTCTCCATCAAGAGCTCACCGTGGCATTAGGGAAATTACTTAATTTCTCTACACATCAGTTTCATCATTTCCAAACACAGAGCAATCACAGAATCTACTTTATATGGTAATTGTGAGGGTCAAATGAGTGATTTTTGTGTAAAACCCAGAGTGTGGCCCCAGTACTAGTCAGAGGAAACACTTGTGTAGCCCTTACGAGTTTCAGGAATCGTGCCATGTACATTACTTCATTGATTCAGAAAGCAAGACAGAATTTATGCGCAATATGAGTGCAAATACATATATGTATGTTACTATGTATATGCATTATTTTTTTAAGAGAGAGAGAGAGAGAGAGAGAGTTTTTAATATTTATTTTTTAGTTTTTCGGTGGACACAAAATCTTTTTTTTATTTTTTTATGTGGTGCTGAGGATCGAACCCAGTGCCTCATGCATGCCAGGCGAGCGCATTACCACTTGAGCCACATCCCCAGCCCTGTACATGCATTATTTACTTTGATGCTATATTTGTGACAAAATATTTTATTTAAAAACAAAGCTGTACACATTTTCATTTGTTCTGGGTTTTCATGATGTCATCACATCTTCATCCTTTTATTTTGCATCCAACTCTCGACCACCCTACTTTGACACCCCAAGTTTCTGCTCTTTCTGAAACTTATAAAACTCATTGGCAGTGGCAGAATTTTCTGAATAAGAAGTTTCCTGATTTCACTATATTCTATATAAAAACTTGCCACTCTGCTGCCCAAACTATCTGGAAGAAGGAGAATTAGCATTGTTGACTAACATGGTTGCTCATTGCCCCAGGCACCAAGTTCTCCTATGCAGGAGAACTATTTTACAAGACTATCCCCTGTCCTTGCTCTTACCTAAACTTCACTCATGTTCAGGTTACATCTTCCCTGGGAGGCTTCCTTAAACTTCCACCTGAGATAGTTTCCTGTCTTGTGCTACCACACTGAACGCAGGGCTCTCTTCTTTCATCACACTCCTTTTGAGGCATAAAAATCTATTTATGTGATCATTAACTAGTTGAATGCATGCACTGTTGTATTGTTTGATTGTGTTTTCTTTCTCCTTAAGCTCTTCATCCCAGAACAAAATATCCTTGTATACTTGTATGGATATAGATGACAAAATTCTGGATAAAGGAATAATACACATCGAAATGATGAAATGAAGAAATGGGGATAATTTTGCCTATTCTTTTCTGCTTATTCAGTTAAGCTAAGGACCTAAACAAGATTAGTCTACAGTAGTTTTTCTTTTATCTTTCAGCTTAGCTGGTAGTAATTACAGGGGAAAAAGACTTTTTTGTTGAGAGAATAAACTATTTTAAAAGGCCGACAATGCATTACATTTGTGATCCACATTAAAAATAGATTAAACACTTACCTAAAACAGTCCTGAAATGTTCAGGCTTTATCTTCGCTCTGTGTATGATTCATTAAGAGCTTACTGTTAACAGCTGATTACCAGAAAGTAATATATTTTTCTTCATACCAGAATTACTCTACCAGCTAGGAGTTTTGAAAGGACAAATTATCAGATGTCATAAAAACTATTGTTGTATCATTCATTCTATACTAAAATTATTGCTTAATGATTCCTTGTCTATATGCTATTCCATTAGCACTTTTACCATGTGAGGATTGCTAGATTAATGATCCTAAAGTCACATATTTGAAGCTTGAATATTGTTGTAAATGTCTAAATTTTCATTTTATATCAATTAACTTATAAACAAAATAAAACTTTGGAGTTGATATGTAAAATATAATGTTACTTTCCCTTGATTCAGAAGTACCAAAATTCTACTCTGACCCTACACAAGACATCATTTTTAGTATTAGTTATTCAACAATTATATATCAAAAAGTTTCCATTGTAAAAATACTACTGAAAGTGGAAAGAATACATATATTTAAAGATTTAATTTATTAAGTAGTATCGACTTTACAAATTATTACTATCAATTCAAAGAGTTATGAGAGTTATAATAATGGAATAATGTAAATTAGTATTGTCTTGTTCTTTGGGGAATTTGGTACTAAGTGTAGACTCGCTCTTTTTTTTTTTAACTCTGAGAAGCAACAGGTTTCAGTAAAAGTACAATCTTGCTAGACACTAGGAGTCTAACAATTCTGAACAAGATAAGTCTTACTTTCTCGACTGTAAACTGAGGACTGTTGGATTTCTAAGGTGGACTCAAGATGGTTTCTAAGATTTTCTAGATGTGTAGAATTGAAGGCATATATTTTCTTATGATAGACCTTGTTGTTGGCTACCCAACTCACATGCATACTCTCACAAATAGCACTTATACAGTCCATTTGCTAATAAAAAGGCACTAATAATCATAGACACATCCTCCTCATTTAAGAAAAAGTAACAAGTTCCAGTTTAGGGTGATGGGATCTCAGAGGAATTCTGCCCTTGGAAGTTTGACAACTCTCTTTTGCTGATAAAATGGCAAACATGGGAGAGAATGCCTTTATTCTTTGTTTCATCTCTCATAACTTATAGATTGGACTTATTGATTATTTGATTAGAGATGCTGCTTCCAAGTTGGCATCCAGAAAAAGTGACAACTATCCATTCAAGAATGACAGAACTTAAAGTTGCAAAGGTCTTCAGCCCATGATGGTATTTCTGGGGGATAACTCAATTCTGGAACCATTCTATACTGAACTATTTGTATGGGACACAAATGTTTTGACTTTCCAAAGGGTTATTGGTTGAATATTGTGCCTACAGCCAAAAAATACCTTAAATATCATACACACGTACACGCGCACACACAATGTTTGAAGATGTGATTCAGTATAAGTGCACTCAGATCTCTTCATGGTGTTAGCTTTCACACAAATAAACTTTCTACTCAAATGTCAGAGAGATCTTTCCTGAATATTATCTAAGGTAGCCACTCCCTCACTGATACTTCTTCCTTTATCATACTCTTTTTTCTTCCATGTAATTACAGATTTCTGTAGGTATTTATTTATCTTATTTTTTGCTTACTTGGTTATTGTCTTTCTTCCTCTAGAATAGAAGATCTGTGAGGACAGACTGACGCTTTCCAGAATTGGTCTTTTTATATAGTATCTACAACAGGGTCTGACAGATAGTCAATCATGAATAAATATTTGTTGTCTAAACTAATTATCATCTCAAGTACCAAAAAATGTACTTGAGAAGTAAAGTTTCTTATGGTTGAAAATTCAAACTTTGACAAATGATTACCACTTGGAAAAGCAAAGTAAACATCACTTATCTTTAAGAAACATAGATTATAAAGGGTGAAAATTTTATGTTTATATTTTGCACTATTTGATATATTTACTTACATGAAGTGCTCTTAAATTTTAAATGTAAGAAATAAATGATTTTTCCAGTCACAATGTGCACACCTGTAATCCTAACAGCTCAGGAGGCTGAGGTTGAGATTGCAAGTTCAAAGCCAACCTCAGCAACCTAAGGAGACCCTGTCTCTAAAAAAGGCTTGAGAATGTTTCTTAGTGGTTAAGCACCCCTGGGTTCAATCCCCAGTATTGGGGGGTGGGTGGGGAGAAATAAATCACTTCTATTGAGAAGAAAAAACGAATAAGGGGAAAAATTGAAAATAAGATTGGTAGATCTACTCATTCATTCAAAATTTTATTAATCATAGAGTGGCACATATTTTGGTATATGCACTAATAGTTCCCAAGAAATTCAAAATATTATGTGTGAACAAAAATATTTGGAAAATAATGATGATGAAATTTTGTGTTCAACATGACTCATCTTTATTATTTTTTTAGTTAAAATATATAAATGTAATCAGAAAAAGTCTAGCTATGTCCACTAATTGCTTGGACAAAAGATAAAGCTTTTGCCCACATGGAATTCAATGTTCAGTTAGAGATAATAAAAATTGAACAAATGAGTTCCAAACATATTCTGGGGCTAAGAAAGGTATCTGTTCTACCTACTATGCCATTGCAAAAAGGTCCTTCCCAAAGTTGGCACAGGGGAGTTTCCAGATCCAATCTTCACTCCAGCTCACTCTCTTTCCATATTTTTCTCCAGGGAAAAGTCCACAGTTCATTTATGGAACAATGAGGGCACCCATCAGTAAATCTAATCTATAAGTCATGAGAGACAGAGCAAAGAATGAGGACACATTAAGACAAATAATTTAAGTTTTATGTTCTAACTTTTAGCCAAGTTCTACATTAAGGATTTTTGGGAAATCTGACTTTTACCTGTTTAGTATTCATTAAAGGTAGAATCCTCAAGAAGATAGAGTTAAAGGATGAAAATGATAGACAGTATAGAATTAGACAGTTTTAGTTCTCTGATGATAAATCCACACACTGTCAAATAAACCAAACCTGTTAAGTTCCACTAGGATTCTGCACAAATCTACTTGGGAAGAGTGGCTGAAGAAGACCCTTCTATGTGGAATAGAAGAAGCGCAGGAAAAAAAAAAAACAAAAAACATTTATTGTGGTTTCTGAAGGAGAATGAGGGGTAGGGAGTAAATTATTGAGAGAGGTGAAGCTTCTGTCAGTTAAACACCAAGCTACTCAACAAATGCAGTGGTAGGAACTCTAAAATAATATAAAAACAAGATAAATAGAAATTCAGAAGTTGGGATGATGTATAGTCAGCACTAAAAATTCCACCTTGTGTTTCTGAGAATGCTGAATTAAGTAAAGAAAAATATTATCTAAGCTATGCAGAAATAATTATGTCCTATGCTTTTCTAACAAAACCTTCACAGATCCAATTGGATCCCTCCAAATTGAGGTTTATCACCTTTTAAACTATGTTTGATTTTGGTTTCATTTTTGCTTTTTTTCCCTATTCATTTCTGTTTCAACTTATATAGATACTTATTAGGTATATACAGATAAATATCTCTTTGGAAAAGATGGACTTGTTTTTGTAACAGGGGTTCACTTGATGCTTTGATTATATTCCTTGTGGCTTGCAAACTTACATGTTTTTTTTTTTTTCTTTTTCCCTACCATCTCCTCCCTGATCTTCTCCTTCCTGATCTTCTCCTTCCTGATCTTCCCTCCCTAATCTCATCTTCCCTGAATCACCTTTTTATAAAACCCCTGTTCCCCATGATGGGGAGGATCACAACCTTTGGGCCAGTAGTCCCCTGTGTTTCTCCTTTGCTAGAAAAGCCATAAACCTTCTTTTTCCTTTTTCTCACAACTGTGTCCTCATTATTGGATAGGCATCTAGGCATCGGGGATAGCATTTTCATACATTGATGACTAAATGTTCCCAGAATGATGTGATCTTGTGATTATATGGAAACTATGTTCAAATGAACACGGAACAGTGGTAGAACACTTGTCTAGCATATATGAGGCCTTGGGTTCAATCCCAGTGCCACAAAAAATTGAATAACTAAATCAAGTTGAACACTAGAGGATCTCTCCCTCCCCTCCCCTCCTCATTTTTATTTCTTCTTATTTATAATTGATAGACAGTGTTGACCACCAGATAAATGCCAGGAATTTAAGTGCATGTTGGAAGGCAAGTTACCCTGACTGTGCTGTATGAATCTTTGTAGAGCCTGCTTCAGCTGCTCCCAAACAAGCTTCTTTGCCTTTCTAATCATGAAGCCTCTTTCTGGCCTAAAAGGGTTGAGGAATGTTAGAGCTGAGGGGTCAGTGTAGTCCCTGATCTAGTAGCTCTGTCACACTTTAGCACATCTGACATCACAGAGAAAATTAACTGTGGAGACATTTGGTGAGACATCTAGTTTGGAGTGGGAGTGAAGCATATATAGCAATTTTCAAAGGTCTGTTCGTGGGTTACTGGTCTTCCTTCCTATCCTTCCTCCTTCATGTCAAATATCCATAATTCATACTGATATCTGCAGGAGTTGGAGTGGTTCGTGTTCCATGGAGTTGAAGACTGAACACCACAGACACAACCGAGGTAAGCAAGTGAGTGGGAATTTTATTAAAAAGGAAAGTAAGATTCAGAACTCCCAGGGCACTGTGCCTGGGAGGGGCAAGGGTGCCTTTAAATCTTTCAGCATTTCTCCTTTTAAACAGAAGTTGATAAGCTCCTCTTGATTTGGTTTTTGATATTTTAATTCTCTGGCAGTAGGCTTAGGTCAGAGACTGGATTATTCAGTTGCTTTCAGCAAAATAGAGAATCAACACCTTTTCTGAGGAACAGGAACTGTCTCATAACATGTTGGGGCATGTAGATGGCTGTCCTAGGGCTTGCTCTCTTGTTGACCTTTACTGTCCCTTGCATACTTTCTACTGCCCATTCTTTTCTATTTCAGTACTGTCAATAAAAATGGCTTAGTCACTTTTTAATTATTCCTGAAAAACAGCAATTTTAGTTCTCAGAAGAGCTTAGGATAATATTATTTTCTGAGCAACTATTTAAAAATTGATCAAAGGAGGACTACTCAAAGTTCAACTATAAAATTTCACTAAATTCAAAATACAATAATACCCAGTTGTCTAGACAGAAGCAAACTGAAATTTCTACATCATTCCTTTATGATTAGAACAATATGTGAACCGCATAAATATGGGTGTGTACCAGGTAAGTTTGGTGATGTTTAGTGATAATAACCAAACTATTACTGCAGCAAATCAACATTCCAGGACCTTCTAGAAAACACAAATTTACATATACAGACTGTTAGTAGGGACATGTAATAGCTGTGAGAAATACACTTTCTAACTATGTCTTTAAAGCAGTTAGAAAAGAAAGAAAAACTAAAATCAAAGAAAAGAGAAGGAAATAATACAGAAGAAAGCAGAAATTAATTAACACAAACTAGTTGGGAAAAAAATCAATGACATCAGAAACTGATTCTTTGAAAAGTCTTAAGAAATCAACAAATTATCATGGGTTTCCTCACTAAGAAGGAATAGGGTGGGTTATAAATATTTGATACAAAAAAATCAAAAACAGAAACCTTACTCAAGGTCTTATAAATTACACTAATTGATGAGAGGAAATCATCATGAAAAGTTTTTGTTAATAAATTGTAAAATTTAAATAAAATAGAAAAAATTCTTACAAAAATAAAATAAAAATCTGTCTCCAGAAGAAATAGAGTTTTGAATCATTCTAAATTAATCCTTTTTTATTAAAACATATAGTTTAATTAATTTGGATACAGATGTTCTTACTACTTTTTTTTAAGCATTGAAGATCAAATTAACAATAATTTAGATCATTTTCCTCAGAGAATAAAAAAAGAATAATTATCATTCTGCATTTAAGATCAACATAACGTAGATATCAAAGTATGATTCAATAGTATGGGGAAAAATACTAATTACTTTTCTGAATACAGGTGCAAAAATGTTAACAAAACTTATTAACAAATCTAACAATACATAAAATAAAAATATATCATGGTGAAGTAAAATTTCTTCTAGTAATACAAAATAGGTTTAACTTTCTAGTTCAATTCAATATAATAAGCTATATTAGTGGAGTAATAAAAGTATTACATGATTAATTAAGTAAATGCAAGAGGCAAATTTGTAAAATTCTCTCACAGATTAGCAGTAATGATTTTAGAAACCAGAAATATCCTTGAAACCTATGAATTTTCTTAATCTGAAAAGTGATATTATAACTGTTTGAATAATATTAGAGTCACTACAAATAATAATGACTGTCAAGGAGATGAAAGAATGATTTTTGGATAAGTAAATAAGAGAGAAACTGGGGCTTACCTCTGAACTTCCATTGTCAAACATCATGTTTGTCAATTTCATCAACCTGAAGCACAGAAGAAGCCGTATAAGCCACTAACTCCAACAAAAATGGTGTTGGGAAGAATTAAATAATAGAATTGCCAAATGGAGCAACTTCCTGGGCAACTTCCATGTGACTTGGCTTTATCTTTGTATTGCTTTCAAAGTGTCCAGATTTCTGACCCTGAGGTGCAGATGTCCAGGACTGAGTGTTTCAGTGAAGAAGGAGAAAACTTCCTTGCTTCTCCTGTCCTACTAGAGAAAGTTCATGGCCTCATTCTGACACTTGCTATGAGATATAAACAAATCATAACCTCACCCAAATACAGGGAGAGGGATTAGACCTCACTTCTGAGTCAGCATAGTGTCAAGTTTGTATTGCAGAAGAGCATGCTTATGATATTTGAAAAATACCATCTGTTAATAATTATCTCACTTCTATTTTTATCTAAGCTCTTATTCCAGAAGACTTTTTATTTGAATAGTAAAATTTTAAGATCAATTCTTAAAAAATTTTAAAATCAATTTCTTCCTTAGTTCTTTGTCATTTATATTTTCTTAGATGTTTTGTTGACAATATAGCATATTCTCAATTCAAGTATTTTATCTTGCTATTTTGATTTTCCTTGAAGTCAGGAATATAGTTGGATTTTTTCCCACTTTTTAAAAATACCTTCTATTTGCTTTTCTTTGTGAGTGGTATAAATATTCTTGACTTGAGAATGCTTCTGGCCAGACACAATGACACATGCCTGTAATCTCAGCGGCTAGGGAAGCTGAAGCAGGAGGATTGAGAGTTCAAAGCCAGCCTCTTCAATGTCAAGGTGCTATGCAACTCAGTGAGATTCTGTTTTTAAATAAAATACAAATTAGGGATGGGGATGTGGCTCAGTGGTTGATTGCCCCTGAGTTCAATCCCCCGTAACCCCCAAATAAGAATACATCTGCCCATGTCTTGCATGGGGACAGAGTGGGTAACTCTCAGAGGTGTGGGACAGACAGCAGGAAATAAAATCAGAAAACTAATTTTTACAAAATAAAGACAAAAAATTTATATGTTCAAAAGTGGGAGCATTGGCGGGTTGGATAGACCTAATGGGTCTGATTCTAATCAAGAGAAGACCCTGGAATACTTCATTTATAGCAGTACACATCAAAGAGACTCAGTAAGGACATTCTTCAGGACCACAGGATAAGAGTAGGGAGAACAGGCTGTTTGTTGCTTGGCAGATTAGGCCTATCTCCATGCAGCTATGTTGGATCCTTGGGCTGTGAGCTAAGACACCACGCCAGAGTGATCTGGGCTTCAAAAGGGGAAATTTCACCCAGGAGTTCCCAGAAAAGCAGCTTCCCTGCCTTAATGGCTCAAACTAAATCCATAGTCCATACCCTGCTTTCAACAGAATGCAGTACCACAATAGTGGTGAGCTTTTATATTTTTAGAAAATCATCTTAACTCCAACAGTTTCTGCTTCTGCATGTTTTATTTTGTTTTTATTTATTTATTTTAAAAACATTTTTCAATTAACTATATACATATATGTATATATACATATGTATATATATACATATATATAAACACACACACAAATATATGGATGTGTAGATATATATGTATATATACATATAGGGGACAAAATGGTTCACTTTTTAAAAAAAAATCTATACATCAAAGAATAGTTAATTGAATCAATTACCATAGCATATGCATCACCGTAAAGAGTTGTCTTTTTTTGTGTGTGTGTGGTGACAGTAGTTATCTACTCAGCAGTTTTCAAGTATGGCTTACAATGTTCTCAACTAGCAATGTCACACAATGATCTTTAACTTATGTCTCTTGTCTAAAGAGAAGTTTGTTTTCTTTGAACACATCTTCGCAAACTTCTTCCCTTTCCTCAGACCCTGGTAGCCAGCATTCCATTTTCTGATTCTGTTTTACCTCTGTAGATTCCACATGGAAGGGAGATCATGTGATGTTTGTCTTTCTCTGCCTTACTTAATTTGCTAAACATAATGCATTCCATGCTCAGGATTAATAAGGCTGTTGTAAATTAAAGAGTTTAAATTTTAGGGCCGAAGGGAATTTCATTGTGGATATATACCACAATTTCTTTATCTATTCATCTACTGATAAACACTTAGGTTTTTTTTTTTTTCTAGAAAATAACTATTTGGTGTTCTGCTATGGAAATAGCAATTTATCTTTGGATATTCCTTCATTGTGGGAGGATAAGAGGAGAATGAAAATTCTCATATAAACTTAAATTATTTTCACCTACTTTCTATACTGCATATTATGATTGCAACCTCTTTTTAAGTGGTACCAATGTATTTTCTGAATCCCTAAATTTTTAGGAGACAAAATAATTAATTTCATCTTTGTCTTTTTTTATATTCTTATTTGATGACTTCCACTTTATAACTATAAACTATACATATATTGTACAAAACTGCACAATTTTATATATAACCATTTACAAATTTATGCGCACTAACTCTATATAGTTTATACACAAATATATATACTCATTTACAGTTATATATTTATAAATAATCAAAATATAGAAATTATTTATATAAATAAAATTGACCATTGATATTCATCTGTAATATTATTATTATTATTTTACTCAATGTGATGTTAATGGGCCCCCAATTTATTTATTTTCTTTTAGCTTCCAATTCGCTCTTTTTTTTTTTTTTTTTTTTTTTTTTTTTTTTTTTTTTTTATTTTTATTTTTTTTTTTTATTTTTTTATTTTTTTCCTTTTTTTTTTTTTATTGGTCGTTCATAACATTACATAGTTCTTGATACATCATATTACACGGTTGATTCACGTGGATTATGAACTCCCGCTTTTACCCCGTATACAAATTGCTGTATCACATCAGTTTCCCTTCCATTGATTGACATATTGCCTTTCTAGTGTCTGATGTATTCTGCTGTCTGTCCTATTCTCTACTATCCCCCCTCCCCTCCCCTCCCCTCCCCTCCCCTTTTCTCTCTCTACCCCTTCTACTGTAAATCATTTCTTCCATTTGTATTATCTTGTCTTACCCCTCCTTTCCTCTTATATGACATTTTGTATAACCCTGAGGATCGCCTTCCATTTCCATGCACTTTCCCTTCTCACTCCCTTTCCCTCCCACCTCTCATCCCTGTTTAATGTAGATCTTCTTCTCAAGCTCTTCGTCCCTACCCTGTCCTTGTTTACTCCCCTTATATCAAAGGAGTCATTTGGTATTTGTTTTTTAAAGATTGACTAGCTTCACTTAGCATAATCTGCTCTAATGCCATCCATTTCCCTCCAAATTCTATGATTTTGTCATTTTTTAATGCAGAGTAATACTCCATAGTATATAAATGCCACATTTTTTTTATCCATTCATCTATTGAAGGGCATCTAGGCTGGTTCCACAGTCTTGCTATCGTGAATTGAGCTGCTATGAACATCGATGTAGCAGTGTCCCTGTAGCATGCTCTTGTTAGGGCTTTAGGGAATAGACCGAGAAGGGGAATAGCTGGATCGAATGGTGGTTCCATTCCCAGCTTTCCAAGAAATCTCCATACTGCTTTCCAAATTGGCTGCACCAATTTGCAGTCCCACCAGCAATGAACAAGAGTGCCCTTTTCCCCGCATCCTCTCCAGCACTTTTGCCTGTTCTGAAAAAACAGATTTGGGCCTTACAGGGTTTTTGGTTTTTTTTTTTTCCTCTATCAGCTAATGAAATGCTAAACTTTGTTAGTAGAAGCTACTAGATAGTGAAAGAAGGAGGGGTTTTGATTCCTGGATCCAGTGTGCATCTCCTGCAGGATCTAGAGACACATACAGATTTTTCTGTGTCTGCTACAGTATGATTCTCTGTAACTAACTCACAGCTTACGGAAATCAACAACAACAAAAAAAGTGCCCTGTAAACTTCCCCTTGCACTTCTCCCTGGGTGGCCTATCAGTATACTTTCTCTTCTATGAGATCATTTTAAACTTTCAACTTCATGAGCAGGCTTTATCAAGTCTCAAGAGGCAGATTATTGGGACTTTCTACACCTGACAGCACAGTGACTTCTCTGTTTGGAGGCTACAGCTCATCATACCTGACAGCGAGTTCTAGATCTATTCCCGAGAGGTGATTCTGGTATGAATGCTTTATCCAATCCCACTGGTAGTGACAGCTTTTAATTAGAGTTTTGTTTTTTGGTTTTTTTTTTTTTTTTTTACTTCTCATTACATAACATCCTAGTACTCCAATCCCTTGTTGCTGCACCCCTCCCCTGACTCAGGCAATGGCAAGGCCCTACTGAGGTGGATGGCGCAAGGCGTCCATCCTCTGGAGGAGCGCAGTATGTTTCTGGGAATGGGCTGATTTGTTTTTGTATTCCTTTAATAAGTATAGTTGTGACTTCTCATATGACCATTAAGTATGAAGGAAAAAACATGACTTTCCCAATTAATGCAACTACTTCTAAAGCATAGATCTGTTTGCTCTAAATGCAATGATTTAGCTGTGGAGTGTAAATTGTTAATGTCTAATGAAAAATTCCCTGTATTCCTGTCAAGGAAGTTTTTGAGAAATTAAATTAAAATCTAGAGAAGAAGAATTAATGTTAAGAAGACAGATTGGTGCTTAGTACTGGGCAACTTGTTCTTGTTCCTGTGCACAATTGTTTGTGCTCTTACTCTTGTTTGATTAAAATTAATAACAAGTCATCCACTTGCCGTAACCATGGCACCAGTTCCAGTCAGTAAGTCAAGAAAGAATAGTCAAGGTATAGACCAATAGTTTGGGACATTTCTAACTATTATTAAAAGTTAACTAAGCAGAAACAGCTCAAAGCAAAACTCGAACTGAAAGTACAAATGCTTGCTTATGCATAAGTCAAGATACATTCTTCCATTCTAATTGTAGCTATGTAATATTTTGTTTCTTTGAATAATGATTCCTGTTTTGTAACCACAAAGTATTGTGAGCCTGCCAAAATGAAAAGTATATATGATCAACTTCCCAAGTAAAAATTGGGATCAACACCTTCACTTTGGTGTCTGTGTTGTTTCTCCACCCTCTTTTGCCGACTCCTCTCCATCTGTTCGTCTCCTGAGAGCCCCTGTTGGAGCTGGTCTCCGACACCTTGTATAATTAATAAGTCTTTACTTTAAAATTTCCCTCTCTCTTCTTATGAGACACAGGCTAATTTTCTTCTTTTATTTGCTTAACTATAGCTCACTCGTTTTCTCTATCCTGTGACATCACTTTAAACTTGCATTTAACGTGTCTTTCCATGACCACTAATAAGTTTACATAATTCATAATAAGTTCATTGGTAATTAACATTTCCTTCTATCAGACACCTTTGTACATAATCTCATTTAATCATCATGACAACCTTGGCAGGTAAAGGAATTCTACTAAATAAAGTGACTATCAAATTAAGAAACTGGTCTAAGAACAAAAATTGGTAGATCTAGAATTTAAAATAATCTCTTTGATCGTAAAGATCACTGTTATTTCCAGCTTTTTTACTAATTAATCATGGCCATGACAGAAAGAGTGTCAGTTTACAGTTACACTTTGACTAGGGAGGGCCCCAAGTGTTTAGAAGCCATCAGTTTATTATAAGAGTTGTTAAAAACATAATAAGCCTTTGGTTTGGGCAGTGGAAACAACACAACAAAGCAACCACTTAAACCTATTTCCCTTGAAGAAATTGGGGAAGGAAAATGGGAAATATGAATCATTTAAAACCTGGCTTTCCTAAGAGATTCTAAATCAAACTCATTCTGAAAATCATTACTAACTTCTTAATGTAGTGAGTTTCACATAATATTGGGTCATTACATTTTTAGTCACTGGGAAAGATAATGAAGAGTAGCATATTTGAAAATCAGTCTGATAAAGAAGGAAAATATTTGAAATTCAAATTCAGATAGGACTTCATTAAAAAAGCAAAGAAGACATCCTCAAGGTGAATGTTTCGTTTCTTGCTTTGCAAATGAAGATTTTTTAGAACTCTATGACAGATCAATATGGAAATGATAATTCAAAAATCAGCATCTCAAACAAGTTAAATATAGTATAATTGCATGTCAAATCCATAAAGCCAGACCCTGAGGACTATGTATATGAAGTCCGCCAAGGTCATTCAAAAGAATGTGAATACACTTCCCTGTCCCATGTTCTGCTGCTCTGTTTTGTATACAACCAGTTCTGCATAAGAGTCAGTAGATATGTATGAACTTTCCCTCTGCAGTCTACTCTTTCATCTGGGGGGGGGCCTCTGACCCTTTATCCTTTGTGTCTTTTGCTTTTTTGTTTTCCTAATATAATCAATATTATGGGTGATAGTTGGTGTGATTACTTCTTCTTGTTGATGGAGAAAATATTACAGGCATTAGGGAATAAATATAAACCAAATAATCTTTGAGACTAGGACAGAAGTATTATGTGAACAGGGATGACATTTTTTCAAGTTATCCAACATCATTACCTTCTTGCTTATCTTCAATGGGAATTTATGAAAACAAAGGTGATTCATTAGTGAATTTTAATAAATTATGGAATACGGCTCTACTAAATTGTTTCTGATGAAGTCAAAAGAGAAACATGTGAAACTTGCCATACAGTCCACCTTATACACATCAATGGGTTGACTGCCTACATCTTAACTCAAGTCTTTTATTTTCTAAATATCCATGTTCTGTACATATATTGGTCAATTTGTCTAAATGGTTTGTTGGTCTAAATGTTGTGGTCTAAATGTTGTTGGTCTCTAAATTGAAAAACTTTCCTTACAAATATAAAATAAGTGAATCTTGCTGTTACATTGTAAGTATAGGTTTGTCATATGCAACCTCATTTGCCTGCACTTCATTTGACTGGTTGAAATTCGAGTGAGTGTGTTTCTCATGTAGTTTTTCTACACATGACTATGATTCCTTTTCTATTCTTTTTCTTTAATTCCTCTGTGAGATTCATGGAAACTCTTATTAGAGATTGTCTGCCTCGAGTTTTGAAAGGCCTTCCTGCATTTTAAAGATAAGTGGTGGCCACTGCGTGCAAGGAATAGAACAAAAGCTGGATCACACTAAGTAAATTGGAAAGTGCTCATTGGACCACATACTGACAATGTGCTTGGTTACTTCTT
This sequence comes from Urocitellus parryii, assembly GCF_045843805.1. Lineage (NCBI taxonomy): Eukaryota > Metazoa > Chordata > Mammalia > Rodentia > Sciuridae > Urocitellus > Urocitellus parryii. The sequence continues at coordinate 184,971,279 of NC_135531.1, read as the reverse complement.
GCAAATAATCCCTGTGTCTGATTTACTTCCTGGTCTCTGGTTACATTTGTTATTCTCTATCTAGCAGTCAAGACTGCTCGACTGTCTTAATGCTAAGATAAGGATTTTTATTATTGGACTCCTTATTAGTTGCCTAACTAAGTCTCTCAGGTTCCAGCACTGCCATTCAAAGTCTAACTTGAGTGGAAGATAACCAATACAAGAAATTCAAAGCAGATGGCCTCCACTCAGATACTTGGAGAGATCTTCCCATCCTCTCTATATGCAAACTTTGCTACACACACTCTACTCCCCTGCCTCAATGATATCAAGGTTCCTAGTTATCCTTTCTCATGAAGTTTCTGGGTCACTTGGACCCCACACTGCTGAGAATATCAGAATATTTGTGACCTCACTGTCTTTTGGACTCATACATACACACTCAGAAACATTGACGTGTTCCCTCCTTAGAAATGATTCAGATTAGCAATATGTAACAAGCTGACACTGAGATGTTATGAAACCAGAGCCTGTTTGAGAAAAAGCTTCAAGTTGGAAGTGGGATTCAGGAAATTTCCTCATAGGGACATTTTTTTCCCTATAGAACTTATAAATACATTTGGGTTTGTTAGTGTGAGGGTTTTCTATCTGCTCAGAATCTCCTTATACCTTATTTACATTCAGATTAATTGAAAAACAGTAGGGTGTCCACCTGTAAACTAAGGCTACCATTGTTAAAATTCTATTTCCCCACAGTATGCCTTATAAGTGCTATTACATCATATAATTAATTACATATAATTACATAACATCATATAATTACATAACATTTCTTGTTGAATGCAAGTGAAGGGAAAAGGCATACTTTAAAGAAGATGAATACTTTCTTCCCTAAAAAGCTGAAAATAGAACACTGATATAACCAGCAATACAGAGCTCGAAATACAGGCTATGGAAGTAGTGACACTGATATTGGAAAATAAAATAACTTTTATGGCAAACAAAGATTGACATGAACTAAACAGATAGGAAAGTGTTCTTGGACCTTTGAAGAGAAAATGGTTCAGTACTAATTTTTAGTAATTGCTTTGGATATTACATTAAGGCAAACATTCACTTTGCCTGTCAAATGACTCATTACCATTTTATCAAACCATGACTGTAAGGAAGGAAACTAAGAATAACCCTTTTAAGAAGTAAGTCTACCTATGAATATTATTCATAATTTTAACATGCATAATAACTAACATTTCAACTTGAAATCTACATCAGCTAGGGAATAATTTTCTTGCACTAACTTGACCCTAATAAATTTCTCAATATGAAAATTAGTAATACGGCATCAGCTACAGGTATATAATTAATCTCATTGAATTTATAATGGAGATATTAAGAAAGCATGAATATTCAATCATCCTGTTAAGGTGATTTAAGATACTGAGTCCATATATGAGCCCAGGGCAAAACAGAAGAAGATAAAATATTCTAGAGAAGAAATAAAAGAGGTTTGGTCAGTCTGATAGTCATGACTTTTTACTTCATTCATTCATTCATTTAATTTTGCAATCAATGTATCAATTTCAAAGATGACACATTAATTCATTAAGTCTATGCTAAGAAAGCACTATGCCCTGACTCTGTTCTAAAAGGCAGGAATATTATGTGGAAGAGGATGGGATTCCTGCCCTTCCTGCCTCCTCTCCTACTCACCTTTTCATTATCCCTGTCATAGAATGGCTTCAGTGACATTCTCCAAAGATGTTGCCCCCAGAATCCTACCCACCCTACCTAGGAGTGGTCTACCTGGTCTATCTATGTATAATAAGATTCCAAGGAGTTACTTTATTCTGCACTTTATAAAAGTGATGTGGATGGTTGACTTATTGTGACAGCTTTTCCTAGATACGTGGCCCAATATTACCTTGGGTGTGTCTGCAAGAGCACTTCCGGATGAGATTCACATTTCAGTTGGTAGACTGAGTAAAGTGAATGGCCTTCTCAATTATGGGTCACTCATCCAGTCAACTAAATACCTGAAGGGAACAAAAATGCTCAATAAAAAGGAACTTCTCCTGCCTGAATGCCAAGGTAAGGCATGAGTCTTTTCCACCATTGGACTTTGATGGAAACATTAGCTTTTCTTAGGTCTTGAACTGGTGGCTTTTAGACCAGCCCTTATACCATCTGCTCTTCTGATTCTTAATTCCTTAAACCACACATTGGCTCACAGGGTCTCAGAGATAAAGACACACGTACTCATGCGTCCACACATACACATTCTGTTGGTTCATTTTTTTTTTGAGAACCTTACTAATATGAATGATAAAGCTATATATTAAAATGATTGAACCACTGTGTGTGTTTATGTAGATAGGATAATTTTATATATTTCAAGTCTGAGTGTTAGAATGAATCTACACACACACACACACACACACACACACACACACATACACTATACTAGATGACATGGGCATAATCTGGATATAACTTTGTAATTCATAAATAAAGTAGTAAAAATTCTAGCCAGAAAATTTATGAGGTTTTCCTTAGGAAGACTTGCATTTTAATTTCCATTATTCTCTTTTGTTTATTCAACACTATTTCTTCCACGAAAGAAGAAACTGGATTTTAAGTTCAGGCTAGCATGGTACATGCTAGAGAGAGTTTTTCAGGGTTCTGGTGTGGGGATGGGGAAGTTCTCTTCCTCTTCCTCCTGTGTCAACTTGAGGCCTTCCTCTCTTTCTGCACTTGTGGAATTTAGCTTCATCAGTTCTCTGTGCTCAATGTAAGTAACTGTGAAGACAATCCTAATGATAAATAATAGAAGATTAATCTGCTGGCATGCAAAATAGATCAGAGAGAGGGAATGTTCGATGTAGAGAGAATGCTGAGATTGTGATGAAAAGACATTGAGAATACAGGAACAAATGTGAACATATTATGAAATAAATGATTATTATTTTAGGAGAGATGCCACACACTTATTTTACTGCAAAATTTTCACACAATAATGTATCTTGTTGGTTCTCTAAGCAGGAACAGTAGAGAACTAGATTTGGTGACAGATCAGGGAATGTTGAGTGGATTAAGAATTAACACTATCTATGTGCCTTCTAAGGCAGCAAGTGCTGAACTGCTTACCTCTCACACACTGAAAGAGTTGGGTCAGCAGTGTCTATATTAAGAATGCAAGATCTAATTCTTTTTCTTTTTGGCAGGGTGGGGTGGTACTAGGGATTGAACTCAGGGGCACTTGAGCACTGAGGCACATCCCTAGCCCTATTTTGTATTTTATTTAGAGACAGGATCTCACTGAGTTGCTTAATACCTGGCTTTTGCTAAGGCTGGCTTTGAACTTTCGATTCTCCTGTCTCAGCCTCCTGAGCTGCTGGGATTACAGGCGTAAACCAGTGTGCCCTGCTAAGATTTAATTCTTTTTTTTTTTTTAGAATTTTTTAATATTTATTTTTTAGTTTTCGGCGGACACACATCTTTGTTTGTATGTGGTGCTGAGGATCGAACCCGGGCCGCACACATGCCAGGCGAGCGCGCTACTGCTTGAGCCACATCCCCAGCCCCTAAGATTTAATTCTTAATAGCATACTTCTCTTTTCCTTCTCAGTTTGCATATTGTGTTGTCATGGGAGAGCAACAGGGCATATTCTACTGGAATGTTCTGTTTATACCCTAAAATCATTCAGATAAGGTTGCATCAGAAAGTGGTCTGTCTGCTAATTCCCTGGGTAGACAGTTGCCCAGTGTGAGGAGTAAAGCCTCCCTGTTTTCATTCTTATTGAACCAAGTGCTCCTATTTCTAATCCAAATAAATGTAACTGTAAGGGATTATATGAGCTGTTAAGCTCTTCTTAAAAAAAGTATTCACAATACAGGCAGGAGTGATTTGTCAAAAGAGTTCAGAATTTAATGTATTTTGTGCAACTTCCTGTGTGTGTAAAATAGTTATAAACATTGGCTTCTGATTCTTCAAATTTGTAGTTGAAGAAGCATAATTGTATACAATGGGAAATTTTGTAAAGTGGATAAAAATGAAAAAAATTAAAGCTTAATTTAATGCAGACATTTCCTTGATTGCTTCAAGTTCAATTTTTTTTTTGTTTGATTATGTTATCTGTTGGTTTTGGAGATTGGGTTTTAATTGGTGATGAATCCAAATTATCATTATCATTATTATTATTTTAATATTTCAGAAGAACTCAGACACAATTTGAGGAACATCAAAACTGACCTGAGTCCATACATTTATTTTTATAGCCTGATGTTTAAAATTGAACTCATTATGACATTCAATAAAAATAGTGTTAATGCAATAAAAATGATAATACTGCATAAAAAGCATAAAGGCATTCTGACTTTTTATATTCAGTAAATGTCAAAAGAAATTAATAAGAACTCGCTGCATTCAGATTCATGGCTCATGTGACTGCCATAAAACCATGTAAATGACTATACAATTGTTAGAATAATTATTATTAAGGGTCTTGTGTTCAGACAAGGAAACTGAGGCATAAACCATTGGTAATCTTTTTTCAAAGGGACAGATAATAAAATACTAAGCAGATAAATCTTGTAAGGTAAAACCTTCAGTAAATCTTAACCTTTTTAAAATCAATTGCTTACAAAAGCACTTGTTTTTAGTGACAGTGTTTTTATCATCTGTGACCACTGCTTGTAGGTGCTGTTCTCCACTGTTCTTTCTTGTCATCTCATGGTGGAGACTCTATGGATTCATGACCTGAACTCCCATATACCTGGGATAATCATGGATATTTATTTCTTACATCTTTGTACTGGAATCGTTAGTTTAACGTAACTGAAAATACCTATTCCTCTTAGTAGTGCCTAGTTTCAGAAGGCCAAGCAATCTAACATTACAAAAATGAAAAATCACTGAGAAAGGGTTCCTTATTTCTAAATCTAGAGACATGGAAAGAAAAGGGTTCGTTTTTTTTCTCTCTAGACATGGCTGTACTTGTATATTACACCTGGAAATTTGAAATCCATTATACAAATCTAGTTTTTAAGTCCAGCCTAAATGCAATGAGCATCAGAACTCAACTTTTACAAACTTCATATTGTGGGATATTAGTTTCCATTTGACCAAGCCATTTAAACTGCACTGGTTTCAATGATAGATACTCAGCAATGCCAAATAAGGCTTACTTGGCTTTCAGTGTCATGGGATCTGTTTATGTAATTACACAATTGAACAGAAAATGAAAAAATTCAGCAGCTCAGCACATGGTTTATTGTATATGTGTGAGCTTCAGTTTTCTTCCAGAAATATGATGCCAACTAGACAAAACTTAACTGGTCCAGAATGTGTTCAGATGCCTAACAGGTGGGCTCCATTTCTTCTTCAATAATCCTGCATATTCAATGAGTTAAATTGAGTTCAATCTCATCCCATGTTCTGGGAATCCCAATGGGTTTCTTTTATGTTCAGTTAGAAAACAATTTCTACATGAGAACTAAGCAAGGATAGAAAAAAAATATTGTCTGATGACAGCAACAACAACAAAAACCCATTGAACAATTTATAAAAGTTTATGAAAACTGATTTTACTACTGTTCAGATGTTACACCCATTATAGACATTCTTCCTTGTTTAGGAGTTTGACACAATTTCTGTGTTGGCAGATGTTTCATTTGGGATTTGTTCCAATCATGTCAGAGCTTGATTTAACTAAAATCTGTTGTAATGTGTGACTGGCAGTCAAATCGCAATTCCCCAGCAATGGGGCCATATATCTGAGCTGTTACAACTACCCATTGCCAGTGCTCTCTGAGAATCTGCTTTTTTGTGGTTACTCCCTGGAGGTCTTGCTACATGAGCCCAAACAGTGGCAGCCAAAGCACAAGTCAATTCTGAAGAGGAATAATCTAGAAATTTACATAAATTTAATACATCTGGCAGATAATTATCTAGGTGGAGGGTCTTTTTAAACAGGGAGACATAATCAGGGTCTTAAAGCCAAGAGGAACAGGTGAATCCAGTGGAAGAGTCTGTTTGATAGAAAGAAGGGAATGGGTCTTAGATCCAAATAGCTTTCTATGAAAAGCCTAGCTCTCTCATTTTCTAGCTCTTAACTTTGCCAATTTTATTTCACTATTCTGCATCTCAAGTTCTCCCATCTCTATCACTGAGAAAATAATATCTATCTCCAAAAGAGGCCATGTAGTAGAAAGGAGATTTAAGTCACTGCTATTTTTATGGTCATCTGTGAAGTTTCCAAAGGTAGGCAGAAGTAAAACAGTTTGTTTCAATATCTCAGAAAATATGAAATATTAAAATCAAGGAAGAGGATTTTGACTGCTGGCCCTAAGAAAGTTGTCTGTAGCTTCACAGCTCATTTATATGTCTGATAATACATGGGTACCAGAGGAAGTTAGGAACTTATTATGGTATACTACTATTTATTTATTTATTTATTTATTTATTCATTTATTTATTTATTTATTTATTGGTACCGGATATTGGACCCAGGGATGCTTAACCACTGAGCTACATGCCTAGCCATTTTAAAATATTTTATTTAGAGACAGCATCTCTTTAAGTTGCTTAGAACCTTGCTAAATTGCTGAGGCTGGCTTTGAATTCAAGATCCTCCTGCCTCAATCTCCCGAGCCTCTGGGATTAGAGATGTACAATCCCACCTCATGGCTCATAATTTTTATTCTAACAAGTAAAAAGGCCTATGCATATCTTTATTTTTGTAACATGGTGTTAGGGAGTCTGTCATTAAGAATTTAGTTGAAGCCAGGCATGGTGGCGCATACCTGTAATCCCAGTGACTTGGGAGGCTGAGGCAAGAAGATTGCATGTTCAGCCTCAGTGAATGGAAGGCAATAAGCAACTCAAGGAGACCTGTCTCTAAATAAAATACAAAATAGGGCTGGGGATGAGACTCAATGCAATGACAATGATATAAGGAGAAGTAAACAAAGAGAACTGCCCAAGAACTTCAAGAGACAGTAAATCAACAACTAAGATATATGCATAATCTAATAACGTATCATCTATCTACATAAGATATTTATCTTTGTCTACCTCTATATATACAAATGCATACACTAAGATGACATTAAGACTGTAATTTGGCATAAGTGTAATTAAAACTTTAACATAACTGTAATAAACTCTGTATTTTTAGTGAACCTTGTTCTAATAATCTGTAGTACAAGGCATGAGTCAATATAAAATGCAATAGGTATTACAACTAAGAATACATTAACCTTGAGTCAGATATGTGAGGTGGAGAGAAAAGAAACTGACATATTTTGAATAAGTGCTGTAATCAAGGCACCCTGCTGGGTTCCTGAGAGATGCCCACACTTGACCTAGTTATTTCCTCAGTGACCCTATAAGATACTACCAGCATTTCATATTACAGGAGATCAATGCTACAAACACAGACTGATGAATACAGAGTTGGGATTAGCACTCAGGTTGACCAAAACTTAAGAGCTTCATGCTCCCCACGTAACTATTCATGCCTCACATGAAGGAAACAGTTGGTTAAATTAGATGGGGATATTTTCTGGAATAGAGCCTAAATTTAACATGTTTTATGAGAGATTTAATTAAGAGACCATCCACAGTTTGGTCTGAGTTGGTCTGCTGTAATGATAATCTGAGTTCAGAAATGAGAAATTGAGTTTGAGTGACAAAGACATGAAGATAAAAAGTGGAAAAGCACACTAATCAGATAATGACGTGTCTAAAGTAGACTTCCATGAATGTGTTTTTTTGTGATAGCATGCCCTAAATTTACTGGCAAAATATTCAAATCAGAGGAAATCAAAGCATAGCGTTCTGATAACTGTAAAACTACTCCATCAGTAATATATTACAGAATTTGACATAATGTTATTTCTTTGTCAATCATTATCCACATATTTCAGAAAAGATCACATTGCCATTGGCTTATTCAAGATTTCCAGTTCATTCTTACAATGTGTGGTTTCCATTTCTTTATTAGATTAGGAAGTGAATCATATTTAAAAACTTGGCGAGTTAAAAGTTATTTGCAAAATTTTCTATAGCAAAATGTAATCATTTCCAAGTAAGGGGAACTTGGAAAGAAAGAATGTCAGCTCAGTAATTTACATAACTTCTGCCTTACACTTTATCTTTGATCGACTCTGAGATGCTGAGAAAAGACAGACAAGACAGCATGTGTGGAAAATAGGACCTCTGTAGAAAGCACCTTAATAAGGACTATTTTTTTCTAACATTTCTAATTTGAAAAGGAAATTGAAATTTTAGAAAGTCACAGAGTAATCTTATATATTTGCTTTTCATCTTTATAGCTATTGAAATTTAAAAATTGGAAGACAAATGGGCAAAACTCTCATAAAACTTACACCAGTTCAAAGAATGTTGACTCCCATGTGGTCCTTGGAGTGTTTTTAAGGCTGTTGTGCAGCCTGTGGCCTAAATTCAACCAGCAAATTTACTTTGTTTGGTCAGAACAATTTTATTTTAATTTAATTATGTAAACTGGATTGAAATCCAAGTCCTTAAGAAAAAAAATAGCTTATAATAAGCTACTCTTAGCTAAAGGGATTAAAAAGAGAGTGTGATTATTTGAAAGAAGAAGAGCCTAGCCAATGTAGCTTAGTGCCAAAGAAGAAAAACGCAAGATTGGAACATAACGATGTGACTTATTGAGTTTGAGGGTTAACATATGTTTTTCAAATTTGTAGCTGGCTAAAACAAACTAGTTTTCCAAACTAGTTAACCAGCATCCATCCATTACAGATTTGCATGTTCTTAGAATGGCAGAAAAAAATTGTTTCCAGCTTTAATTTGTATTTTCTCAGCCCAATTTTTCTTAAGCTTTCTTTAAAAAGGTTCTAAGGGAACAGAACTATCATAGAAACTCTCTACATATATCCAGGTTTGTCTTTAATATTAGGTAAGGATAATAATAGCTCCCCCCCCCCCACACACACATGTCAAAATTCTAAAACCTGGAACCCATGAATTTGTTAGTCTGCATAGCACATAGAGTGAAGATGAAAGTGATTATGGTAACACGACATTTAATTTAAAATGTGGAGACCCTTCTGGGTTATTCACATGGGTTCAATGAAATAAAAATAGCCATAAAATTTGAAAGGAGATGATAGCATAAGGAAAGTGGAAGTGGCTGATGAAAATGTGGGAAGTGGGCCATGAGCCCACTTAGCCAAAGAAGTTAGCCAAAGAAGCCAAAAAGTGTCCAGGAAACAGATTGTTCCCTACAGCCTCCATAAAAGAAAATGGCCTTCAAAGGTCAGACTGCTGACTTAAAGAACTGTAAGATGATAAATTTGCTTTGACATTAGCCACTAAATTCATGTTAGTTTGGGGTTAAAGCAGCAATATAAATCCAATACAGATTTTCCTAATAGCAATAGAATGATGCTATAAGAAATACCTAAAAATGTGGCAGTGCTATTGAAATCTGGCACTGGAATGAGGCTGGAAAACTACCCTGATAGATAAAGCCTATATTGACCTTATGTGTGTAGAAATATGGATATTAAAGGATCTGCTATTGAGAACTCAAAATAATAGAGAAAAATAAGAGACTCGAGAAACAAATTCTTCAAGCATATATAATCTTGAGGAAAACCTAAATTGTCATGAACTTATTATTATTAAAAAGAGGCACATTGAATGTACTACAGGTGAGGCTCAGAAGAAAATGAAGAAAAAGTTGTGAGAAATTAGAGAAAATACCACACCAGTTGTGTACTGGTAGAAAGCTTAGAATTGTGTGAAGCTGAATATATAGGGGTGAAATTGGACGTTCAGCGAGATTTCTAAGTCGAGTTATAATCTGGTTGCTTCTTGTAACTTAGAGCAAAATATGAGAAGAAAATATGTTGAGGGCTGGGGATGTGGCTCAAGCGGTAGCGCGCTCGCCTGGTATGCGTGCGACCCGGGTTCAATCCTCAGCACCACATACCAACAAAGATGTTGTGTCCGCCGAGAACTAAAAAAATAAATATTAAAAAAAAAATTCTTTCTCTCTCTCTCTCTCCTCTCTCACTCTCTCTTTAAAAAAAAAAAAGAAAATATGTTGATAAGACCTAATTAAGCTTAATGGAATCAGAAATTGTTGATTTAAGAAATTAATAGGTACTCAGATTGTAAAATTTATTAAAATTGGGAGGTTCACTTTCAGGAAGCGTGTTCTATGGAAAAAAAAAACCCACAATATATGGTTACACAATCATTTGCTAATGCCACAGAAAAATAAAAAGTTTAGAGCATTTAGTCACATAAAATTCACTGTGAAGAGAGTAAGCATGTGACTCATCTATAATCTTAGCCATCTAAGTAGAATGTCAAAATTGAGATGGTGCTTTTCTGTGGAGAAGCTCCTTGTCTACTTGAGTCAAACTGAGGGGCATACAAAGAAGATTCACAAATTTGTTGAGTTTTTTTTTTTTTTAACATAGAAATAATGTGTCAGATTGGAGTTTATCCCACATTGTACAGGTGGACTCAATGTAATTACAAGATTCCTTTAAGTGGAAGAGGGAGGCAGATGGGAGACAACCAGATGGTAACATGAGAAAATCATGACCTGAAATTGCTGGTTTTAAATATGGAAGAAGGATACATGAGCTAAGGTCTGTAGGTAGCTTCTAGAAATTAGAAAGGGCATAGAAACGGATTCTCAGCTAGAGCCTCTAGAAGGAATACAGCCCTTGACACCTTGATTCCCCAGAGATAGGTCTCTGGAGAAAACTATTAGACTCTGACCTATGATTCTCATTTTCATATAGTATCTCCCACAAAATAGGAGGGAATTCTTTCCAACTTACTGTATGGTATCATCAGTATTACTGTGATACCAAGCTAGATATCAATAACACGAAAGGAAACTTCAGGTAATTGTATCTCATGAAATTAAAAACAATAATCTTCAAAAACATATCAGAAATACCAATTCAATTATCTATAGAAATAATTACACTGAATAACAAAGTAATTGATTTCACCTATGTGTGACCGGCTCAATATTCAAAAACCAATCAATATAATTCACCATATCAACATAATAGAAGGAATATCAAATAACCCTATCAATTGAAGATGAAGGATCCTTGTAAATTTTGTTGAAATCCAACATTCAACCATGACAAAAACTCTTACCAGTAGGCTGGAACTCCTCCCACTTGAGGATGATCATATACAAAAACAACCACCAACTGAAAAAACAAGCAATCTATAGCCAATATCATACTTGAGTACACATTTAAATGCTTTTGCTATGATATTGGAAATAAATGAGAGTAGCCTTCCTCCCTAATGTTAATGAACAAAGTACTAAAATTCTACCCCATTCAATAAGGCCACAATAAAGTTCTGCAAATTGTAAAGTAGGAAATAAAATTGCTTTTATTGCAGAAAACATGGGTATCTATGGAGGACATCTTAAAGAAACTATAAAAAAACACTTCTAAATAAAGTAAGTAAGATCAGCAAGTCTACAAGATACACAATCAGCATGTAAGAATTGAATGCATTTCTATATATTAACAGTGAGCCTTCAGAACTTCTAGAAACCAAAGTAAAAAAAATCAGAATACCATTTAAAAATACCTAAAAGTAAGTAAAATTATTGGGTATGTTTGTAAAATGCATTTACAGAAACTATATGCTGAAAATTACAAATGTGAATGAAGGAAATCAATGATGTAATTATCAGTTACTCTCTGACAGACAAGCACAACATGTCATAAATTAGAAAATACTACTGTGAAAATGTTAACATTCCACAAATTGATCTTTAAGTTTAAGCAATTCTTATCAAAACTTTCAATTGGATTTTATAGATATAGACAAATATATTATAAAATTAATATTATAAGTTAGAGACTTAGAAAACAATAACAAAAACAAAGTGAAAAAATAATTCTACTTAATGTTGAGACATATGTTAGGCATCAAAAATCAAGACAGTGTTATATTTGTGGGGAAAAAAGAACACATGGATCAGCAGAACAGAATACAGGAAACAGATGCAGTTTAATACAAATATTCCCAAGTAATATTTCGGAAAGGAACAAAAGAAAATCAAAGGAGGAAGTATTTACTTTTCAAAACATGGTGCTGAAGCAATTGAAAATCCATGGGCAGCCAGGCACGTGTAGCACATTCCTGTAATCCCGCCAGTTTAGGAGGCTGAGACAGAGAATTGCGAGTTCAAAGCCAGCCTCAGTAACTGAGAGGCCCTAAGTAACTCAGTGAGATCCTTTCTCTAAATAAAACTACAAAATAGGGCTGAGATGTGGCTATGTGGTCCAGTGCCCCTGAGTTCAATCCCTGTTACAAAAAAAGAAAGAAAGAAAGAAAGAAAGAAAGAAAGAAAGAAAGAAAGAAAGAAAGAAAGAAAGAAAGAAAGAAAGAAAGAAAGAAAGAAAGAAAGAAAGAAAAAAGAAAATCTTTGGGCATAATTATCCATCTCAACCTAAGTCTTATATCTTATAAAAAATAAGTTAAAATGAATTTTATAGACTCATTTAAACAAAAGACTATGATAGTTCTTCTTAAAAATAGGAAATCTTTGAGATTGATTACCACACAAAACTTGACATCAAAAGCAACATCCACAAATTAAATATTAAAAAAAGATATTGAATATCTCATGTAATTTATTGAGTACTCTGCTGGGAAAAAAAGAAAAAAAGAAAAGACCAGAATGGTTATATGGGTATTATGAAGTAAAAAAAATCCTAAGTTTAAATGACATAAGAAAACAAAAATAAGAAAAACAAAATGGTAAGCACACAAAATAAGAAATAACAAAAACTAGAGCAGAAACAATAAAATTGAAGACATAAAAATAAATAGACAATCAAAGAAACCAAAAGATGATTTGTTAAAAAAAATTAATAAATTTGAAAAACTTTCAAGCATGTTTAGAAAGAAAGAAAAACAATTTGCTAATACTGTTAATGAAAAAAAATCCATAATTCCATGATTCAATGGACTATGAAAGAAAAATAAATTAATATTATGAACAAATATGATAACTTAAATAAAATGGATTAATCCCTTAATAGTATAAGTACTAACAACCACCAGCTGTCCTCATTTGCTTTGGCTTTTATAAATTTTAAGGGAAAACTTCTGTTGTATTTATTTGAGGTTTAACACCTGGATGATGTGCTTTGAGGATCAAGATGGGTAAAGGGCATGAGTTCTACTCTTCCATATTAAAACATTAAATTAACAACTATATTTTCTTGGGCATTTCCTAATTCCACATTCCATCCATCTTTCTAGCCTTTAGAGATTCCACAGTGAGGCAGACCCTGCCACTCCCTAAATAAGTTGCAGATACCTCAAAATGGCCACTTTGTATGTATCAAGTCACTTCTCAAAGTATTTTCTTCTTCAGTTTTTCATAGTCATTCTCTTTTCTGCATGGAGATTCTATTTCCATTGGTGCTTTTATTTTTGTTTGTTTTTAAGCAATTTATTTTTCTATTAAAATACATATTTTGGGGAGAATAGGAGACAATGTATTGTACACTTGGAATAAAAAAAATTGATAATTTTGGATAGAAGTATGTAAATCATAACTTTAGCATTTGTTACTCCACTAATCTCTCACCACAACCCTGAGCCACCCTGAATTTTCATTTTCCTCAATTTGAACATCTAATATTGATGGGATTTTATAACACGTGGTCTGACCTTTTTCATTAAACTTGAAGATTTTTAGCTTAACACTTTACAGCTTTGAGATTCATCCATGTTGGAGATGTATCAGTTTGTCATTCTTCTCCAGTGAATGGATAAACCAAATTTGGTTTTTGTATTCTCCAGTTCACACATATTTGGAATATCTCTACCTTTTTAATATTGTCAATATTTTGGGTATAAATACTTATGTAAAAATTTTATGTGAAGATATCTTCTCATTTCTGTTGTTTACATATCTAGGCATAGGATTCTTTAGTCCTAATTTAATTTTATGTTGGTTCATTTGATGAGCTGATAGACTGTTTTACAATCTGGCCACAACATTTGCCATTCCCACAGTGTATAGAGGCTTTAATCTTATACTTACCAGGACTTAACAGTCTTCTTTGTTGGTGGTAGTAATGCTGTTTTAATTAATTAATTAATTAATTAATTAAGTTATTTATTTATTTATTTTTGTTCATTTTGCTTTTACCTTTCAAGTAATATATTTTTTAGTATTTTTGATTAGTATTTCCTGGATAAGTAGATGATGAGCACTTCTTTATGATCTTATTGACCAATTGACCAATTTTATATCTTCCTTGGAGAAATGTTCAGATCCATTATCTGTGCCCCATTGGGTTATTTATCTTTGTGTTATTGAGCTATAAGGGTTCTTTATATTTTCTAGATACAAATCTCATATCAGATGCATGGCTTGACAATATGTTTTTTTTTATTCCATGAGTGATTTTTTTTTTTCTTTTGAATAACGTGTGTCTCTTCTGGGCTCCTTGTAATTACATACAAATTTTAAAATTGCCTTGGCCATTTCTATGAAGAATTTAGCCGGGATTCTGATGGAGATTTCATTTAATGTATAGATCTGTTAGAGAGGTGCTGCCATCTTAACATGATCATTTTCATGCACTATTTTCCATTTATTTACATCTTTTAAAAAAGTTTTTCAACAAAACTTCAGAGCTCAGAGAGTATAAATTTTGTACTTTGATGTTAATTATTTTCCTAAGTATTTTATTTATTTATTTTTTGTGGCACTGGGGATTGAACCTAGGGCTTTATGTATGCAAGGGAAGCACTCTACCAACTGAGCTATATCCCCAGCCCAGTATTTTATTCTTTTTGATGATTTAAACAGAAAAGTATTATTAACTTCGTTTTTTAATTGTTCATTTAAATTGTGTAGGAATCAATTTTTTTTTTTTTTTTTTTTTTTTTTTTTTTTGGTACTGGGGATTGAACTCAGGGCACTCAATCATTGAGTGACATTCACAGCCCTATTCTGTGTTTTCTTTAGAGTCAGGGTCCCACTGAGTTGCTTAGCGCTTTGTCATTGCTAAGGTTGGCTTTGAACTCGCTATCCTCCTATCTCAGCCTCCCAGGATGATGGAATTATAGGCATGCGCTACCACACCTGGCAGGAATCAATTGATTTTTGCATATTTATCTTATATCCCGAAATTTTGCTTAGTTTCCTTATTACTTCTAATAAATCTTTCGTGGACCTGTAGGATTTCTTATATATAAAATCCTGACCTCTGCACAATACATAAAATTTTGGTCCTTTTTTTTTGCATTACAATTCTTAATACACATATAGACCACAATTTTTTCATATCTCTGTGTATAAAGTATGTTGACATCCAATTCAAGTCTTCATACATGTACTTTGTATAATGATGTCCATCACATTCCACCATCCTTTGATGCCTTTTATTTTTCTGTGTGTGTGTGTGTGTTCCTAATTGTTCTTTCTATTTCCCACTCTCATATTCACCCACAGAGATAGGAGAGAAATCCAAGGACATATTCTGGACAGGATGTAGATTTCTTTTCAGTGAAGGGAGTTTTTCTTCTTCAAAATCAACCAGGGAGATTTTGCATGCTGTTTACTACCAAAAGGCCTGATTTGGGAACCAAATGTTTTTCACTGTCTAAAAATAAATATCTTATTCCATGTAGTTATGTATTAGTTCTTGGAAGCTTAAGGTAGCTAGGTTTGGGAAATGTCATTTTGTAGGACTCTGGGATCTAGGCCCTATTAAACCATTGTCTATAAAACTCTCATTGAGGGTCTCAGTTACTGCTTGCTGCTCATTATACCAACTGAAATGAATAAATTGTATGTCTATTTGTAAAACAAATGATATGTTTTTTACTAATTAGTATATGATTTTCATTTCTTTAAAGTAAGTATCTAAGTGTGATTTTTTTTGTTTTATAAGTTTACTGTCAAATTTCTGTAAAATTCAAAACTTAAAAAACCAATATTTCATCCAGACAAAATTGCTTTATGCTATTTTTTAAATTTTGCGAAGTTAGGTGTTAAGAGTAGTCTATTTACAATAATATTTTGAAGCAATAAAGGTGCAATAGAACATCAGAGATACATATATACTCCCCTAACTATTGATGGATTTACTTAAGTCAGATGTATTATATTTTGGAGCACTTTTACTTACAAATGTGAACTCCTATATGTTAATCTAAACATGTCTCTATATAAAAATAGCTTGAATTCTTTTATAGAAGAAGAGAAACAGAGATTGATTTCTACTTATCGTAACCATTATATTTTTCCCTCCCATCTGTCACTGATCTCTGAAAATAGTATAAACATTTCATCATTATACTATGTCATTCCCTAATCTGTAAGTTCTTGAAGAGCTCTATATTTACTTTAAGATTTGACTAAACTTTACTCTCTGTTTCTGAAATTGGTCATATTCCAACTCAATGTCCCTGGAACAATGCCAATAATTCCCTCTTTTAAATACCCATTAATTCAGTCATATACTATGCATGATGTAGTGTGTTTCTTCACTCATACTATAATGCAACTGTTGTATAATGTGATTAAATAAATGAATTTCACATATGTTATTAAACTTTAATGTAAATGTTTTAAACATGAAAAAATGTGTGTGTATATATATATATGTATACATATATATATTATATATATATACTATTCATAATGAACAATAAAGTTAAATTTGATATTTTGATAAGGCCATGTTGTAAATGTTGCTTTTTCATGGAGTAGAAAGGTCTATATGGAAATTGTATTACAAAGAAAAACCAGTCATGAGGGGCTCTATCCAGTCTTATCAACTCGTGTTACCACTTGTTATACCACTTTTTTTTTCTTCATTTTTTTCAAGGGGGTACTACACTGAGCCACATCTTTTTAGTTTTTATTTTGTGACAGCATCTCACCAAGTTGCAGGCTCACCTTGAACTTACGATCCTCTTGCCTCAGCACCCTGAGTGTCCAACATTACAGATCAAGACCCCAGAACTGACTGGTCATGTCACTTCCTAGTGAACATGGCTAAGCATTTCGGGAAACCTAAGCAAAATTTGGACTATTTAATGACAAATTCAATTATCAAAAAAGGCATTATGTGTATCGCCCCAGAGAAATACAAAGATAGTTATGTGAAAACTGGAATTTCACTGACTTTTCTAATAAGAAACAACTAAAAGGCACACTCAGACACATCCATCATGACAAATTTAATGTCATCTTTTACAGGCTTTCTTTATCGAATCTTAATCTGATGATTGTTATGAAGTAATATGAGGAGGCTGGTGAAATGCAGTTTGGAGCCCCTTTTCTCAGGTGTGATATAAGAGCAATCTCCCAAAATGTCAGAAGTAGATAACTTAATGTTGACTCCAGTCCATAATTCTTCTACAATAAGGAACTCTGATTGACCCCTTTCAACTCAATGTCTTTCATAAACACAAAATCTAATTTAGGACTAAAATGCAATGTAGGGTGCAGAAGATACTTTGGAATGGGTTATAAAATTCTAGTCAAAAAATGTTTGAAATAGCAGAGAAAAACATGAAGATCAGAACCTGGATTGATATTAAGTGAAGGAGGAGATTTGATGTCATTAAGTCATAAAATTTCACATCTGCCAGACTTTATTTCTCCATGTGGAGCAGAGATGATAATTTGTGTTAATTTTTTTCTCCTCTTAAATTCTTAGTGGCTGGAATATCTAAGAATTGACACTGATTTAGGGGAAAATTATTTCTCTGTAATCATTCATCATCACAGTTTTCTTTAATAAGAGATTTTTAGTATTTGACTAATTTGTTAAAGGGACAAAGTCGAGTCAATTTATGACTCTGAGATAATGTTTTCCAAATAGGCCCTAGTATTCATGTAATAAAATTTGGAGAGAGAGCAAGCTTCTGGCTATAGTTTTTCTCACTCAATTTCAATAAAACAGCAAAAGGATCCCAATGAACTTCACATAAAAGGGGTAAGGGCTGAGATGTCAGACATTCTTAGAGCATATTTACATTGTTGACAGTTGGATTTCCATAGTATATCTCTAAAAATTTTTAAGATTTTCTTGTTTAAATAAAATCATGGGGAAAAATTAAAAATCCATTCTTCTGGTTATTCCAGTTTGTTATTTTGTTTATCTTTCTCCTATTTTCTAATTTCTTTTCCTTATCCTTCAATTTTTATGGTGTTATGCTTTAAAAATAGTGCTATGAATTGATTTGAGCAAAATGGACAAATAAGAAGCTCTGAGTACAGAAACCAACAATAAAGAAATAAAGAAAACTGTGAAATAGGTAAAGGAAGAATAAAGAAAACACACAGAGAAACTGAAACAACTTTGTTGGAGCTCTGAAAAATAATCGAGTTTTTCAGAAACCAAGCCAAAGCCCAATCAACAAGTCATTTTTGAAATGATAGGAAACTTGAATTTTTGAGACTACTTCCCTGTGAGGTGAAGTCTTGGTTTTAAGCAAAATGTAGACATCATCATTATTCCTGTCTTCTCAGTGAGTAAATTGTGGCAGAGTCTTCTGATAGCTGGCCCAAGGTCATACAGCTAGTGAACAGCATCCAGGACACACCTCTGTTGTTGGCCTCTAAAACCTGTACTTTCCATCAGTGTGCTGTAGAACTCCTTTGTTACCTAATTGTAAGAATGATTAGAAACACAGCCTTTATTTAAGAAAGTGACTTGTTAAAGACAATTGGAAAATAATCACAGTTCTCATAACCCTACTATCAACACATTTGCTATTCATCATTTTATAAACTCAACTTGAAAATATTTAAATGTGCAATAAGTTAATATTTCTTCCAGTAACGTCTTTGATTTAAATATAATTTTAGGAATCACTCTATACCATGTATTTAATACTCTTAAATAATTGTTTTTTTATCATTTGAGTTCATTTGCCTTGCTTGTTTGATCTTAGATTTTCACAATCATTTATTCAATTAAACCATTTTGAAACGTGAAATATGTACCAAATAAAATGTTAAGGTATTAAAATGATTTTGGTTTGTTATTTCTGACAATAGAGAGTGAGAACTAATAAGTAAATGGTACCCTCACTGTATGCACTTTAAGTGTAGCAACTCATTAAATAACATTGAAAACACAGTGAGGTTATTTAATTTGCCATAATTAACAAGCTTAGTAAGCAGAGGTTAAGATTCAAGTGTAGAATGGCAAGCTACAAAGTCTCCTTTATTTTTCTAAGCTTTTATTGGTGCATAATAATCACACATAATTGTGAGATTCATTGTGACATATTTTTAGGTGAACATACTATATTAATCAATTTAGTCCACCACTACCTCCCTTGTCCCTTCCCTCCTCCTGCCACTGGCTCACTTCTTCTACCCTCCAAGTTTCCCTTCTATTATCATAAATCCCTTTTTACCTCCAGCTTCCATACCTGGGATTGAAAACATAAGACCCATACCTTTCAGAGTCTGGTTCATTTTGCTTAACATATATTTTCCTGAAAATGACATGATTTTGTTTATTATCAAAGCCTTCACTCTTAAACCTATGCATTGTTGCTTGAATAATCAGATTGTTATTAATTTTTTTCAAATACTATGACAGTGAAGGATGAACTTGAGAAGAACAAGGGTGCAAGCTATGAGGTCAAGCCAGAATTCATGTATGGCTTTAGCCAAGTTAAGGGGTACAAGATATTAAGCAAAGAACATAGTCACAGTAATAAAGAGGCATATTTTGAAGGAAAAAATAGAACTAGTTAGGGATTGGATGTAAGAGATGAAGAAGACAGAAAATTTAAGAACTCCAAGGTTTTTTATTCAAATGACTAAGTGGATGTTAGAAAACTTAAGTGAGATGAAAAATATAGAAGACATGCTCATATTCTTCTGACTCTGAATATCTATCTCTATCTCTCTATGTCTCTCTCTCTCTCTCTCTCTCTCTCTCTCTCTCTCTCTCTCTTTCTCTCTCTCTCTCTTACACACACACACACACACACACACAAATTAACAGTCAATCAACATCCACATTATGAAGAAAATTGAGAAAAGCATACCAATTTCAAATCCATAACTTTTCTTTAGAAATCTTTGTGACATGGTTGGTTAAGGGTAATCATGTAAACTTAGGTCTGAAGTTGTTTAATACATCTTACATTCTTTTAATCTGAATCTATTCATCCATAATTTGCTTGATTCATGTATTAGTCAAGTATCATCCTCCTAGATGAAACTCAAGCTTTTTGCCCTCAATCTCCACTTTTATCTCTGAGGAGAAATATTCAGAGGTGTCAAAACAAAGCATCATAATAACAAATGGAACAAATTTTAGAAGTAAATAAAATTAACAAAGGAAAGTATTTTATAATACGATTTACAGATACTAACATAAAGAATTTTGCCTAGAATTTGATCATTTTGACAAATGTGGACAAGTCATATCCCCTTGAAAACAGAAAATTTCTATAACCCCAGAAAAGTTCCTTTTTCATCTTCATAGCAAAGCACCTGCTATTCAAACAACTACCATTCTGATAAAAGTCATAATTGATCAATGTTGTTTGTTTCAGAACTTCATGCATTTAAACATTATGTATTTTGGGGGTCAGACTTCTTTCACTAAATATAATGTTTTCAAGTTCTTCTGTATTTGAATGCATAAGTCATCTGCTTTCATTTTTCTAGAAATAATATTTCATTGTTCATTGTTCAAATTTACCCCAGTATAGAGATCATTGTGTTATTAACAAACAACTTTGAATATTTCCAATAAAGTTGTTTTTAACATTCTTATGCAGGGAATTTTGTGGATGTATTTTTGTGATTTCCTATGACTATAATCCTGAGCATAATCAACAAGTCTGAGGGCAGATACTTCTTTAATTTTTGAGAAAACCTTGCAAATAATTTTCTATGGTAGTGGTGCTATTTTAGAGCTCTACAAGTAATATATGAGAATTTCAACTGTTTTATACCCTCACCAACATTTTATGCTGACACATTTTGAATTTTATTTATTCTGTTATTTTATTAGTATTATTTTATTATTATTACCTATTTATTTTGTGGTACTGGTGATTGGAGCCATGGGTGCTTTATTGCTAAACTACATCCTGAGCCCTTTTTTTATTTTTATTTTGATACAGGGTCTTGGTAAATTGCCAATGTTATTTTTTTTTTATATTGAGATAGCTCTCACTAAATTTGGACCCTCCTGAAATGCTAGGATTACAGGCATGCACCACCATGCTAAGCAGAATTTTTATCTATTTTTATAGGTGTGTCATGGTTTCTCATCTTGGCTTTAACTTGTATTCACTTGGAATTATTTTAGAGATATTAGTCATCTAATCTACCAACATGCTATTTATTTCCTTTTACTTAGATTCTCATTGATTATGTTAGCGATGTTGTACAATGCTCAGTATTGTAGGACTGCACTATTTTGTCAAAATGTTCCAAAGTTTTCTTTGATAATAGGTCTATTCCAAGTGTTATGCTTATTCATATCAATTTTTCAATTGCTTTATGTCTAATAAAGATAAATATCTTTGATTTTGTATATCAATTTTTATCCTGTGGATTACTAATTTCATTCATTTGATTCATTACCTTACTTCCAGATAATTTAGGATGTTCTATATACAAAAATAATAATAATGGGGACAAATTTTACACTGATCTTTATTGTGTTATTTTTTATATATTTGTATAGACTAGAACTTACAGAAAAAGTGTAAAAACTGGTAAGAGGGGACATCCTTCTTTTTTAGATTTCTTTAATCAGAGAGAAATTGCAAAATTTTATCATTAGTTATGATTTGAGTGTTGAAGTTTTACTAGATGCCCTTTATCTTTTTTTTAGGATTTTCTAATATTAATTGGCTGAGAGTTTTTTTGTTTTTCATGAATAAATACTGAACTGCATCAAGTTTTCAGAATGTGTTGAAAGAGCTGGCAGTATTTTTTCTCTCTTTATTTTGACTAACCTTATGAAATATACTGATGTTTTAAAAGTTAGCCAAAATTTCTTTCTTTAAACATCAATTAGTTATGAGTTATATATTTTTAATATATTGATATGTTCATGGTATATACTTATGTCTTTAAAATCCACAATGAAGATTGCACATTTCCTAGTGATTTTCAATTTTTTGTAGTGAGGTGAAATTCACAGGGTATAAAATTACCTATGTTACTATGTATAGTTAAGTGATATTATCACATGGTTCTGTAATATTCACAATTTATTATATTCAGGATCTGTTACAATCATCAGCCCTCCTTAATTTCCTTTCCTCTTAAAACATCCCCTGCCCAGTAAGTAATAACTACCTATTCCCCCCCTCCAACTATGCTTGGGTAATATGTAATAGGGTTTGCCTATTTTGCATTTATCATCTAAATATAATCATCACAACAAAGATATGTATTCACACAATATTTTTATCATAAAACTTTGTGTCTGGTTTCATTTACTTAGCATAATATTTTGAGGTTCATCGAATATGCATCACTACTTTGTACTTTCTAATGACTGAATAAATGGCACTGCATGTATGTTCCTTAAACTATTTATTCATTCATCTTTTGATGGCTGTTTAGGTTGTTTCCACTTTGGGACAATTATGAACAATGCTGTTTTAAACACTCATGTATAAGTATTGGTATGAGTGTCTTTTCCTTTCTCTTGGGGCCATAACTAGGAGTGGAAATGTTGGGCTATATAGGAATCCTATGGTAAACTCTCTGAGGAGGCACCAAAATGTTTTCCACAGTGGCTCCATTTTACTTTTATTTTCACCAGGAATACACAAATGATCTTCTAAATTCTCATAAAAACATTTTCTATTTTCCTTATTAAAACCATATTTGTATATGGCCCTATTAATTTTGACCTTTGTATTTCCTATGAAAAAACTATGTAAGTTTTTGTGTTACTAAGCCATTTGCATTTGTTCTTTAAATAAATGCCTACTCAGTTCTCTGCCTATTTAAATATTATAGCTGTCTGTCTTTTTATTGTTAAATTATAAGATTTCCTCATATATTCTGGATATGAAAACGGTTAAACAAAGCTACATACTGTGATACATGCCTTTAATCGTAGTGATTTAGGAAGCTGAGGTAGGAGGATTATATGTTTGAGGCCAGCCTGGAAAACTGAGACCCTAAGCAGCTTAGCAAAACTTATTTTGAAATAAAAAATAGAAAGGGCTGTGGATGTAGCTCAGTAATAGAGCACCCCTGGGTTTAATTTCCTGAAACAACAACAACAACAAAAAATCCCTTATCAAAAGTAATATACAATTTTTTAATATTTTCTCCTATTCTCGGGGTTATATTTTCACTTTTTGATAGTTATTTATTGAAAAGTTTTAATATTTTATGAATTTTAATTAGTCTATTTTATCCTTGTTCATGTATTTAATGTCAACTCTATCCATTGTCAAATCTGAGGTCATGAATATTTGCTTCTCTTTTCTTCTAAGATTTTTAATGTTAGCCCTTAATGTAAGATGTTGATACAGCTTGAATTAATATTTACATAGCAGGGGTCTGCGTTTACTCTTTTCTTTTTTTTTCCATATTTTATTGGTGCATTCTAGTCATACATATGGATGGATTTGTTGTTACATATTCACACATGCACACAATATAAAAATATAATTTGGCCAATACCACTTCTCGGTACTTTCCCCTCCCTCTCCACCTCCTAACCCTTGGACCCTTTCCTCTACTGATCTCCCTTTGATTTTCATGAGACCACCTTCACATTTATTTATTTATTTTCTCTATAGAATCTGTATTTGAAAGAAATCATAGAAACCTTGACTTTCTGGTTTGTTTTATTTCACTCAACATGATGGTCCCATTTCCATACATTTCCTGCTGCCCAAGAACACAGCCTTCCCAGAATAATTCCTTGAGTTGTTCACAGCTGCCTGTTCAGTTTTCCAACCCACTTTACATGAGATATGCCAGACACAAAGAAGAAGGCAGTAGGATTTCCTTTCACTTTTCTGGCTTGATTCACACTGGGTACAATTGTCTCTGTGCCTTTTTCACTCAGGTTCTGCTAGGTATACTCTAGGCCACATGATAGGTATTTGTCACGAGGATATGGCAGGAATCTCTTGGCTCTCATAAAGTCAGCTGAAGTGTGGACACCTCAAGATGACTCCCAACTCAGCGCTCCATAGCTAATTAGAAAACAGTGAGCACTTTCCAAGCACCAGTGCACAATGCAGCCTCTGTATCAGCAAAAGTCAGGCTGCTTTTCTGATGTCAGATTTTTTTTCTGTGTTAAATTTGTGTTTCTTTCTATGTTCCACTTTCATGGTGAACCAACACTACTACAGCTGTTGTTGGAGCAACCTGCTCAGTTCTAATGTACTCTTTCTTCTTTGTTTGATATGCCTACATTTCTGAATCTCTAAGACACTCTGTCCAATATTGAATTTTACTGGAATCACCTTTTTTCCCCCACCTCACTGAGAAGCAGTACTTCTGCTGCTCAAATCTTGAGCCACAAAACAAACATGAATGCAGACTTCCCTTAAACCACATCTTGAAACCTCCCACTTCTTAACTCTTGGCAATATTTCCTGAGCTTTGGGGAGCCTATTGAGAAAGTCATTATCTGTGCCTATATGTTGCAGTGTTGACCCTATGTTTTCTTTCAAGCAGTTGCATTGTTTCTGATGTAACTTCTAACTTTTTGATCCATTTTCAGTTGGCTTTTGTGCAAGATGAGAGACAAGCATCTGGTTCCATTCTTGTATATATGGGTAAACAGTTTCTTAGCACCATTTGTTAAAAAGACTGTCTGTTCTTCAATATACGCTTTTGGAACATTTGTCAAGGGACAGATGTAGCAGGTTACAAAATTAACATGCAAATATTAATAGTTTTCTCCTATGCCAACCAAGAATCTGCTGAGAAAGAAATCAGAAAAATAATTTCATTCACAATATTTTTTTTTAAAAAAGCTTAGAAATAAATTGAACCAAGGAGGTGAAAAACCTCTACCATGAAAACTGTAGAACATTGAGGAAAAAAAATGAAGTAGACCTTAGAATATGGAAAGACCTCCCATGCTCATGGTAGGCAGAATTAATATTATTAAAATGGCCATAGTATCAGAAACAATATGAAGATTCAATGCAATGCCCATCAAAATACCAATGACATGCTCCACAGAATTAGCAAAAACAGTCCTGAAATTCATTTGGAAGATAAAGAACCCAGAATATCCCAGAATATCCAAAGCCACTTTAAGATAAAAAAGCAAAGCTGGAGGCATCATGATACCTGATTTTAAATTATACCATAAAGTTATAGTAAGGAAACAAACAAACAAACAAAGCTGCATGGTATGGCATAAATGTAGACATATAGACCAATGGAACAGAAGAGAAATATTCTGTTTATGTGAAAAGCCAGTTGTTCCAGCACTATTAAAAAATAAACTTTTTTTCCTGATCAAATGGGGAACTTTTCTTCTCAGTATTATAAAAATGATTTGGCCATAGTTTTTTAAAATGTTTTTTTTTTTGGTTCTATTTTATCAGTCCATATGACTGTTCTGGTGCCAATACTACAGATTCGATAACTAGTTCAAATAGTGTAGAAGAAGTCTTGAAATTGGGAACTATCAATCTCTCTATTTTTCATTTTTAAAAATATATATCCTATCTTATCCATTTTTTAAAATAGTTTTTATTCTAATTTTTATATATGACAGCAGAATGTATTACAATTTATATTTACATATAGAGCACATATTTTTATATCTCTGGTTATACACAAAGTAGAGTCACACCATTTGTGTCTTTATACATGTACTTAGGGTAATGATGTCCATTTCATTCCACTATCCCCCTGACCCCTCCCTTCCCCACCTTCCTCTTTGCTCTTAGAGTTTGTCTAATCTTCCCATGCTCTCTGCCCAACCCCCATTATGAATAAGCACCCTTATAAAATAGAAAATAATCGGCATTTGTTTTTTTTTTTTTTTTGGATTGACTAACTTTACTTAGCATTTACCTGGAAATTCCATGATTTTATTCTCTTTTAATGCTGAATAATATTCCATTGTGTATATATACCATATTTTCTTTATCCATTCATCAACTGAAGGCATCTAGATTGGCTCCACAGTTTAGCTATTGTGAATTGTGCTGCTATAAACATTGATGTAGCTGTGTTCCTGTAGTATGCCATATTTGAGTCTTTGGGTATAGAACAAGGAGTGGGATAGCTGGGTCAAATGGTGGTTCCATTCCAAGTTTTCCAAGGAATCTCCAACTCCATCCATTTACCTGCAAATTTCATGATTTTATTCTCTTTTAATGCTGAATAATATTCCATTGTGTATATATACCATATTTTCTTTATCCATTCATCAACTGATGGCATCTAGGTTGGGTCCATACTACTTTCCATATTGGCTGTACCAATTTGCAGTCCCACCAGCAATGTATGAGTGTGACTTTTTTCCCACATCCTACCTGTGAACGTCTAGTGCGTTTGGGTCCCCGGGTAAGGGTCGCGAAATCACCGGGACACAGGGGATGCAGAGCCAAGGCAGCATTGCAACTGCATGCTGAGGTTTATTTGTAAGTTTCTTTTATATTATTCTTCTAACAAAGCAAGCAATTCTTCAGTAACACTTCACCCACATAGCCCAAATATCATGTCTCAGCGGGTACACAGAGCTAAATTCAGATTGTTCCTGTTCATTTGATAGGTACCCTCCCAAAGTTCTTTGTAGACATTATCTAATCCCCGAATGTACTGTTCCCAGGTCCAGTATGCATGAAGCTTCTTCCTCTAGGCCAAACCATGCAGAAGCTTGTGTCTTGTGATAAGGGGAAGAGAACTTTTCCTCCTCCTAGCTGCAGCAGGCCTTCAGCTGACCTAAATCACAGCCACAGCTTCTTGCAAAGTGTCAGGCTGAGGGAGCTAAACTCTGCACACTTAAACCCCAACACCTACCAACACTTATTGTTGTCTATATTCTTGATAACTGACATTCTGACTGGAATGAGATGAAATCTTAGAGTTGTTTTGATTTGAATTTCTATAATTGCTAGAGATATTGAACATCTTTTCATATATTTGTTGATTTAGAAGTGTCTCTTTTGTTCCTTTGCCCATTTATTGATCAGGTTATTCGTTTGTTTGTTTGTTTTGGTGCTTAGCTTTTTGAGTTCTTTATATATCTATATTAGTGCTCAACCTGAATGGATAAAAATGTGCTCCCATTATGTTTTTTTTTTTTTTTTTAAGGCTCTCTGTTTACCTCACTGATTGTTTCTTTTGCTAAGAAGCTTTGATAGATTGAGTCCATCTCATTTACTAATTGCTGATTTTAATTCTTGTGGTATAGGAGTCTTTTTAAGGAAGTTAGGGCCTAATCTGACATGATCTAGATTTGGGCCTACTTTTTCTTCTAATAGGCTCAATGTTGTTGTTTTTACCAGGTATTTAACATAGAGGAACTTAACCTCTGAGTCACATCTCAGTCATGTTTTAAGTTTTATTTTGAGACAGGGTCTTCCCAACTTTCTGAGGGCCTCCATAAGTTGCTAAGGCTGAATTTGAACATGTGATCTTTCTTCCTCAGCCTCCTGAGTTCAATATTGTTATCACTATTTTCAACTACTGCAATTTTACTTAAATTTGATCCCAAAATAATTTCTGGTTTTTGTGATATTTTTGTCTACCCACTGGCAACTTAAAAATGTCTGATTGGGGCTGGGGATGTGGCTCAATGGCAGAGAACTTGCCTCACATATGTATGGCACTTGGTTTAATCCTTTTACCATGTAAAAATAAATAAACAAAATAAAGATATTGTGTCCACCTTTTTAGTTGATTTTTTTAAAAAAGCATATGGATTTCCTTATATTTGCAAATATTGTGCTTTTGATTGTTATTAATTTCTAGCTTTACTTTGTTGTGGTTGGGGAAAATCTTTGCATGCTGCAATAAGCAAGACCCACAGTCCAAGAATTGATTTATGAAGAATCTATATTGTTTAATCTAATCAGTGTTCCATGAACAATGAATATGGAATTATGTTCTGCTGTTTAGTGCAATAGGTCTACTTCATTTTCAGTATTGTACAAGTGTTCTGTTTTCTTAAATAATTTCTTTCTGGCTACTTTATTAAAGTCTCTATTATTGGGGAATTTTTCTTCCTTCAATCATGTTAATGTTTCATTATGTATCTTGGTGACCTAAAGTAGGCCATACATAAATACATAATTATTTTATCTTTTTGATAAATTCACTCTTTTATCAATAAAATACTTATTTTTTAAAAAATCAATAATATGCTTTGTCTGATGCTAGTATTTCCATAATAATTTTTGTGGTTACTTTTTGAATGTTATATTATTCCCTTTTTTCATTTTAAACCTATTAGTGTCTGAATTTAAAATTAATCTCTTAAAGAAAAATAGAGTTAGAACATGACCTCTTAAATCCAGTTTTATGAAGCATTTTTCTTCAATTGGTGTATATAATCCATTTATATTTAATATGATTACTAAATATAAAAGACATACTCCTGTCATTGTACATATATAAGGCCTACTTCCCAAAAAAAGGAAGATTAAAGATGTAAAAAAAACACCCTAATTTTTTACCTCAGGAAATTAAAAAATAAAATTAAATAAAGCCCAAATAAATACAAGGACAAAAATGCCAGACACCATAGCAGAAATAATTTCAATAAAGAATAAGAAAACAACAATAACAAAACAAATTGTTTTTTTTAAAAAAAAAGAAAAATGGAAACAAAAACCCAGCAAAACTAAAAAATAAATAAATAATAAATTTGATTAACTATGAGACATTTAAATTGATGCTAAAGAAATAAAAATATTCATAAAGACTACTATGAATAAATGAACCCAAATCAGATGATCTTGAAGAAGTGGATAAATTCCTAAAAATATACAACCTACTAAGCATGGATCATGAATAAGTAGTAAGCCCAAATATAGAACAAAAACTAGTCAGAAGATTAAATGAGTAATCAAAAATTTCTCAACAAAGAAAATTTCAAGTTCATATAACTTCTGTGTTAACTTTCTTTTACCATGACAAAATATCTGAGATGATCAACAAATAAGAAGAAAAGGTTTACTTTAACTCTTGTTTTAGTCCAAGATCACTTTGCTATGTTGACTTGTGTCTATGGTTGCTCAGTACATCATGGTAGGAAGTGTGTGGCAGAGGAAGCTGCTCACCTTTCACCTCATGTCAACCAGGAGGCAAAGATAGAGCACTTAGATACGGTGCTAACATCCTTTCTAACGGTATGTTCCCAGCCACCCAACTTCCCAACTGAGTCCCACCTCCTAAAGGTTACCTCTTAGTAGAGCCACAGCCTGAGAACAAGCCTTTAATACATGGGATTTCAAAAGACATTGAGATCTAAACTTTAACACCTTTACTAATGAACTCTTCCAAACACTTAAAAATGAATCAGCACCAATCCTCAAAGTCTTCTAAATTATTGAGGAGGATGGAATCTTTCCAAACTTTCTGTATGAGACTAGCATTGCTCTAAAACTAAACCAGACAGAGACACTAAAGAAAAACTGTAAGCTAATAACACTGATGTATATGAATGCAAAAATCCTCCAGAAATACCAGCAAAAATAATTTAACAGCATGTTATAATTGTCATACAACATGACCAACTGGGTTTTTTTCAAGAATAAAAATTTGCTCCAACATATGACCATAATCATTTTTATGCAATGTGTGCTGCATGTATTAAAATTGTGTTGACTACAAAATTAGCAAACTTCATTTTTAGGTTAATATCAAGACTTTTATTTTTCAGAACTTTAATCCCCCTAAAATTGTGGATGGGTCATATCTAGGATTTGGAGCATTAAGTTGGAAAATGAATACAGTTAATGGTCTATTCTCACAGGACATCTATTTGGTTCAGAGAGGTCACTTTGGAGGCCAGTTCTTTATTTCTTTCTCTATTTTCCTTTAGCATCCTTGACTGATCATTAGCTTAAAAGTATAAAAAGAAGTCTGGGAAAGAATTATCTACCCACTGTCCTTCAGAAAATATTTTACAATAAATACAGAAACCAGAATAAAATAAAGAAGAAACAAGCCCACAGTGGACAGTGTAAGCTGTATACCTTAAGGAGAAACGTTTCTTAAAGTCTCCCCCACTTATCATTTATCACTAATATGTGAGTGACTGTCAGAACAATAGCATATTCAAAAAAATGAAGCTAAGCAGAATAGGCATTTTGCTTTTGCTAGAGGTGATGAGACACATGAGCTGCCTCTTATGTAGGGGGAGCTGGAGGGTGGTTTCCAAGGAGGAACCTGGAGTCTCCAGCTGCATTTGAGTTATGCAACAGTTCTGCCCTTGCAACTGAGGGTGGAGTGACACAGTGGATTTTAGAACAGTGACTTACAGAGAGATAAAATGTGGTCTGAGGAACGATATGACTATGAAAGACTTCCAAGAGAACAAGTACCTCCTAGAGTCACCCCAGTTATGGCTACCACATTTAATATTGTGACAAAAGTCACCACTGCTAGACAGACCTGGTGAAGGAAGCTACAGTAGATATTGCCGTCATGTTGATTACCAAGACTCTGATGTAGGCCACCATTTTTTCTCATGATAGAAGAAATGGTCCACCCCACAGAAGAGATGGATCTGGCTATAGATGGAAAAGAGATAATTATTATGCAAACTGACAGTCCGAGTACAGGGACATAAGAGATGCCTTCAGAAGAGAACGTTTCTACTCTTCTCATTATGCGAGAGTTCTGTATCCTCATAAAAAGGATGCGTCTTTCTTCAGAGAAGCCCCTGTAGGTCAAAAGGACTCTCCACACAACAGATCTGGCTCTAGTTTCAGTAGTAGAAGCCACTCTCCAGAACAAAGCAGAATATCTTCTTCCCATCAGTCTCAACATAGAGAGCCCTTGTGTGTTGGTGCCTTGTACAAACAGTAGCATGAGGGAAAGCCAGAAAGAGGTAAAGAAAGACCTGGGAAGTCTTTGAAAAATCAAGAGACCCTTCATCCTCAAGTTCATCAGCAGTTCCATCATGAAAGGTGTTACACAAACTCAGTTGTCGAACTGAAAGGAACTACCTGGGGCTGCTGAAAAGCTTGAGAATTCAAGATAAAATTAATTTGCCTAAATTTTTTGAGTTTGAGGCAGGGTCCACACCACCATTATTCATTGACCAGCCATAAGCATCCAATTCAAATACAACAGAGGGCAAAGAATTATTTGAAGACAGTCAAGTTACCAGTTGGTCTCAAACAGTAATATCAAAACCAAAGAGATTGAACAGGTTTACTGACAGGACTGTGAAATGTTTGGGATGGTGGTGAAAATGCTGATTGAAAAAGATCCTGCCATAGAAAACCTTATGCAGTTTACACTGAGACAGAATTTGCCTGAAATAGGTGAGCAGTGTGTTGAAGAACTCAAGCATTTCATTGCAGAGTATATGTCTATTCAAGATTTTAGGCATGCATTACATTTTTAAAGCAGTGATCTTATTGCAGGTTGACAGATGTACGTACGAAAAGAAGCATGACTTTCACCCATTAATTCTCTACCTCTCTTTCTATAAGAAGGTATTTATATGTCAATCTCTCATTCGTTGATAATAAACTGAAAGATCCATCTGGGATGACAATAAAGAAGAAAACTCTATTTATCAATGAAGATGCAAAATTATTTTCATTTGTAAAAAACCAAGAGATTGAGATATAAATTACCAAATGTTATGCAGATTATTTTCTAAGAATAATTTTAATGAAATATCGAAATCTTATTGATACTAGTAACCACAGCAACATAAACAATAATTTCCAGTTTATGTGATCTATTGAGTGTTTTACCCTGATGATTATGTTACGAGGGAAGAAAGAAGAAAATAAGACATTTTGGGGGAATATTATCTGTAATTTTTTGGTTACAAGTGAAAGGAATCCAATTGCACTAGTTTGGTAATTAAGCACCATTTGTTGCTTTCTATGTTTAAATAATAAAATTATTTTATTATCAGATAATTTCATTATTTTTATGTAATTATTAAGTAATATAATAATTCCAATAGTTTTCAATAATTAAACCTTGAAAAAAGAGAAAATTCAACGTTCCCCCTGGGAATAAGCTGGTTCAGGCCTATGATTTTCCTGGAGCTCCTTTTCCAGGCTCTGTCTTTGCTTCTGTATGCTGTCAGGTGTACCTTCTCATTCTATGCACCCACTCCTCAACAAATCTGGTCTTGCTACTAGAGGGAATAGAGCTCTTTAACCCCAAGGTACCCATCATCAGAAAACAATTGACTATCCCACTTCCTGATAAAATATTTCTGAGGAGCATGCTGATATTGGCATATATTGAGCTATTTGTCATGCCCTGAATCCATAGTTTGAAGATATCACATAGGAAAATGGTTTTCCTATGGAGATTGAGTCATCAGAATTGAGTACACATGTGTCCTAGACAGTACAATTCATTCTACTGTCTAGGACACATGTGTACTCAACTCTGATGACTCAATCATAACTTTTCTATATTCATATGTGAATAGACAACCAGTGAAACTCAACATCTGTACAACCACAAGAATGGAATCCTAATTAAAATGAGTTATATTCCATGTATGTATAATATGTCAAAATACACTACTGTCATGTATATTTTAAAAATAACAATAAGAAGAACAAAACAAAATAGGAGTATAACTCCCAGGAAAAATAAGGCCCCATAGTCAAATACAAATAATATTTTTTAAGGAAACTCGGCACAAATAGTTCTAATTGTGGACAATGTATTGGGGAGAAAGGTTTAGAAAAGGAAACTTTCCAAAATGTAAGAAATATTATCTATACTAATAAAAATATTATTTTATGTAAGTATATTCATATTCATATATTAGACATTTAGGCAAGTAGAATATTTGATGTTTCTCAAACAAATACTGCTCTTCACTCTTCGAAGCTTGTTAGAATGGTGTTTGCCACATGTCTCTTAATTATCCACCATACTGTATTCGCCTGTGTACACAATGAGGGCAGAGAGAGCACATTTGTGTTTTTTACAATAATACCTTCCCCAAGGCCTATATAATATAATGTCCAAAGAATGTATATTACCTAATGTCTGATTAACCAACTAGCACAGTTGTAATTTACTGATCAGTTACACTTCAGCATATAGTATAGCATAATGCATTGAACATAGTAGAAACACAATGAATTTATTGAATTTACTACAAAAGAAAATTAGAAAAATATATTGACAGATATATTTATGTGACTTATTGATTGAGGTATTTCTTACTTATAAGTTTAGTGAAGAATGAAGCACATTCATTAAAAACCCTAAGGCAAGGGCTGGGGTTGTGGCTCAGCAGTAGAGCACTCCTCTTGCACATGCAAAGCCCTGGGTTCCATCCTCAGCACAACATAAAAATAAATAAAATAAAAGTATTGTGTCCAGCTACAACTAAAATAAAATAAAACAAAACCCTAGGGCAAGATGTGACCAACTGTTTCTACTTTTGAAGGAATTATAGACATTGGTCACTGTGTGTCCCACGTACCCTTTAACCTTCTCAATGACGGCAACTTTACATGGATGTGAACTGGGAAGATCCTTGGTTTCCTCGGATGCCCATCACTACTGGAGTTTATCATAGTAGAGGCATCTCAGGACTAACCAGTGTGAAGTTCCCACAGAGAGAACTCTGGAATACACGGTTGCTTCTGGGATATTCTGGCTCAACTTCAGTGTTATTCACATATTTAAAAGTCTTCTGTTCACATTTTAACCTACAGACTGTCTCTACTTGAGCCATCAAGCCAACCTAGTGGAGTTACGTAGTGGAAACGTTTCAAATGAGAGTTTCGCTCACATTAAAAAAAGTCATATTACTGTGCTTCCTCTGTTTAGCCTTGGGAAAAGAAAATAATCATATTTCAATATCTAAGTGCTGCAAAAGCATACCATGCACTTTTTTCTTTAACTGGTTCATAAAACTGAATTTCTGTCTATAGAACAGAAGTTAAATGCAAACTCATTCTTTAAGAGCAGGGGGGACAAATTTTCTTTTTAGTGTTCCATATGGCTGAATTTCACATAAAATGCCTCACATGACTAGGACCAAGGCAATTTCTTAATGTATTACCAAATATAAAAAAGACTTAAAAATGTGAAAATACATTTCGGCTCAGATCAAGAAGTCAACTTGCTCTCTCTTTAATAATATTAAGTATCTAATGTGTTAAGGGTTTCAAGATGTACAAAGCAAGACAAAAGTCCAGTCCTTGGAAAAATTACCAAATAATTTGGTAGACAGCACCAAGAAGTGAAAAAAAAAATAGTGATACGTAGGACATAAAATATGTTATAAATATGTCTAACTTTGATAATCTCACCCAAGGTAAAATATGTGCTTAAACTTTAACTGTATCTTTCTAAATGGTACATATCCAAACAGACATAGCTTTCTCTCATTCTACCAACTACTATTTATAATCACTGCTTGTTTCATGTTAAGAACAATCACTATTCATCTACCAGGAATTAGTAAAGTGCTCTTTTAGCACTTGCCAGCATTTAAATATTTTTGTATGCAATCTCTTTCTGCGATTATAGCTTAGCCTGAGTCATTCAATCAATGTTTAATAACTCTAGGCCCAAAACAGAACTATACTTCATAATAACAGTGGGATTTAATCAGTCAGTAACAACAGACCTTGGGTTTTCTTAGAACACGATGGGTACCTCTCATCAAATCTTAAAGATTCTCTCTCTACCCAGAGTAAAGCCCACGGACATTGTTCAAAGAGTATTGATGCCTCTTAGTATTATCGGGGTGTTATTGAATCAACCTGAAGAACCAAAATTCTCTCTGCCAGGACAATTTGGCCTCTCAGTAAATGATTCTCCCTGACATGTACTATGAAAGTTTCCTATAGTGTGAATTGAATGTTGGGGGACTCTATAAAATATTTCATTCCAAATCTTTATGCAGTCACAAGAGTATTACTTATTGCTTCATTCAATATCCTCTACAAAAAAGATGAAAAAAGAAAAAAGTAATCTTAATATCAAATAACTACATATGTGCCAAGAAAATATCTATTCCTCTGAAAAAAATTGTTATGGATTTTCTTTTAGAACTTGTGAATCATGTAACTCACTGTTTCTATGTTTCTCTTTGGCCTCCCAAATATCAGAGTTAAATTTTGATTCAGTTTGAAAAAGCTATGAATATATCTGCAGCCCGAATATTATTGTAAATTAGAGTTCTAACCCCAATTTCAAAGCAGATTTGATATTCTGTTTCATCAACATTTCTCTGATCTTTTCCTTTAACTAATATTTTCTGCTTCATGTTAGATTACCCAAATCCTCTGATAAAGAATATGAACAAATCATGAATAAATAATAAGAAATTCAATTATTTGGACTTTTAATGATTATTTGATATAGCAAAATAAATCAGCTATAAGGATCTGAACTTTTCTCAAGGACTTTGCCTTGCCTATCAAATAATTTAGAGTTTTAAAACCTAGATTTTTGAGGGATATAGTTGAAGTAGAAGGTCAGTACTGCTTAGTTACAATTATTTTGAATAAGAGTTTGATTTTAGAACCTGGTTCAATGTCTCAATTATATTTTTCTTCTCTTTTTATTGCTTAAAATCATTTTCATGCTTTTTGGATTGACTATCTATAAAAGAGTACTTGGCAAAATAAAAAATACATGTATGATAAATTGAACACAATCAGTTCTCCATTTCATTGCTGTTTTGAAATGAAAGCGATATAGTTCCATCATTGGAAAAAGTGACAGGGCAGACAGAGGCTTATTAAAAATATATTATCTTTACAACTTTACATATATTAAATATTTCAACCCTTTTCCAATTCTTTTACTTTTTCAGCCTGAAACAGACGGGGATTTAACAGGGGAACATCTCCAGTGCCAGGATTTGGATGAGTTATTACATTTCCCAATCCAAAAAGCAGATTTCATTATTCTATGCAAAGATAAATCTTGTTAAGTGTCTGTGATAGTTTTTTTTTTTTCTCAAAAGGGAAAGCATCCTCTTTTCTAATATTGCTTGGCAATGATGAAAGCGTAATATAACTGTTTTTTTTTAAATATATTTCCTGCAAACTCTGTTTGTTCAAAAGCAAAGTGTCAGTTTCACAATGAAAAAGTCAATGTGAGATGACAAATCTGAATTCCAGAGCCCACGTGGCATTTGGGCTTCATATGTAGGGAAACGATACCATTTAAAGGTTTCTGAGGTCCTCCTTCTACTTGGGCTGCTATTTAATTAAGACTGTCTCCCACTGAATGCACACTTCCCTATCAGGGAACCAACATCTGGCTACTGTATCCCTCAGACTCACTGGGCTCACTATAGACATCCCTTTCTCCCAGCTAGATTTTCCCCAGATCTTATTATTTATGTGGAACCAGTTAAGAACTTAATGCTCTTCTCATAGTCAATTTGAGATTTTACAAGAAAACTTAGTTAAATACTAACAGAGGGATTTTCAGGAAGGCAAAGTAGGTTGTAGAAAATTTTTTAAAAAGTGAGGTAGCTAAAAGCATGCTTCATAGCAAGCCACCTCATATTCACTCAGTTCAAAGTGACCACAAATTACAAATATAAGCACAGGTATCCTTTGCTGATGAAAAAGTCATTATGTATTCTTTATACTGGAAATTACTAGGACTGGAATTAATATTTTGTGAGAGGAAAATGTATCTGCATTGCAGGGAAATGTTTTAACAATCTAAATCCCCTAATAGTTCAATATTATACTCAACAAATACCAACCAGATAATAATTCAAAGAGATATTGTAAAAAAAAAGTGTGATGATATGGGAAAAACATGTACAAGATACATTATTAAGTAGTAATATAGGGTAAAAATATGCTTAAATATATTTTCAAAATTTTTGAAAAGCAATAATCTCACATGGGAAAAGCAATAATCTCACATGGGTAAAGTAATAATCTCACATGGGAAAAGTAATAATCTCACATGGGAAAAGTAATAATCTCACATGGGAAAAATATTGCAGCCCAAACACCTTAATTTTCTTTATATATATATATATATATATATATATATATATATATATATATATACACACACACACACACACACACATACACACACACACAACACACACACACACACATATATAATATATATATATATATATATATATATATATATATATATACATGAACAAAAATGATAATTTATTTTTTCCTTGAAACAATGTTTTTCCATGGAAATATATTCCTTTCTTTTTTTTTTGAGTCTTGAATTACATTTGAAGAATAATTCTAATTCAGAGTCCCAATATTTTTTGAGAAATTCTGTATTATTTTTTTCTTATTAAAATCTAAGATATATAGGTCTCATCAGAGTACCTAAAACCCATGGCAGTGGTTATCACACATAAAAGCATTACACATTACAGGTACTTTGACCATCAATCTCTACTACAGAAACTTACACATGCTGATTACAGATAAATTATGAATGTTCACATGATTTGAATGTCAGATGTGCCCTAAAAAGCTCATGGGTTAGGTAATGCAGGAATATTCACAGGTGAAATCAATAGATTATGTTAAGAGCTGTGACCTCAACTGTGGGTCAGTTAATGTGGCTGATTAATAATGTGAAGTTCTGGTTTGTAAATGTGAGCTGGTGAGGTATAGCTAAAGGAAGTAGATCATCAGGGTATGGACTGGATTATACTTTGCCCCTGACTCTTCTCTCTCTTTTTGTCTCTCTCTCTCTGATTCTGATCTGACGTGAGCAGAGTAGCTTTTTTCCACCCCACCCTTCCACCATGATGCTCTGCCTCATTTGGGGCCCAGAGCAATGGGCTAAGTATCCATGGAGAAAAATCTCTAAAACCATGAGCCTGAATAAAACTTTTATTCTCTAAGCTTTCTTGAGTGATATTTGGTAATAGTGATAAAAAACTAACAAACACAGATAATAAATAGGTTTCTGATAGGTTATCAAAAATTACCAAAAAAAGCAGTCTTGTTTTAGAATTTGTGTCATAGTGATAGGTTATTGATGCAATGAGA
Source organism: Urocitellus parryii (assembly GCF_045843805.1). Classification (NCBI taxonomy): domain Eukaryota; kingdom Metazoa; phylum Chordata; class Mammalia; order Rodentia; family Sciuridae; genus Urocitellus; species Urocitellus parryii. The sequence goes on along the minus strand of NC_135531.1, from coordinate 184,933,094 downwards.
GACACTGATATGATGAAGGAGAAAAATTGTCAAGTGAAAATGAATTTTTTTCTAGATTCTTGAAAATATCTAACATGCCCTAGTCCTCAATATATACATTTTTCCATGAAATCAATCTTGGACAAGCAGATGATGCCCTAGGATGAGACAATACCACCATTAAGAAGACTGTCTTAGGTCTGCCTCCACCGACCTGCATGAGAGCCCAGGCCCAGAGTAGGCCAGGGTCCAACCTGCCTACAGACACCCACAGGAGCTCAGACCCCAGCCCAGGACTGCCTTCTCTGACTTCCAGGAGCCCAGGGCCAGGGTAGGCCCAGGTCCACCCCCTCCATCTGGGAGTCCAGGCCTAACCCACTTCCATCTTGGGTCACTGCAGCCATCACCATAGCCTTCCCCACACAGTAGCTTCTATCTTGAAATTATAGACAAGGCCTAGAAGCAGCCACATCTAGGAGCAGGCTTCCCAAAGCCAGTATAGTGCCACCCCTTGAGCCCCACCTCTAAAAGACATTGAATCCATCTTGGGGCACTTCTGCTGCTATCCCAAGTTATCTTTGCTATTGCTGCCACCACCTTTAGTTGCAGTAGCATCCATTGAAGGACATCAACAGGGTCTGGAAGCCCAACACCAAGGTGAGGTACAGATAATCTGCATGGACACTAAAAAATATAAGGTAGAGACTGTAATACCGGCACTGTAAAATCTGCACTGTAAAAAAAGGAAGACACATAGACAACATGCAAAAAACAAGGGAGAAAATTTCTCCAAAAAAAACCCAAGATACTACAATAACAGAATCCATGGACAGCAGAGTTGATGAAATGTCACAGAAGGAGTCAGAATGCTCATAATTAAAATTATCTCTGAATTAGCAAATGACCTTTAAGAGCAACTACAGGTAAAAATTGATCATTCAAAAAAGAGATAAGACAGAAAATATAGGCAACTATTGATGACACCAATAAAGAGATAAGAGAGCAAAGATTACTTCAAAAAAGAGATAGATATTTTGAAAATAAAGAATCAGAAACCCTTGAAATGAAGGAAACAATAAATCAAATAAAATTTCAATAGAAAGCATCACCAGCAGAGTAGATCACTTGGAAGAAAGAACATCAGATAATAAAGACAAAGTATATGATCTGGAAAATAAAGTTGACCACACAGTGAAGATGGTAAGAAACCATGATCAGAACATCCAAGAATTATGGGACAGCATCAAAAGACCAAATCTAAGAGATATTGGGATAGAGGAAGGCACAGAGTTTCAAAGCAAGGGAATGCACAATCTCTTCAATGAGATAATATCAGAAAATTTCCCAAACATTAAGAATGGATTGGAAAGTCAAATACAAGAGGCCTATAGGACACAAAATGTACAAAATTACAACATATCTACACTAAGGCAGATTATAATGAAAATGTCTAGCATCAGAATAAGGATAGCATCTTAAAGGTGGCAAAAGAGAAATCAGATCACATATTGGGGGAGACAAATTCGTATATGAGCGTATTTTTTAACCCCCGACCCTCAAAGCTAGGATATCCTGGAACAACATATATCAAGTTCTGAAAGAAAATGGATGCCAGCCAAGAATCTTATACTCAGCAAAATTAAGCTTTAGATTTGATGATGAAATAAATGATTTCCATGATAAACAAAAGTTAAAAGAATTTATAACTAGAAAGCCTGAACTTCAGAATAACTTCAGCAAAATGTTCCATGAAGAGGAAATGAAAAACAACAATAAAAATAAACAGAGGGCAGTATTACACTAAAGAAAAAATTAATCAAAGGAGAAACCAAGTCAAGTTAAACACCAAAAATAAACAAAAATGCCTGGGAATACAAACTATGTCTCAATAAAAATCTCAATATTAATGGCCTAAACTCACTGATCAAAAAACGTAGGCTGGCAGATGGGATTAAAAAATGCAACAATATGCTGCCTCCAAGAGACTCATAGGAAAAGACATCTCAGATTGAAGGTGAAGGGTTGTGAAAAAATCATACCATTCGCATGGACTGTGGAAGCAAGCAAAGGTTTTCATCCTTGTATTAAACAAAGTAGACTTTAAGTTAAAGTTAACCAAAGGGATAAAGAAGGACATTTCACACTGCTAAGGAAGCCACATACCAATAATACATAACAGTTATAAATATATATATTTCCCAAACAATGGAGCAACTATGTTCATCAAACGGACTCTTCTCAAGTTCAAAAGTCAAATTGGCGACAATGCAATAATTTTGGGTGACTTTAACACAACCCTTTCATCACTGGAGAGATCTACCAAACAAAAGCTGAACAAAGAAACTATAGAATACAATAATATAATCAATAACTTAGACTTAACTGACATATATAAAATATTTCATCCTTCAATGAGAGAATATACTTTCTTCTCAGCAGCACATGGGTCCTTCTCTTAAATATACCATATATTGTGTCACAAAGCAACTCTATGCAAATACAAACAAGTAAAGATACTACCTGGAATTTTATCAGATCATAATGGAATGAAATTAGAAATCAATGATAAAATAAAAAATAAAAGCTACTTCAACACTTGGAGACTAAATAATATACTATTGAATGACAAATGTGTTGCAGAAGACATCAAGCAGGAGATTAAAAATTCTTAGATGTAAATGGGAACACTGATACTATGTATCAAAATTTCTGGGACACTATGAAGGCAGTACTAAGAGGAAAGTTCATTACATGGAGTTCATTCCTTAAAAAAAAGAAAAAGTCAACAAATAAATGACATAACATTACATCTCAAAGCCCTAGATGAAGAAGGACAAATCTACACCAAAAGCAGTAGAAGATAGGAAATAATTAAAATCAGAGCTGAAATCAATGCAATTGAAACAAAAGAATCAATTGAAAAGAATTGAGAAAAACAAATAGTTGATTTTAAAAAAATAAATAAAATTGGCAAACCCTTAGCCATGCTAATGTAGAGAAGGAGAGAGAAAAATCAAATTACTAATATACATGATGAAAAAGAAAATATCACAACAGAAACTACAGAAATACAAAGGATAATTAGAAATTATTTTGAAAACTTTTATCCAATAAAATAGAAAATATTGAAGGCACTGGAAATTTCTAGAGTAATATGACTTGCCCAAATTGAATCAGGATGATATACACAATTTAAACAGAGAAATTTCAAGCAATGAAATAGAAGACATCATCACAAGCCTACTAAACAAGAAAGACCCAGGACTGGATGGATACACAGCCAAGTTCTATAAGACCTTTAAAGATAAACTAATACTAATACTTTTAAAATTATTTCAAGAAATAGAAAAAGAGGGAACAATTCCAAACTCATTCTACGAGGCCAATATCACCCTGATTCCAAAACCAGGCAAAGACACATTGAAGAAAGAAAACTTCAGACCAATATCTCTAATGAGCATGTATGCAAAAATTATCAAGAAAATTATGGCAAATCGAATACAAAAACATATCAAAATGATTGTGCACCGCGATCAAGTGGGGTTCATTCCAGGGATGCAAGTTTGATTCAACATATAGAAATGACTAAATGTAATTCATCACATCAATAGACTTAAAGGTAAGAATCATGTGATCCTCTCAATAGATGCAGAAAAAGCATTTGACAAAATATAGCACCCCTGCATGTTCAAAGCACTACAAAGACTAGGGATAATAGGAACGTATCTCAACATTGAAAAAGCTATCTATGCTAAGCCCCAGGCCCACATCATTCTAAAAGGAAAAAAATTGAAGACACTCCTTCTAATAACTGGAACAGGACAAGGATTTCCTCTTTCACCACTGTTTTTTAAACATGGTTCTTCAAACACTGGCCAGAGCAATTAGACAGACAAAAGAAATTAAAAGGATATAAATAGAAAAAGAACTCAAATTAGCACTATTTGCCAACAATATGATTCTATACCCAGACACAAAAAATTTTACCAGAAAACTTCTAAAACTAGTAAATAAATTCAGCAAAGTAGCAGGATATAAAATCAACACTCATAAATGAAAGGCATTTATGTACATCAGTGACAAATCTTCTGAAAGAGGAACTAGGAAAACTACCCCATTTATAGTAGCCTTAAAATAGATATATATAATACTTGGGAATCAATTTAACAAAAGTGGTGAAAGACCCCTATCTCTCACCATGCACAAAACTCAACTCAAAGTGGATCAAGGACCTAGAAATTAAACCAGAGACACTGGGCCTGAATGAAGAAAAAGTAGGCCCAAATCTCCATCATGTCAGATTATGTCCCAATTTCCTTAATAAGACTCTTACAGCTCAAGAATTAAAATCAAGAATCAATAAATGGATGGATTCAAACTAAAAAGCTTCTTCTCAGCAAAGCAAATAATCAGTGAAGTGAATAGAAGAGCCTACATCTTGGGAGCAAATTTTTACCACAAGCACATCAGATAGGGCACTGATCTATAGGATATATAAAGAACTCAAAAATCTTAACACCAGAAAAACAAATAACCCAATTGATAAATGGGCAAAGGAATGGAACAGACTCTTCTCAGAAGATGATATACAATCAATCAGCAAATATATGAAAAAATGTTCAACATCTCTAGTAATTTCAGAAACGCACAATTCACAATATCTAAACATTGAAACCAACCTAGATGCCCTTCAGTAGATGAATGGATAAAGAAAATGTGGTATATATACACAATGGAATATTAACTCAGTAGTAAAAGAGAATAAAATCATTGCATTTGCAGTAAATGGATGGAATTGGAAAGTATTATGCTAAGTGAAGTTATCCAATCCCAAAATAACAAATGCTGAATGTTTTCTCTGATTTAAGAGTGCTGATTCATATTGAGGTTGGGGGTGGGGGACTATTAGATGAACTCTTCATAGTGCAAAGAGGAGGGCAGGGAAAGGAGAGGGATTGGGGGTAGAAATGATGGTGGAATGAGATGGACACCATTACCCTAAGTACATATATGAAGACATGAATGGCTTGATTCTACTTTTCAGAGATATGAAAAATTGTGCTCTATATGTGTAAGTGAATTATAAATGCATTCTACTCATATACAACCAATTAAAATTTTAAAATATAACAAAATTAAAGACTATCTTGCTGGGTATACCGGTGCATACCTGTAATCCCAGTGGCTTGAGAGGCTGAGGCAGGAGGATCACAAGTTCAAAACCAGCCTCAGCAACTTAGCAGGGCCCTAGAAACTCAGAGAGATTTGTCTCAAAATAAAATACAAAAAAGGGGCTGGGTTGTGGCTCAGTGGTTAAGTGTCTGGGTTCAATCCCTGGTACAAAATAAGCAAACAAACAAAAAGCCTGTCTTACATTTAAGAGGCAGTACAGACCATATGTTATAACCATCATTGAATCCTTGCTTAGTTTCCATGACTAGATTTATTTTGAAGTGAGTTAATGAGTGAAATGAGGACTCCTATAGGTTGACTTTTAAGTGTATGTTACACCATGATAACATAAACAGTAGTTAACATCATGGCCTAGAGTTCTGTCTGGTTGGCTAGCTAATATGTGCCATGTCTTTGGATATGTTTTATCTGCGTAATAATCCCTCAGTATGGCTACTACCATCTTCATTTTGTAGGTGCAGAAGATGAGACTCAAAAGGGTTCTTTGATTTCTTAGAAAGAGGTAGAATTTTGATGCAGAATGTATATCACATTGTCTTGAGGTGAAGGGAACATTTTCTGAGACCATAAAACATTGCCAACATCTTCAAAGGATTCCTACAGTTTTCAGATTTTGAGTTTTCGTGTATCATTTTTAAGTAGCACATAATAATATTGACTTATTTCTGAATGTAACAGTCATCATAAAGTCCTACTTCCACTGTCAAAGAACGCCAGTGTCATTCTTTCCCTACCAGTTTTATCTCATTTCCAAAATCTCCATGCTCTTGCTTTGTATCTGTTTATTCACACTACCACTTACTAAATCTGAATTGCTTCCATTATCTTGTTAAGTTGTGTAAGTATTTGCTCACACAGTTTTAAATTAGCTAATGTCTTTTGAAATGTATATCCAGAATTTAGCCCACCCTCACTAGTCTCCCTCATCTTAATTCCAATCTGCTCTTTACTTGTAAAAGTAAAGAATCCATAAAAAACACCAACTGAATTTTCAATGCTTACTGTTAATATATACCAAAGAAATTAGTTAATGCTATAAGATATCATTTCTTGTACTAGCCACAAAATTGCTAAGAAATTTTTATTTTATAATTTTTTAAACAATTTTTAGGAAATAGAAGCTCAGTGAGATTTTATAAACAGGTGACATGCTAATATATCATGATGGGGGAAACATATTTTGTGAATTAAATCTGAAGAGAAATCACAACACTAAAGAATAAAAGATGTCTGGGAACGATCTTCAAAGTCACCCAGAACTATGATTTTCCCACTGCATCTGCAGCAACCTCCAATGATCCTTGGTATTACTTTATTCATGGACAAGTAGAGCTCCAGGACAGGAAGTCCTTCTCCCTGGTCATTTAAAACACTTTCAATCTGTTTTATGTTGGTACATATACAAGATGTCATTTAACCAAAGTATATAAACTGAGGAATGTTGGAAATTGGTAATCCAATCTCAGCGTGAACTGCAACGTCAAGCTCATGAGTTGTTCAATTGATATTCACATCCCAATTCTTTCCATCATCAGCTGAAGTCCAACTTTCATGTATATTAAATGAGAAAATTATTCTTATTTCCATCAATTTTTAAAACAGACAAAAAATGTATGGAAATTCAAAAATATGTGAAAAGGACCTAGAAATTAATCAATCAAGTGGTTTGAATTCCCACTCCCCCATTCTCTTTATCTCTCCAGTCTATCCCATCAAGCAACATTGCCACTGTATGTCAATGTGCTTAGAGGTAATTCATTATCTACCGAGGGGAAATTGATTTCTATCTTTGAATAATACAGACTACTAACACTATTGATGACAGTGAAAATTCTTGCACAAATATCAGTAAATTTATTGCTTCGATTACAAGCTGGTTTGGACTCATTTCTGAGACTTCTTTTCCAGTTCCCAGCTTGTCATTCTCCTTCATGTCTTGGGCTTTGCACAACATTGTGTGACTGTACGATGCCTTTGATGAACTGCTATCTGAAGTCTAAAGTTATCAAAAGTTAGTACATCCTTCACTAGATTTCAAATTTACCTTGTGACATTTTCTTTCAAGTTTTGTTTATCCTGTATTCTATTGAGGGAATTTGTAATAAACTTGAAGCATCTTTTCAGCACATTTATGTTTTATAGTAACAAACTAAGGTGGTTCCATGGCAGCAAAAACAAATAGGCTCATTCAAACTCGGAGCTCAGCAAGAAAGTGGGGAGGAATATAGCATCTCCTCCTCTATCCTCCTCATATCCTAGCTGTTCTTCACTGAAAAATGGTGGCTGCAAAATAACACTTAAAATATTCTTCATTTTAAGCAAATATTTTCTGAGCCCTAAAAAATAGAAACTATTTTTAAAAGATTTTTAAAAATTTTAAAACAAATGTAAAAATCTAGCAGAGATATACTAAAATTTAAACCAATTTTCTATAATTGTACAATCCAGATATAAACATGATCAATGTTTTTTCAACTATCTAGATTTATCTTGAGATTATGCTACATAAATTAAATCAATTTTTCCTGCATAATTAAAAACTCTAGCTAACATCCTTAAAAGCTTAAATACAACAAATATATAAAAATTAGTTAGTTGGAAGTTCATTTGATTTCCTCCTAAATACCTGCCATGTACATTAATTTTGAGGTATTGATTAAATTTTGAATTCTGAAAAATTTTGATTGGATGAAATCTCTCTCTTGCTCAATTCTGACAATAGAGTATATAAAGATTATTTTCTATCAAACAAACTAGTAGGTTAATGCCAGGAAGGTTTGTGATGTTATCTATCACTGGACCCTTATTTTAAAGGTAATCCTAAGTGTTCAACCCCAGAAAGATGCACAAATTTATACATGGACATATGGATTACTAGAAAGAAAGCTAACATTAGGTCCCAGGACTTTTGATTCTTCAATCATTTATATGAAATGAAAAATACATTTATACATTGGCTCTATTTAACATCCTATTCTTTTATTCATCTATTCCTCTTTATAAATTTTCTATTTTTCCAAACTTAGACCTCTCCTTTCTATATTTTTTAAAAATTTTGGGAATGAGATTGAATTATTCTGATGTCACTCATCATATATCTGAACAACTAACAGTTTATATAAAGGAAGAGAGTCAATTCTCACATAGGACAATTTCAGAGCTGAGGAAAATTTCACAGACCTCCAAGGACTTTCCTGTCTACTTTTCTAATGCATATTTTTGACCCACACTTTTTCTTACCAAATATTTTTGTAGAAAAAAATAATTTGTGCCTATTCTTAGAAGGCTAATTACATTTAATGCTTTGAAGTATTCCACAAAATTTCTCACTGCCAAACTTAGTATTTAAAATTCGATCCTCTTATTTATTATCTAATCTTTTTATTCCTACTTCATCTGTAGCTTAACTTAAACTAATTCTACAGAGTACACCCAGAAGAAAGCACGAATTGTTACATAAGCAGGATTGCATTTTTGAAATGGAGAATGTTCGGGAGGAGAGGAACCCCAAACTGGCTGTGGAAATTCAGTTCTTCTCCTGATTTGTTAACATGGCCCAGAGTTGCTAATTTACCTCTGTAAGATTTATGTTTTATTTTTTATCAAAGTTAAACATCTACTGCAAAAAGAAAAAAAGAAAAAAAAAAGAAAAGAAGAAAGAAAAAAAAGAAAATAAAAGGTTTACTGTCTTAAATTTCATGTGTATAATGAACCCATCTTAAGTTAGGGAACCATGTGGTCAGAATGGACTCATTTTAAATCACCTATCAGGAATCCAATAACAACTGTTGCCCCTTTCTGGGCCCTTCCCAATTTTAAATTAGCTAGTCATGTACCCTGTGCCCCGAACTCTTCCCATGGGAACAAGGAACAGTTCTTTTTAAGGAATAAAAACTGTGGATAGCCCCACCCAGTGTGGTTGCTAGCAGGATTCCTATGGGGACACACCCTTTGGCAGAAGAAGATTTTTACTGCCTTGCCAACACACTTCCAAGCACATGTTTGATTTCTTGCAACACCTCAGTATTTCTAACACATCTACACAAGTTTTGACTCATTCCAAACCTTAAGGCCAGAAATCTTTTATTTTCTAACTAGTCTATTTTGGGGGAGGTACCAGGGATTGAACTCAGAGGCACTCGACCACAGAGCCACATCCCCAGCCCTATTTTGTGTTTTTAGAGAGATAGGATTTCACTGAGTTAGGGTTAGTGCCTCACTGTTGCTGAGGCTCACTTTGAAGTTGCAATGCTTCAGCCTCAGCCTCCAGAGCCATTGAGATTACAGGCATGCGCCCATGCTCCCAGCTTAGTGCACTTTCTTAATTAAAGCTTCAGGTGTTACCTAGTCACTTCAAAGTTCACATTAGTTTCCTATAAAAATATAAAGTCAGAAGGTAGCACATTCCTCTAATAAGCTCATTTTAATTTATACCAGCTCCTTTATTCCTGACATGAGCAGAGATGAGAACTTGTAGAGTTGTGCATTCTCTTCAGTGCCTTGGTATCTCACTTCTTATTTAATGACTAAGTCTGTGTCATTTGTCTCCAAGGAAAAGATAGTTTATTCATTAAATCAACAAATTCTTAGTGTAACTACTCACAGATACTTGTATCACTGTTATAAAACATAACTGTCTTGTAACAGTGATACAAAGACACCGGCTTTGAAGGAACATATAGTTTGGTGAAGTCAGTGAATTAACAAGTATATTCCTAAGTATTTTATTTTATTTTTTTTAGGATATTGTGAATGGGGTGTTTTTCCTCATTTCTGTTTCAGAAGTTTTGTTGCTGATATACAGGAATGCCTTTGATTTATGCGTGCTTATTTTACATCCTGCCACTTTGCTGAATTCATTTATTAGTTCTAGTAGTTTTTTTGTAGACCCTTTTGGGTCTTCTAGGTATAGAATCATGTCGTCTGCAAATAGTGATAATTTAAGTTCTTCTTTTCCTATTTTTATGCCTTTAATTTCTTTCGTCTGTCTAATTGCTCTGGCCAGTGTTTCTAGAACTATATTGAATAGAAGTGGTGATAGAGGGCATCCCTGTCTTGTTCCAGATTTTAGAGGGAATGCCTTCAATTTTTATCCATTCAGAATGATGCTAGCCTGAGGCTTAGCATAGATAGCTTTTACAATGTTGAGGTAAGTTCCTGTTATCCCTTCGGAATCAACCTAACAAAAGAGGTGAAAGATTTATACAATGAAAACTACAGAACCCTAAAGAGAGAAATAGAAGAAGATCTTAGAAGATGGAAAAATGTACTCTGTTCATGGATAGGCAGAACTAACATCATCAAAATGGCGATATTACCAAAAGAACGATACCAGATTTCAAACTATATTACAGAGCAATAGTAGCAAAAACAGCATGGTACCGGTACCAAAACAGGTGGGTGGACCAATGGTACAGAGTAGAGGACACAGAGACTAATCCACAAAGTTACAACTATCTTATATTTGATAAAGGGGCTAAAAGCATGCAATGGAGGAAGGATAGCATCTTCAACAAATGGTGCTGGGAAAACTGGAAATCCATATGCAACAAAATGAAACTGAATCCCCTCCTCTCGCCATGCACAAAAGTTAACTCAAAATGGATCAAGGAGCTTGATTTCAAATCAGAGACTCTGCGTCTGAGAGAAGAAAAAGTGGGCTCCAATCTACATATTGTGGGGTCGGGCTCCAAATTTCTTAATAGGACACTCATAGCACAAGAGTTAATAACAAGAATCAACAAATGGGACTTACTTAAACTAAAAAGTTTTTTCTCAGCAAGAGAAACAATAAGAGAGGTAAATAGGGAGCCTACATCATGGGAACAAATTTTTACTCCTCACACTTCAGATAGAGCCCTAATATCCAGAGTATACAAAGAACTCAAAAAATTAGACATGAAGATAACAAATAACCCAATCAACAAATGGGCCAAGGACCTGAACAGACACTTCTCAGAGGAGGACATACAATCAATCAACAAGTACATGAAAAAATGCTCACCATCTCTAGCAGTCAGAGAAATGCAAATCAAAACCACCCTAAGATACCATCTCACTCCAGTAAGATTGCCAGCCATTACGAAGTCAAACAATAACAAGTGTTGGCGAGGATGTGGGGAAAAGGGTACACTTGTACATTGCTGGTGGGACTGCAAATTGGTGAGGCCAATTTGGAAAGCAGTATGGAGATTCCTGGGAAAGCTGGGAATGGAACCACCATTTGACCCAGCTATTGCCCTTCTTGGACTCTTCCCTGAAGACCTTAAAAGAGTGTACTACAGGGATACTGCCACATTGATGTTCATAGCAGCACAATTCACAATAGCTAGACTGTGGAACCAACCCAGATGCCCTTCAATAGATGAATGGATAAAAAAATGTGGCATTTATACAGAATGGACTATTACGTGGCACTAAAAAATGACAAAACCATGGAATTTGCAGGGAAATGGATGGCATTAGAGCAGATTATGCTAAGTGAAGCTAGCCAATCCCTGAAAAACAAATGCCAAATGTCATCTTTGATATAATGAGAGCAACTAAGAACAGAGCAGGGAAGAAGAGCAGGAGGAAAAGATTAACATTAAACAGAGACATGAGATGGGAGGGAAAGGGAGAGAAAAGGGAAATTTCATGGAAATGGAAGGAAACCCTCACTGTTATACAAAATTACATATAAGAGGTTGTTAGGGAAATGGGAAAATAAACAAGGAGAGAAATGAATTACAGTAGATGGGGTAGAGAGAGAATATGGGAGGGGAGGGGAGGGGGTATGGGAGGGGAGTGGAGGGGGGATAGTAGAGGATAGGAAAGGTAGCAGAATACAACAGACACTAGTATGGCAATATGTAAAAATGTGGATGTGTAACCGATGTGATTCTGTAATCTGTATTTGGGGTAAAAATGGGAGTTCATAACCCACTTGAATCTAATGTATGAAAGATGATATGTCATGAGCTTTGTAATGTTTTGAACAACCAATAAAAAAAAAACAAGTATAATTGAGCAAGCATCAGAGGATCTATAAGCAAGGATGGTACTAACTTTCTACTAGGAGTAACTAATTTTAGCAGAAGTGTAATGATGTGAGAAGAGGAATCTTTCAAGCAGAGAGAATTGCACTGAGGAGTTATATATTTAAAAAATTCAGATGCTCATTAGAAAATTTTGATTTGTTGGAATGGGGAGAATGGCCAAGGAATTATCAAGTCCTATGATGGAATATTTGTGTCTCTTCAAAATATGGATGTTAAAGTACCAAACTCCATGGTATGTTAGGAGAAGGGGCCCTTTGGGGGGCTTTAGGTTTAGATGAGGTCGTGAGGATGGACGCTTCCTGATGGTGACTGGACCATGAGACCTGGATTCAGCTAAACACAACTCAGTCACCTTAAATCTCCAAACATCACCCCTGAGTAACCCTGGTCAGTTTTCCTGCCTGGTTTCCCAGCATACTATGAATAGAAAAATCTGTTAGAGTGGTGTACGAAGCTTTACAACTGGACCTGCCACTGGGAACGTTCTTGATACCTTGATATGAGCTTAAGATAAACCAGATGCATCTTGACTTGAATGAAGTCACTTTTGCCTTGACCTATATCTACAAGCTACCTTCTGATCCAAATCACAGGGATACACTTGGTCTTGTTGCTGGCCAGGACCACATGATTATCCATAAATTCCCCCCCAAATTACATTTTGTGCAGTCCTGGATATATTCACCTCTTCAGTCTCATTTGAGGCTTGTTTTTATACACTGGAAAGGGGTATTAATAATGTAAGGTATTCTAGAATACCTTCTAGGAAAAGGTATAAGAAAATACACACACTCTCTCTCACATCCTCTCTTTTCCTACTCTCTCCATCTCTGACTCTCTCATGTTTCCCATCACATAACAACATAAGGAGAGTGCAAATTTGGAAGCTCATCAGACACCAAATCATCCTGCAGCTTGATCTTCAACATCCACCCTCCAGAAGCACAATGAATAAACATTTGCTGTTTAAACCATTTAGTCATTGGTTTTGTGCTGTAGTAACCCAAACAGACTAAGATAATAGTTATTGCTATTTTAAGAAATAAACCAGATGACTTTTATGTTCTAGTAGTTGGAGAATCTGTCTTTCAAAAAATTCTAAAAGTTTTAGCTGCATATATCCATCCTCTCTTATCAGTCTCATTTTCTGTTCTCTATATACTTTTCCTTAGCATGTAAGTATGCTAAATCTTCTAAGAGAAGGATCTTATCACAACCTCTACCCCAGAAACAATGGCTATGAAGTATTTCATTAGTAAATAGCAAATGTGACAAGAAGTTTATGAATTTATTATGTAACAGAAGATGAAATTAATAAGCAATAGATGTAGGTGAAAATTGAGTTATGTAATTATTGAATAAAATCATCTATTGCTAAGCTTGGGGGATATAGTTATAAATGAAACGTAATAAAAGGAGTTAACATTTGAACTAACCCTGTCCTTGTACAATGAAAGAAATCATGGAATTCTGAGGGATTGAGCTATGTTTTTCACTCACTTAATAATCAGTATTATTAATTACTTAGTTTCAAGAAAAATAAGGATTAAATTGCTAAATGGTCAACTGTTGCAAGAGAGGAATGTTGCTGACCTAGAGATACAACTTAATGCTAGAACTCATGATTAGCATCCAGAGTTCAGTCCCCAATTACCAGCCCCTCCAAAAAGGGACAATGTTAATACTGATAATCGCCATATTAACATTTAATCTTAATTATATTTAATAAGTGGCATGTACAGGGAGTTTACTATATGCAAATCATTGTGATACATTTTTATCTGCTTACCTCATTCAATTCTCACTATAATTCCTGAAAGATATTATTATTTTTTGTCCTATTCTATAGATTATGAGTATTTGAGAGGTTTGAAAATTGGTACAAGTACTAAAAATCAGTGAACAAGCATATTTTAAATAATTGTTGTAATATTATTCTGCCTGACTATATACCTTTGTCATTAGAAGCTGATTTTAAAATAACTGTTCTTGGGCTGGGGCTACAGCTCAGTGGCAGAGTGCTTGCCTAGCATGTGTGAGACACTGAGTTCAATCCTTAGCGCTACATAAAAATAAATAAATTAAGGCATTGTGTCCATCTACAGCTACAAAAAATGTTTAAAAAATAAGTGTTTTTAAGAAGAAAAAAATAATATACCATTTTTCTCCTAAATGTACTTGTGCACTGGCTTGATTTATGTATTTGTGTATTACAGAGTGATAGCAAGAACATTAATATATTTCACAAACTAAAAATAGATCCTTCAATTGGACAAGTAGGCTTTCTCCAGTAGAGCTGAAAGTCATGAATTCTAGAGTGGATGCTATAAATTAGAAGTTCAGTTCACTATAGTTCATCAATGTTGGAGACCAGTACAACAAGTAACAAGAATCAATGACTCAGCTACTTGTATTGAAATTAGTTGATTAATGGTAGACTACATTATCTGACTTTTTAAATTTTGGGGGTTTTGTTTTTTGCTCTTTGTGAATCCTGTTAATTAGGAAAAATCTGCATGTCCATTGGAAATTTGACATCAATTCACTTGCCTCCTGAATATGTTGACCTCAAAGAGAAATAATTTTATCTTTTAAAAAACACACACATTTTAGAATTGACTCTTAATGAGATTTCAAAAAAATGATTGTGAACAGGCCAACTTTTGCTCTAAGTTTTCAATCACTAATACAAGAGTCACACTTAGTTAAATGGGAGAAAACCATACTTTAAATATTTTCTAATTTACATTACAAGCTTACATCTTTTTTTTTCATAATTGACTTTTTGCACTTAGGTCAATGGAATTTCAATTTTTACATATTACAAAAAAGAATAAGAACAGAGTTACACATCTATTTATTTTATTCTAATTTAAATTGATACTCCACCATCTAAATCTTACAGATTTTTAAGCTGTAGAGTTAAAATCTATTTCATATATATTCAACACAATATTCCCGCATGTTTAGTATATACAGAGAAGTAAGCAAGTGGCAGTCATTTCGAATAGTATATTTAATGTGACATAAGAATTCAAACTATAGATTTATAAAATCTTCCAGTTGAAATTGTCTGAAAGTCTTCTATTAAGATCATTCGTAATAGAAGTGGAATTCATTGCTATTTACTTTTTTAATTTAGAAACTTTGAGAAGAGATGACCCTTATCTGAAAGAAATTATTTGGTGATAGCAGTTTAAAAAGTCATTTATTCAGTAAGTATTTATTGAAACTGGATATCAGACTCAGTTCTTGAGATGAATCTTGAAGAAGATTGGCACAGTTTTTTTTTTTTTTAACCATTGTGCAATCAAGGATTAAGCAGACATACAAAAATTAAATAAGCTGACACTCTGCAGTGTAGCAAGTTCTGTACAAATTTGAACATGTTATAGAAACTTGCTTAGAGGATCCATAATCCGGTCTCGGGGATTCAGAAAAAATATTTGGCACACATGTTTGAGATGAAGGGGAGTGGTAAGACAAGGGTTAGGGTGGTGAAAAGATGAGAGTGTTCTAGGCAAATAGATATGGTGCCACTTTCTGTAGATGGGAAATGAGTTCTACAAGTGTGAGAAAAAGGAAACAAACTGAATATAGCTGCATCTTAGTGTGCTAAGGCAGACATAATGAAAATGACACTAGAAAGAGAAAGATCCAGCAGTATTTTACCTTAATCTTCACCCTGCAACCATGGGAAACTACCACAAATTTATGTCAAGTTGGTTTGTATTTTCATCTAGGTAAGAGAAGAAGATCAGAAACACAATATGATCACTGGTTCCAGATATTTCACCTAGACTTCGAACTTCAAATTGGATTTTAGAAAAGTTGAACAGCCAGTTTTGAGAATTTCACTTTAGTGCAACGTATTAGACCACAAAAATGACTGTACACTTGCTGTCATAGAAATATTAAATAAAATTTCAGTGCTGACACCAACTGAACGAGATAGATAAAATGCAATATCTTTAATATGTAGCTTCCTCACATAGGAAAGTAAAATGGTAATACCTTCTTTATAGTTTCTTACTAAAATTAAATGAGATAATTTCACACAAACAAGATAATACTATATAGATAAACGGCTTGGTATATCACTGTCTTCCTATTTATTTGTTGCTTCTTTTTATTCATTTTTATTTGTTCTTTTTGGTTATATTTGACAGTAGAGTATATTTCTACATATTTATACAAACAGAGCACATCTTTTTCTAATTAGAATCAGAGTTTTGTGGTTGTACATGATGTGGTAATTCACTGTGGTGTATTCATAGAGAAAAGTCAGATTCACTCCACTATCTTTCTTATTCCTATTCCCTTAACTCCCATTGTCTAATCCACTTAACTTTTGTTTCTTCTCCTCCATGCCCCCTTGCTGTGTATTAGCATTCACATATCAGAGAGAACATTTGACTTTTGGTTTTTTAGGATTGACTTATTTCATTTAGCCTAATAGTCTCCAGATCCATCCATTTACCAGCAAAAGTCAAAAAGTCATTCTTTTTTATGGCTGAGTAATATATACACAATGGAATATTACTCAGCCTCTCTTTCTATTTAAATTAATTAATTACCTATCTAAATAGAATAATCCATAGTTCTATGAAGAGAGAGAACATGTACATATTTGTGCCACTATCTTTTGTTCCCATTTTCTTTAACTGGGTATTTTGTATAGTAGTAAAAATTTGTGCGATATTGCCACAAAGTTGACTGGAAAAAATAAATAGATTTGTTATCTCCTAATTTTTAAAGGAAAAAAATCTTAATCCAAATCTTATACACACTTATCAAAACCTACTTCCTGTCTTAAACACTTTAACCTGCTGCCTAGAGCAATGTTTGAAATGAATGATTGACACTAAATCTTCATTGAAAGCATTCCTGGAAATTTAGATATCCTCTTTAAAATTCACATCCCCAAAATCATATATTAGGTAATTATAATATATATATATATATATATATATATATATATATATATATATATATTGTGGTATGAATAGAGAGTTTAAAGAACACATAATGTTAAAATATTAAGTACGTGTTTATATAGCCCTTGTGGTAATTTCATGTTTTAGGATGAATTCTTTGGAGGTCCAGGGGTGGACATGTATTTGTGAATTGCTGGAGCAAAAACCATATTACATCATCTCCAGTTCTCCCTATTTGTTCATCCATTAGCTATGATCTTCTCTGTCTTTTGTATCATTCTACAACCAGGATTCTTCAATATTGCAGGAAAAATGGATTCCAGCACAAGCTTTGCAGCCTAGCAATTTGGAAGCCTGGTGTAGTCAGGCTCGGTTCTCACCCAACATCCTCCTGGGAAGTTCGTTTGTATATGTATTGAACGATATTGTCACCATGGGATGAAGTGATTTAACCCCAAAGATGGATGCCCTACCAGAAAGTTGAAGCAGAAAAGAGCTATAACTTTTATTTCTTCTGCTAAACTCCAAAGTTAAATGAGAGTTTTTAAAAGAAAACCTATCTTAATATTATTTTTAATTTTTACTTTACATGATTCATACTATTAAGTTTTTTATTTTTCTATGTTTATGTGATGTGTTAAAAAATAAAAACAATTACATACATGTGGATATACAACCTATAAGTTGCATTTCTTTGCTTAGAAATTTAAAATATCAATATCAAACTGTTCTTTGGTAAAACATGTAAATGAAAGGATGTTTATGAAATTAACAGGTTTTTTTTCATTTTAAACAATTCCATGAGACTATTTCCAAAATAAAAATTGCTTTTTTCATACTAAAAATGAATTTATAATTGAATCTTGTGATTTGTTACATTATAATTAATGATCTAATGGAATCTATTAGTTAATTAGATCAACTGCATGAGACAAAAATACAAATTGAAAATGATTGACTCACAGTAATTGATTCAGTGGCTATTTTTGAAAGTTATCTTGCTTAGAAAAAAGAGACATGTGTTGCTGCTAATACTTCATATGATATTACATTTATTATATTTTCTATTTTGTTTTCTAAACAATCTCAATACTTGGCATTATTATAAAAATTGAGAATATTAAAGACTAATAATTTTCTAAGTATCAAAAACATAATTGCCAATAGATCAAGGACTTAATATACATATTGTTCTGAAAGCCCATGAACCTTCCACTATACTAAACTACATTTTTGTTTATACATTTCATTTATCATTTTGTTGGAAGGAAATTGTTTCATTTTAAATAGACATAATAAAAGGAGAATTGCACAGTAGTTAAATATATAAGGCATAAATGATCCATTATTTAAAATATATTTCACTGAAAATTAACCATGCGATTTATTGATAAGGAATTATCTCAGTTTCTAAATCTAATATTATTAAAAATATTTGATGTCAAGTGTTTATATGATGAAGTCTAAAACTTTCAGTCTGATATTTAAGGTCCTTCAAAATTAAGCCTTTTTTCTACACCTAGTGCCATGTGCATTTTATTCTCTATTCTTTTCTGAAAGAGCTCTTATTTTTCAAACCCAGATCACCCTTTATGTCTGTCACCATACTTAACTTTACATTTTTTATTAAATTGTAATTACTCTTATTTCTCCTTTCACTGTATCAGAGTCTTGCCTTACTGAGAGCCCATTTAACCAGAATAGCATCTGTCATATCCAATCCATGTATATTGACTTTTTTTGTTTAAATGTTGTCTTCTCAAGGAATCCACATATTCCCAAAGAACTCAGTTATTATTGGTATACTTAGTCCATTACTATTCAGAATTCCAGTGCCCAATCATCCTAAGCCATAGTTGCCCATCAATAAATGTATGATAAATATTAAAAATAAAATTTCTGATTCACTATAGGAAGGCTGGAGCTATGTTGACTTCCCTCTTCATTATCCTATTTCCTCTAATGTCTGCATCACAGTTTAAGTCTTTTGTGAGTGAAGCTCAATATAGCTTTTTGAAATTTTACCAATATAAAATCTTCTTAGCTAGATTATGAGGTTTTGTGGGGAGCATATTAATCTGTACCATAGAACAAAATAAAATGTAAACCATAAATTAGAGTAAATATGGGAAAATACAAGTCTCAAAAAAAGATAATTATTAATGTAGAAAGTTTATAAATTTATTTCAATAATTTATTTGAAAATACATTTCAAAGAAAAGAATTAAAAATGTCTAAGGCAAATGTAAGAATGCAATTATCTACCTTACTAGAACTTGAATAAACGCAAAATGAAATATTTACTTCATTTAATTTCCTTGTATGTGTGTGCGTGTGTGTGTGTATGTGTGTGTGTGTACATGCCTGGATGGTATTATTGGTCATAGATGTGTGTGTGTAGAAATGGAAAACCATAAGAAAGTTTTAAACATATTCACATATTTTCCATTGATTCTATATATAAGCTCACAACCCAAGAAAAATTCAGAAATTTGAATGAATGTTGATAGAGTAATACTTATGACAGCATAATTTATAGTAGGGAAAAAGTAAATACAATCTAAATGTTCCTAAATAAGAAAACACACAACTGAATAAGAACATTATCACAATCTAAAGCCAGGACGTTTTACAAAATGAGAATCTTGAAGATGATTTTATTAACCTGACTAAATATTTACTCTGAGTTCCTATTTAAGAAAAAACAGATTATACATTGTGAAAATTAATACTCTTGGGATTTTATGATTATGGATAATTCATTTTTTTAATTTTAACTTTTCTTATTTCTAGATTTTTTTGAAAATATGATTTATTACCCTCAGCTATCCATGCATACATCTAGGGGTGCTGTATTCAGTAAGACATCTCATATTGATCTTGTGCAGACATAGAACATACTCTTCCACATAGTCATGAATCCTTTTATTATGAATATATCATCTGGACATCCTGTTCTGATACCATTAACCAACTAATCTCAGTCTGAGCTCACCATTCTAACAACTACAATCCATCTCCCAGTATAGATCCAAATGTGGGAAGATATTGCTGGTTTATGTTTCACATCTTTTGATATATTGTCTCATATAAATGGTTGTCATTTGGGGTTTATGTATCTTCAATTATTATCTAAAGGAATGTGAGATATCCTTGGAAAGCAGATCCATTTTGTTGGGCTGATTTCTCATAAGTTTCTAGAAGTTCCTAGAAGTTTGTAAATTCAGTAATAAAAATAAATGCCTTTTATGAAGCCTCTGAAAGCCAGGTATCCACCATTTTCAGAGAACATCCTCCTCCATTAAATTCCAAATACAGTATAAGTTATTCTGTTGTAGATGCTCTGAAGCATGCCTCTTAGGGCTTGCACCTGGACCAATTACCAGAAGTAAGTTAATTAACTTCTACATTATGGCTCAGTTTTCTAGTATAGAAGTCAAAATTTTGGTATACTTATGGTATTGTAGAAAGAATGTGTTACCATGTGTGATGTTCTTAGAATAAAAATTTACTAATTTTAAATTAATAAATAATTTTAATTAATAATGTAGACCAAGTATAAGGTTGTCTGTACTATTATATTCCCTTTCCAGTATTATATTCCCTTCCCTCAAATTATTCTCTTTGGAAATATTTTATATATTTCAGTTTCTTCCATTGTTGTTCAATTTCTTTCTTTGTACACACATCACCACAATTTTATACCTCCTATCAGTCTCTTTGTTTTTTTTTCTATTCAATGATCTGCACATTTTAGGCACTTGGTAAATATCTACAAAACGATGTACAAACGTTTTCATTGACTATATATTAAGTAATATACAACAAGCTCCTAATAATAATTATTTAAAAACTAGAGAGAAACATTTATTTTTGAATCTAGTGTTTTAGAACTACCTGTGTTAAAGTCTTCTCAAATAAATTACGATATTTTATTAATATCTATTATTATCAGTATTATTAATTTTCATGTGTGTAATCAGTGAATTATATGTCTGCTCTTCTCATTAAAAATTTGCAAAAAGGCATGATTATTTGTGCATCTAATGATGATGGAGACAATTTGTGCTAATTATAAAAGATCATGAATAGGAAATTTTCCCAATAAGAGCAAGTTATGGTTAAAAAGACTAAGTTTCAGTCAGATCATGTATTTGAGACAAGGTAAAAACAAAAACAAAAACAACAAGAACAAAAAACATTCTTCTGGATGACTAGCTTGTATTCTGTCAAGTAGAATTTTTTTAATTTTTTTTTATTCTAATTTGTTATACATGACAGCAGAATGCACTACAATTTATATTATACATATAGAACACATTTTTTTCACATCTCTGGTTGTACACACAGTAGAGTCACACCATTTGTGCCTTCAAACATGTACTTAGGGTAATGATGTCCATCTCATTCTACCATCTTCCCTAACTCCTTCCACCTTCCTTTCCCCTCCGACCTCTTTGCCATATCTAGAGTTGCCCTCTCTAGAGTTGCTCCCCTTTCCAACCCCACTTTTTTTTTAGGAAGAAACAATGTAAAATTTTCTTTCTTTCTTTTTTTTTTTTAAATAAAAAGAGTCCCACAACATTTATTTCCATCTGGTTATAACAGAAGGGTCATCAAAACAATGTGAACAAATGTTTTAGAACTATATTCCCAGCAAAGGATACCTAAATTAAGAAAAAAAAAATTGTAGCTTTCTCTGTAATTTCTCACTTCATTGATCATTTCTAATTGGAGACACTTTGTAGCAGAGCAATATTATCTCCTTGTAGCATGATAAAACCCAGCTGTTTTCTTGACTTTGTTTTAGAATGGATCTCTTCTGCATCATCTAATGCAAAGTTCACGTCGTCATAGAAACCAATAATACAGCCCTCTATTCGCATATTCACTTGCTCATAGAGCCACACCTGAACCTGGAATCTGTTTTGCAAGTATCTGAAGATGAGGTTCTGCACCACAGTGGTTAAAGAAGAAATCCCTCCACAGCACAGGCTCTGCTCCCTGAAACTGAGGAAGGACCCAATCCTTTGTTTTCTGAAGGCGAGCTCTAGTGCCTACTGCAAGAAGGGTCAAAGTGGGCCTTCACTGGCGGGGGTGGGGGGCGGGGAGAGGTGATTTGGAGGCACCTTCTATACTCCGAAGGAAATTCCACTCTCTCATCCTCCTGGAATCCCCTTGTTGCTGACACCTTCCTCCTGCCCTAGACCTTGAAATCCTGCTTTCTCTCCATATCCACCTAAAGTTGTGTCTCCTCCTCTCACCCTGCCATTCCTGAAATTTTCCCCCAAGAGCTGTCCAAGCCCACCTCCCTCAAGTAGAATTTTTATTCTTTAATGTTACACCCATGCAATGTAATCTTAATTCTGCTTATTTATTAGGATAACCCCCAAGCCACTAAAAGTTGATAAAAAAATTTCTGAATTTTTAAAGAAATGTCCTATTATTAAATGGGTTGCTTTCATTTTTTAGAGTCTTATGTTACTGGAAGTCTTCGAAAACATATCTGTATATGAAAGAAATATTGTTAATTAGCCAAAATTTTTTGTATACAATTTGTGTTGGTAACAGAGTTGACTAAGCACAGTCTAATGGCTTTAGACCAACTATGACTAGTAGTTTACATTTTCAAAGGCAGCAAAAGTGTAATCTACCAGTAGCGAAAATTTCAACTATACAAATAGACATGAAAGGGAAGTATAAATTACTCTGACCAATCTGAACTTTCAGAAAATTATATTACCATACAAACAATTCTACTTATCTCACTCAAGGCAAATACATTTTACAGCATATGCTAAATCTGAAATGCTAGTTGTTTTTATAAATCTCAATTAAAATAGACTGGCTTTTAGCCATCACATTTCATTATCTCCAATTCTCAGCTTTTCTTTCTTCTTTGATTGAGAATTACTATTTTAACTTAGATACATTCCTGTCATTTGCATCATAATCATGTTTTCTGAAATATTCCCTTAATAAATAACATATTACTCAGTTGGATTCTGATTAAAATTATTAGGTAGAATTAACTCCTCCCATAGTGACCTAGAAATAGCAATAGAAAAATAAGCAAATGCAGTGTTTCCGTGTTCAATTATTCCCTGTTTCTGTTGGACACCAAAAGCCATTTTAATGAATAAAATGTCCCTTGATCAAGTAGTTTTGAAAGACAGTAAGTTGAATAAAGCATACAGGTTTCTTTTCCATTCTTTGGCTCAAAGGCTTATATTTGTAATTTCACTGGACGTTTATAAAATGGGATGGAGTCTGCACTTCTTTTTAAACAGGTTAACCATGGAATAATATATCATGTAGAGATGGTTTACATTAAAGAATACCTGGGGAAAATGCAGAGCTTGAGGGAGTTGGATTTGGGGATGAAGCAAACTTTGCTCCAGTATTTCCTCAGGAATGCTTTGTTATAGAAAAATAATAATAATTCTTGGCCCAAGAGTTTGAAGGTTGGGAGTGCTGTATTGGCTCTTCCCATTCTTCCTTTTGTGTACTAAGGTACTTCAGATTCTTTCACCCCACTTTTTCTCCCTTTGTATTTCAAGCTTGAAATTAAATTTTCTTTTCCTAATTGTGTCTCTTCTTTGGAAAGAAATTAAAATTTATCTCATATTTCGAATCCAACTTTACTATGAAACTTTGCTGTTGCACTTACTTTGATAACAAATCAATGGAAGACTGTGAACTTTATAATTTGATAGATCAAGTTTCAAGTTCTTGTGCTTTCCAGTCCTGGCTATATATTCCATAAGATCCCCGTTCTCTCTCTCTCTCTCTCTCTCTCTCTCTCCCCACCCTCCTGTTTCCACTGAGCCCTCACTCCGATTTGTCAGGAAGTACTTCTGTGCTCAAGCCATCAAGATCCTACCTAGCCCAATCAGTTTCAATCAGTCAGAACTTGAGATGGTGTGATTTTCATATTCTGAGAAAATTACTACTTTGAAAAATCAATCATGGACACATTAAATTTTTCTTTACATTTCTTGTATGTTTTAAGGATTAATGCTACTATATTTTGAATTCACTATCAGGAAGTGTTCCGTCAAATTGTCAAGATTACAAGCAATCCAAATATGGTTTTTGGAGGTACACTTATCTTTAAAGTGGAACTGAAGTTCAATGCCCGCTCTATTTCTTCCTCTCGATCATTTTGATAAGAAGAGGACGTCTCTGTTTCTTATTTTTGCTGAATCTCAATCTATTTTAGGAATATTCTCCAAACATTACAAAACTGTTCTGTAGGGCATCAGGGTGGAAATAAATACTTTGGCAATGAAAAAAGAAAGAAGCTGCTAGGATAAAATAAGTACAACCACAAATTAGTTAACAATTAGAAAATTATACACTACCCTTAGTTTTCTTTGACTACACATAGGAGCCATTGGAAGCACCCCCCTGCTATCTGTGCTTGAGCATCTGTCTTTAGGTATAAATGCCCTGAGGTCAGCAGCAGCAGGTGCAGCAGATGCAGAACTAATTGTGTGATTTCTAGCAGATCATCACACTCAATAGAAGCTAATTAAGTCATGAGGTAACAAGGATGATAAATACAGAATGATTAAGTTAAATGCATATTTATTTTCCTAATGGCTCTTACATCACAGGTCGATCTCAGCAGATCAAATGGTTTCTATTTTAAGACTGTGAAGAACTTGGCAAGCTTCTGAAACACACGCCCATGTTCTTAAGGGTTTTTATCATCATTATAATGTCACCAATGCCTTAAAAGATACAAAAGTGTTTAGCATCAGAATATTTGTATGATTATTACAATGTCAAGTTTGGAGGAAAAATTTAAGGGTAATATAGTTCAATTCCTGCATTTTCTATAGAGATTTTTGTTGAGATGTCATGACTGGAACAAAGTGTATTAGGTGATATATTGTTTCATTTTAAGTAGAGAAATCAAGCTATTGTTGCTTGACCAAATAAAGATTTATTTTTTTATTATATTATGTAACAGTCTAGAATAGCCAGCCTAAGACCACTAGGGCATCATTACTAGAGGACATTATGCAAGACCTAGACTATTTTCTTCCTCCTCAATGCCATGTTTGTCTGTGACCGTTACCCTGGTGGATCTAATATGGTTGGTGCTCCCTTAGGAATCTGCCCACTCCCAAGAGATTGAAATTCTGTCCATGCTCAAGAGGTTGGAAATGTCAAGTTTGAAAATAAAGACAAAAAGAAAAGAAAAATTTGTTCACCATTGTCAGAGATTTCCCAAACTGGCCATTTATTAAAGTGGTACAGGCAGCTTTTAATGTGTAATATTCTTGCAATAGAGAAGAGGGTCCTCTGTGAACTGTCTCCTGGTTTTACTGAACTCAACTTTGACATGCCAAGAGGTGACTAGGTGATTTACCTAAGGGTATAGTGAAGGGGGATCTGTGGGTGCATAAAGCAGAATCTTAGAAGTGGACAGCTATGGCTTCAAACTAAAACAGTTCTTCCCAGAAAAGGAAACAATCAGAACGTGAAGGGAGAGCCCACAGAATGAGAGAAAATATTTGCCATACCTCGGATAGAGCATTAATTTTCAGAATGTATAAATAAGTAAAAAAAGTTAACACCCCAAAAATTAAATAACCCAATCAATAAATGGGCAAAAGGAATCAAACAAATACTTCTCAAAAGAAAACATGAAAAATCTACAAATATATAAAAAATGGCCAACATCTTTAGCAATTTGAGAAATTCAAATATTTTCTAGAATAGAAATGCAAATGAAAACTACAATGAAATTTCATCTCACTCCAGTTAGAATGGCAATTATGAAGAAAATTAATATGATATGTACTATTAAGGAAAATGTAATATATATACACAATGGAATATTACTCAGCTGTTAAAAAAGAATGACTTTATGACTTTACAGAGTATCATGGTAAGTGAGATAAGCCAGTCCCCAAAAATATCAAAGGTTGAATGTTCTCTTTGACATGTGGATGCTAACACACACACAAGTGGGAGAGGAGGAGGGGAAGAACAGAAGTTCAGAATACTAGATGAAGGAGAATGAAGGGAATGGAAGTGAGTTAGAAATAGGAAAGACAGTAGCATGAACTAGACATAACTTTCCTATGTTCTTGTATGAATACGTCACAAGTGAAACTCCACATCATGTACACCCACAAGAATGGGACTATAATTAGAATAAAGTTAGAGTATTTTCCAGTAAATAAATAGATGGATCTGGAGGCTATTGTGCTAAGTGAATAAGTGAGATCCAAAGAGCTAAAGGTCAAGTGTTTTCTTTCATATGTGGAAGCCAAACCACAATATTGGCATAGAGGGGAAGACTAGATATTCAGTAGATTAGACAAAGGAAATGAATGGAAGGAAGCAGGGATAAGTAAAGGAAAGGCAGGAGTTCAATGGATCTGACATAATTTTCCTATTTAGATATATGAATACATTACAGTGAATCCCACCATCATGTACATCCATAGGAGTGGGATCTTAATTAGAATAAAATGTATTCCATTCTTGTATTATTATGTCAAAACGAATTCTACCACCATGTATAACTAAAAATAAAAAATAAAAAAAAGAGTTAAAAATTTAAAAGAAAAAAGTGAGACATCTATGGAAATGAGAATGTGTATTGGTCCATGGGAAACTCATCTGGGTTTTTTGACTGGCACCTATCAAAGTTAGACTGGAAGAGAGTGTCCAAACCTCAGGTGTATCCTGGAAGAAGCAGAAAACCTTTTGGCAGTGTTAAGCCTTCCAAAGTGGGAGTATATAGAGACTGCAGTCTTTATCCTGCTGATGTTAGTGCTAGAAGCTATGCTTGTGTTTGCCTCTAAAGCGGGTGGTGGGGGAAGGTATCTATCTACTCTGGGGAGTCTGTCTTACTCCTCATTTCCTACTGAAATTCTGTGGTTTTTAATGATCAAGGATGAAATCTAGTGGAGAAGAGGGCTTAATGGGGCTTGACTAGGAGTGTGTGTCAAAGAGAGTCAGTCTTTGACACCATATTTGGTCATTTCATTCCAATAGGGATGGCACATGCTATGTTTCTAACATGTGAGAGTCATCTTTCCATCTCATGTCTTGGAAACATAGTATATGGACATTCCTATTATTGTCAAATGGCATTTCCCTAGGTGTGTAAAGGTCATGAATATTTATTGAACATGCAATTGATTTTTTTTTTCAATTTGAATTTTTTCATGTTTTTCTTTTGGGTTCCCTTTTTATTTTTATGACTTTTTATTAGCCATATAATTGTGTACTTTATGTATGATCTAGATTCCAGTTTTTGAGTATTGCAAATATTTACTCCACTCTGACAATCTGAATTTCAGCTCGTCTTTCAAATATAGTCATATCTTTCTTTTCATGTGCATTAAACAAGTCTTCCACATATTTTTGCACTTAGATATTTTATCTTTTCTTACATTTATTTAACATATCACCATGCCATTCATCATATGCACTTAACTTCTGAGTTATAAATGCATTTGGCAAAGATTTATATTATGAGAAAGAATGACCATAGTTTTTGAATAGAGACCTACATATCTAGTCATAATGTGCAAATCTAATTATTAATAAGTCATTAATAGCAGGATAAAAAGTAATCAAAGCACTGGAGCAAGTATCAATCATCCACAGTATTATTACTTTATTCTAATCCAATAGTAGTAGGCTGCATATTTTAGTAGATGCTCATATTATACCATTTTAAAATCAAATCACCTCAAATTTAATTGCATAATACATAGGAAAACTTTTCTCTTCATTAAATTCCATTTTCCCCCATTGTCCCAGATGTAGAATACCCATAAAAACATATAGTATATACTATATAGTTGTATTACATAAAAATTATGATATATTAGTGCATAATAATACTTATTAATATTATATATAATATTTATTAATATAATACATATGAGATCTAGGTTATGATTTCCAACATAATTTAATGCATCTATGTCAATTTTGTTGAAATATTTACAGAATTTAAAACTTAGGACTCAATGATTAACTTTTTATAAGCTATTAAAAACCCAAGATGAAAACCAGAGTTTTGGACAAATTTTTGAAAGGATAAATCAAATCTGAAATAACTTACTTTTTTTGCCTTAAATGACTGTGTATTCCATATTTAAGTTATTCAAAGATATTCTTTTTCCTCTAATTGCTAAAATGTGTAGAAACCTTATTTGAAGGCAATTTGTATTCTATTAAGATCTCAGGAATTTTTTTAAAAGCCAGACTTATGTTTTAAAGGCAATTATTAGGTTCAAAATTAATTTTTTCATATAGCTTTCTATCTCAAAACACTTTCCTCTCAGTTTTTAAGGGAAAAATTGGAACATATGAAAAAATAGAGAAAATAATAAAACAGACTCTTATCTGTCTGTTGCCTGATATTGTATTTTCCAGGTACATATATCATATATATAATATATATTAAATATAATATGTAAATATAATATTAAATATATACATATTATATATATCACTTGTATATTATTTACTATCTCTCTCTTTCCATATTCTGATAGGGCTAACACCTTCAATTTCTTTCTCTGGTGGAACTGGGCACCCATGAATGCTATCAATGATTTAAACAATGATGTTGTAAATATGTATGCATACACATATCCCTTAAAATAATGAAAATAGTATCATACTATACATGTTATTTTGCAAATGTTTATTTTTCTTTAGCATCATCCTTTGGGGATTTATCTGTTGATTTATTTATATATGATCTATTCAGTAAGTGCTTTACAGTGTTTCTATCCAATGTGTAAAAATCAGTATATTTTCCAAGTTCCCTAATTTCAGGAAGTTAATGTTTTTTTTTCTGTATTTTCTGTACTATAAAAATTATTCATGTGCATTAAATATTCTCAAGAGTAGACTTCCCAAAGTGAATTTCTCATTCTGCATATTGACATATGTGTTTGTAAATATTTATATTCCTGCTAATGAGCCTTGATTTACACCATCCTCCACACCACTCCCAATGCTGTTTCCAACTTAGAGAAACAAACAAAATTGTCTATCTTGTGGGTTAGAACCGGTAACTTAGGGTTTTGCTTTTAAGCAGCATTTCCTTGATTACCATTTGAACATATTGTGGTATTTTATTTGACCTGGGTTCTTCATATCCCCAGGATGCCTCTCCAACATCTGGTAGAAGCAAACAATCTAATGTGGAGGATTAAACCCTCCCCCCAGTAGACATGTTCATAAAGTTTCTGTAAAAATATACTAAAATGTAAACACAAAAATATATGGAGAAATAACTTGACCTGGGGGAATTTCATGAAGAAGGGAAAGAAGACAAGGAGGAATGAAGAAGAGAAAGAAGAAAAGGAAAGAAAGAAGAAAGAGAGGGGAGAGAAAAGAGAGAAGGAAGGAAAGATAAAAGTGAACACCTAATCTCAACAGAAAATGTTGACTATAATGAAAATAAATTGGAAATATTAAAAATAGACTTTAAATAAATAAGAATGATCAGCATAATTAAAACTCCCAGGAAAGCTATAAAAGAACCAAATGGAGAATATTGACAGCTTTATGAAAACACAGTTCATATGCCATCGTGGTATTAACTTATTTAATGTGTGCCATCTAATGGCTTTTAGTGAATTCAGAGAGAAGTGAACCTTCACTGCAGTCGTATTTAGAACACGTCCATCTGCTCAGAATCCTTGTACACTTTAGCTCACACTCTCCTAAGTCCATACAACCACAGGAAGCCTTTAAGCTTTCTCTATATAGAGATTTCCCTTTTCTGAATACGTTATGTGAATGGATTCATACTACATGTGGTCCTTCATTACTGTCTTCTTCCAGCTAGCCTAATTCTTCGAGGTTCACATGTGTTTAATGTGTATCACACTGTTTTGCTACTTTTATACAGCTGAAGACCATTCCTTTAATAAAATACTACACTAGTTTTATTCATTTATCAGTAACTGGACAATTTAGTTAATTTCACCTTTTGGTTACTATGAATAATGCTGTAATAATCATTTTACTACAAGTTTTTATATGAATATGTTTTGATTTGTGTTAGAAATGTAACTAGAATTGGAATTAGCAGTTACATAGAGGCTCCATATTCCCTTTTATTTCTGGGAGGTTATTAAAGTTTTCTCATTATTAATTCTAGCAATTTGAGTCTCATTTTGTTATGTAGCTTAATCTAGCTAATCTATATTGTCAATTTTGCTTATCTGTTCAAAGAAGAAATATTGGGTAATGTTGTTTATTTCTTCTTTATTTCACAAAGCATTTATTTTCTCTATCTTTATCTTTTTCTTTGGCTTTTTTTTGCTTTAGATTAATTTATTCTTTTTCAGTGCTTTGATTTGAGTTTTTTTTCATTTTCTGACATAGGAATTGATAATCATAAATATTCTTGTAATCACTACTTAGCTGGAACCTGTAAGTTTAGATATGCTGAGTCTTCATTTTTGCTCATCTCAAAGTATGATCTGTTTTTCTCTTGATTTCTTTGATTCATTTGGTTATTTAGAAGTGAGTGGCCTCATTTCAACATATGTATAAGGTCTTGCAATCTTTTGCTGAAGTTGATATCTAATTGAACACACTGGGGTCAGAGAACATGCTTTTCATTGTTTCTGTGGTCTGAAATTTATTGAAGTTTGTCACCTCATACATAGTCTACCTTAGAGAAGGCTCCATGGATACTTGAAAGGAATGTATATTCTGTTGTGCAATAAAGTGTTTTATAGATGTTTGTTGGATCTAACTAGTTTATAGTGTTTTTCAAGTCTTTTATTATACTGTTGATCATTCTAATTTTTGTATACATTGTTGAAAGTGAGTACTGATGTCTCCAACTATTATTATTAAATTGTCTATTTCCCTATTTGTTTCTGTCAGTTCTTGCTTCATGTGCTCTGTTATTTGGTGCATATTTGTTTATCATTGTTACATATTTTGGATTAATTTACCCATTTTTTTATTATTATAGAATTCCATTTCCCTGATTGCTAGGAATGTTGAACATTTTTTATGTATTTCTTGGCAATTTGTATCATTTTTTAATGAGAAATGTCTGTGTAATTCTTTTGCCAATTTATTGATTGTGTTATTTGTGGCTTTTTGTTTGTTTGATGTTAAGGTTTTTTCGATCTTTCCACATTCTGGATGTTAATAAACTCTTAAAGGAACAGATGGCAAAGATTTTCTCCCATTCTATAGGTTCTCTCTTCCTGACCTTAATCATTTTCTTTGCTGTGTAGAAATTTTTAAATTTGATGCCACCTCACTTATTGATTCCTAGTTTTATTTCTTGAGTTTTAGTGGTCTTGTTAAGGAAGTTAGTGCCTGAATCAATATGTTGAACTGTTGACTGTATTATTTATTCAGCAATTGAAAAGTTTCTGGTCTACCTCCTAGTTCTATGATCCACATTTTGCTGACTACTGTGCATGGAAGAGGCAGGGAAATCATGTCATTATTCTACATCTGAATATAAAGTTTTCCTGCACTATTTATTTAAAAAGGCTATAAAGATAATTCTATAATGTAAATTTTGGGCACCTCTATACATTATCAAAAGACTGTATGTATGTGGAGTTGACTCTCTGTCTTTTATTCTAGTGCATTGGTCTTAGTGCCTTTTGGTGCCAATCAATACCATGCTGATTTTCTTATTATAGTAAATGGTAAATTTATGGTAAATTTTGAGATCAGATAGTGTGATGCCTCCACCATCAGTTTTTTTTTTCTCAGAATAGCTTTGGCTACTCTGGGTCTCTTATTTATTTAAATAAATTCAAGGACTGTTTTATTTTTTACCTAGTTCTCTGAAGAATGTCATTGGCATTTTAGTGGGGATTGCTTTGAATCTTCTTAATGCCTTTGGGATTATAGCCATTTTGACAATATTAATTTTGCCTATCCAAGAACATCAGAAGTCTTTCTCTTTCAAAGTCTCCTTCAATTTTTTTCTTCAGTTGTTTATAATTTTCAAAAAGCCAGTAGATAGAAGAAAGGAAAAATATTAACAAAAATATCATCAGTACATAAACAAAAGAAAAGAAGAAGGAAAAATTAACTATTGGAAAGTTTTCAAAAGAAGAAAACACACTATAAAATGTTTTCTATAAGTCCAATATTTAATAGTCTTTGAATTAATAGATAGGAAACAATAAAAAAGTCTTTTGTTTGAAAAAAATCTCCAAATATATATTACAAGCAAGTAATGATCTTAAGAAATGAAATAATGATCTCACAGAAATAAAAGTTGTAAAAACTTTAAGATACAATGAAGTTGAGTGAAAATGTTATCTGTGTAAAAAATGATGTCTTGCATAATATTTCTTGCTTAACACATAATTTATTCTAAACTTTGGTGACTATTACAAGTATAATTCTTGAACATAATTACTCACAAATTTCTTCCATCAAAAATGGCCAATTAATCATCTAAGCCCAAAGTTCAAGCTTATTAAAAATCTATTTATTTGAAATAAAGTGGAAAATTAGAAATAAGAACCATAAAAAGTCTAAGATACATTATTTTTCAATTCCTGAAGTATTATAAGATTTTAAACTTAATTTTTTTTATTGTTAAATGCTGATAAGATTACTGTTTTCCATTATTACATTTTATTATTTTTTGTGCATTATACCTAAAAAAATTATAAATAAAAAAATTATAAATACATATTCACATATGTGCATAACATAATTTGATCAAGTTCATCTCTAAGGGCATTAAACATTAATGGTAACAATATTCTTGATAATGATTTAAATGACAATTTATTATTGTTATGGTTTAATACTGCTTGCTATAAAATGGTATGATATAGGTAAATGGATTAAATCTAGTTCAGTACAAAATCATGAATATGATCATTTTACTTCATAACTATATGTATATATCATATGCTATGATTTATATCTCATGTGTAGATGATTTCAATTGTTCAAAGTTCAGTTAACTACATAGTTTCTCCACATTAATTTCCAATTCAGGGATATGTAATTACTTAAAGTGGAAACACACTTTTTTTCTAGAGTAGCACAAATGAAATCTTTAATTAGTTAATTTCCAAATGGCTTTTCTTAACTATAGCTATTAACTGCCCTGCTTCACTTTATTCATAATATGCAGAACTTAAGTCAACCAACTTTCATGCCTAATGCATTTCAATGATTAGGTTTCTTACACAATGAATAAATTACCCAAAATGAGAGAAAATTAAAAGTGAATTGAGTAAAATATTTGAGCCTATTAATGTAAAAGTGAAGAGTTCATTGCTTTGGATTTCTGAAAAAAGAAATAAAAACTAAAGGTATAGAATGTTTTTTGTAAGTCTCTAATTCTTTTGTTTTTAAATAGAAATATGAGTACTGTTAAATTTTCAATGATGATTATCCTTCAGGTTTCATTGTGGAAAATATAAATTTAAAAGGAGAGGCTGTGATTAAATTCATTTTAGATAGATTTAGGTTTTTGGAAGAATCTTTATAGTCAGGGTAATGGATAACCAGAATAATGAAACTCCAACTCTTTTTAACCTCTGATGCAATGATCCAATCTCTGCTCAATGTCAATATATCTCTAGAACTTATATGGTAAAAGAAGTCTCAAGTGTAGAGTTAGATTTAAGTTAATTGTTTTAAAATTGGGCACAGAGTATCTGAATACATGCATATCTTATAAGCTGAATCATTTTATGTAATCAAATCATTGAAACGTGAGGGGGGGGTGACTGAGGTACTTACCATATCTCAAGATCATTCTTTCTAAGGCTTCACTTCTATTTCTATAACTTCCCTTTACAAGTTTCACCTGTTCATCACCCTTAATCAGACTGAGACTGAATGATCTTTATAGATTAGACAGGTGGAAAAAGAGAAGACCAAGCAGACCTATGGAAAGGTAGAGGAATACATAAAGTAATGAACATTATTTATCACACACATTGGAATCAAAAATTTTCTGAAACTGGGTCAGTTACCTTTGGGAATAAATGTGTTTCAAAGTGTCAAATATGTTATTATTTTTACTGCAGGAATTCTTGGCTCTGATTTAATAGCAATTATGAATCTCTGAAAAGAACATATGATAGCAGATCTTTCAAAGCATATTTAACTTTTGAACTTTGTCTTTTCATACTACCACTTGCTATAGTTTGGATCTGGAGTGTCCACCAAAGGCCCATGAAAGGTTTGGAAGCCAGCCTGTAGCATTATTGAGAGGTAGTGGAACTTAGGGAGGTGGGGCCTATTGGAAAAAGTGAGGTAATTGGGGGTGTGCTCTTGAATGGAATATAGGGGCCCCAGTTCCTTCCTGTTTCTCTTTTTCCTTTCTGGCTATCATGAAACATAAAGGCCTCCTTCTTTATGCACTCCCATCATGTGCAGGCCCAAAGCCACAGGGCTGACTAACCATGGACTAAAGCTTCTGAAAACATGAGCCAAAATAAACCTTTTTCTCTTTTTAATTTGATTTAATCATGCATTTGTTACAGCAACAGAAAGCTGACTCCACCCTACTTTAATATGTTTACTTGCAGGCACATACCACCACTCTCTCCTTTAACATCCTGCCTTCTTTTTGGTTTCTCAGATACTTCAGGCAAAATTCTCTCTTAAAGTCTGTAATGTTAGCAATTCCCTCTGCTTACAGGAGGATGATCTCAAAACTCCTTTATGCATTCAGTCAAATATCAACTTTCAAATAATGTTTATCCTAATTCAAGATTCACAAATTTGTATAGTACTACAGATATTATTTACTTTGTAAGACACTTTTCCCCTTGCCTAGCTTGTAATACTTGTCACATATTATTTATTATAAATCCAAATGGTTGCATCTTTGTTTTGTTATTGCAGTCTAGTAGAGCAGCTAATACAAACTAGGTACCAGGTTAGAATCCCTGAATATATTAGTGCATAGCTTATACGCTTGAAAATATACATTAATTACTCCTATTAAATGGAAAGGAAGGGCTGGGGTTGTTCCTCAGTGGTAGAGCACTTGCCTGACATGTGTGAGGCACTGGGTTCGATCCTCAGTACCACATAAAAATAAATAAACAAAATACAGGTATGGTGTCCATCTAAAACTAAAAAAAAAAAAAAATTAAAGTAATGAAAAAATGGGAATCCAAAACAAAAGGGTTGATTTTATATAGACAGGAGACATAACAACAATTTGTCATTTTTCCTAGGCTTAGCAAATTGCCTCTCATGGAAACAGCACAAACAAACCACTATGTTTGGAAAAGAAGGGTCAATATGTGCAGAACTCCAATTTTGCAGGTAGTTGATGAGTATTAGCTGATTGACAGACCCAGATAGTGACATGCAAACTGCAGAAGGATTCATCAATCAAAGTCACCCTTTGTCAACATATGAGGGTATTTTATTTGAGATGAAAGGCATGATTTAGTGCCAAATATTTTTTTTTCATTTTCTTTCCTGTTTGAAACTAACATTTCCTTATACACCTGTCCGTAGACACACATACTCAGTAATTTATTTTATTTTGCTTTGATAAGTTCCTCAGGATTCTGTATGTCTTAGAGGTTAATGGTCTGTATATTTATTTTTGAATAAGAATAACCTTTCTTCTTAGAATACATTGAGTTTCTGACTCAGTGAAACATAAAAAAAAATGGAGACTTTTTTTCTATACTTTCATATAGAACTCTCATGGAACCATTTTTATTTTGTTCATATAATTAAGAAATTTCTTTTACATTCTAGCAATTATACTCTTCATAGAAAATTTTATCCTTTGTTATTTTAGGGAGAACTCACTTAGATTTTTATACTTGAAATGGCATAGCTTATTTCAGACACATGGAAACAAAATTGTTCTTATATTTATATTATTCCTCATAAACTCTTTAATGTGATGTGATTACTTATAAATATGATGTCTCACTAAGTGGTAATTATCAACACAGAATAAGAAAGAAAGAAATGTCCTAAAGTCTTTTCCTTTAGATTTGAACGCTGGTCTCAGAGATAGTCTCCTTCTTACTAAGTCTACTGCAGCTATTTTCTGAAAACATAACATGCCATGGTTCCTCAAAATTCACTATTTCCTTAGGAATCCATCGCAACATTTTTAAGGGTCAGTCATTGTTGTCTTAGAATTTAAATTTATTCTCGATATGGATATGTCTGTCCTGTTTGCTATTTATCTACTATTAAAGTCAACAATTCTGTATTGGTGGGTTCTGTGTCATTGGTTTCTATCAATTGAAGATCCAAAATGTTTGAAAGAAAAATATATACCTATATTACATGTATACCTAAACAGAGCAGTATAATAACTATTTACATAGTATTTACATTGTATTAGGTATTGTCAATAACCCAGAGTTGATTAAAAGCATACGGGAGGATGTGTGTAGATTAGATGCCAACACCATGTCATTTTATATAAGTGAATGGAGCTTACTTCTATTTTGATACCATGGGGGTTGTGTTAATCAGCTTTTCATCATTGTGACTTCTTGACAAGAATGACTTAGAGGAGGAGAAGTTTAATTTGGTTCATCGTTTCTGAGGTTCAGTCCATGGTCGGCTGACTTCATCACTGTGGGCCTAAGGTAAAGCAAAGCATTATGGGCACAAAAGAGCAGAGTTACTCAGCTCATGACAACCTGAAGTCAGAGAAAGAAAGGGGAGGGGCTTTAGAGAATATGAACCCTTCTAAGACATGCTCCCAAGAATACCCCCACTTTAGGGTGTCCCACCTACCTTCAGTTAAAACTCAGTAAATCCTTTCAAACAAGGATAAATTGATTAGGTCACAGCTCTCATGATCCAATAATTTTACCTCTGAGTATTCCTCTATAGAAACAGGAACTTTGGGGTTATACCTCATATCAAAACTACAAGTTTCCTGAAACAAATCCCCCATGAATACTGAGGGAGCACTATACGATCTGACGACTTCTAGAATAATCAGACAACATTTATTTTCAATAAATTAGCCCCTGACAAGATATTATTCTCTGGAAAAGGAGGTGTATCTATGGTTATCTGCCAACAAGGATGTATCTTCTCATGTATCATATCCCTACAAGCAGCTAAATTAATGGAACGATGGAAAGTTCTTTCAAAAATAATCTGAACTACTTATTCCAGTACACTTCAAGTGCACCAAATTCAGTGTGTTTCCCTCTTAGATGTAATAAATTCATTGTACCAAAAATCTATGCATGGGTATTTTTTTTTTCAAAGATTAAGAATGCAGGGATTTTTCAAGATTGCAGAATAGAAGAAGTCACTTTCCTGGCTGTTATATGGACTGAAACCAAAGAAAACAGACAGGCAACATATCAGCCAGGTGTGTGAGCAACAACATACAAAAACAGTGGGGGGAATCTATTTGAAATTTAAAATGACATTCAAAGCAGATGGGGGACTGGAGGAAGTTGGATATAATGAAATAAGGAAGAAATCCTCAGTGGCACAGCCACTTCCATGGCCATGCCAGAAGCACCAGCCAGAGTGGTCCTTCCATGAGCAGGGAGGAGGGATAAGGGTATTAAAGGAACCTGCATTTGAGGGAGGCCTGAGGCAGTCCGGGTTTGGAGTGTTTAGAGATCAAGGACATTGCCCAGCAAACCTGAAAGATGCACTGAGAGAATCTATGTGTGGGAAAGAAGCTGCCATCTCTTCAGACAGCATGCAAAGGATAAAGGAAGGAAGCATTTTGTAGCTGCTGCACAGGTAAGTTTGGCCACTGCACAGGTAACTAGGTCCAGTAAACACACACTGCATGACATAAAGTGTGATCATGTATCCAGAAGAAAATTAAACGTGCAGAGAGGTTTACACAGGGTACCACTGGTCAGGGAATCTCACATGTTACTACTCCCCAACCCCCAAATCTTGGTGCTTTCAAGACCAACTGGATGAGAAGCATCTGGCTGGGAACTTAGAAGAGCACGGGGCAAGAGATAGTTTGGAGACTGAACCTGACACCAGGAAACATGGCCTCCAAAGGTGATTCAGGGGACTAAGAACTAGGTCCCCCACCACATAAGTGGAACCAGGGGAGGTCCCTGGGGTACAATTTTCTAGACTGGACCAGCAATACTGGGCACTGGAAGTGTGCTAATATAAATTTTCCAGACCAAATGGCATTCAACAAAGATCCTGGAGCCCACCTAAGCCTAAACCCTGCCTATAGGAATCCCGCCTATGGGATTACCTCTCTCACTCCAGCAATACAGAGGGTGGAGCTTCACGCTCTAGAAGACCCCACCTAAAACTGCTGAGAAAAGAAGATGAGAATATTTTGAATTCCAATGGAAAAAAATATCTTTAAATTTTTGTCAAGATTTTTTTTTTAGTATTCTTTTTCTCTGTTTAATACATGGTCCTTTTATACATATGCATACTATTTTTTCTCATTTCTAGCATTTTTGAAGCCAGTTATTTTTCATGGATTAATTTTTGTGAACCAGAATATTTAATTAGAATATTTTAGTTTTGTATTCTTTTATTTTTATTTTAAATTTCTTTACATTTTTTCTCCTGTTTCTCTTCTCTTTTTTCCTCTGCAAACCGTCAGTCTTTCTTGTGCTGTCTTGCACTCTTCAAAATTTACTTCTTCTACCGTGTAATCACTAATCCTATATTACTTCTGTACTTTCACTGCCCACTATTTGAAATTATAAACACTTTTGCAAATTTTTGTTTTTATTGTAGGCAATAACTGATCATATCACTTTTGTTTATTGTGATAATTTACAGTGTAGACATCATAGTAGAAACTATTTGGTGAAATGCTGAATATAATTTGCATTGGTTGTGGTCATTATTTTTCTCCCTCTAAACAGTGACATATGGGAAACCTTCAGGGATACTATAAGTCCACAAGGTAGAAACCCTACTGCCTTTAATCCATAGTGTTAGATGGGTAAATAAAAAAAAAACATGAAAACAAAGGGAACAAATCATCCCAACAAACCAAGATATTCCAATAAGTGAATCCATCAACACTATGGTGGAAGAAATGTCAGAGAAGGACTTTAGAATATACATAGTTAAACTGATCTACAAAGTAAAGGATGGCATAAGGAATAAAACCACAGAAAAAATACAGGAAATAAAATGGTCACTTTAATAAAGAGGCAGAGATTCTGGGGAAAAAAAAGCAGGAATCCTTGAAGTGAAGGAAAGAATAAATCAAATTAAAATTTCAATATAAATCATCACCAAAAGACTAGATCACTTAGAAGACAGAACCTCTGGCAATGAGGACAAAATATACAATATTGAAAATAGATTTGACCCTGGAGAGAAAATGTTAAGAAATTATGAACAGAATTTCCAAGAACCATGGAATGACATTAAAAGACCATATTTAATATTTATTGGGGTGGATAAACATGCAGAGATACAAAGCAAAGAAATGCACAATCTTTTCAATGAAATAATATTAGAAAACTTCCCAAATCTAAAGAATGAAATGGAAAATCAAATATGAGAGAGTTACAGAGCCCCCAATGTACGAAATTACAACATACCAACATCAAGTCACATTATAATGAAAATGTCTAACATAGAGAATAAGGGTAGAATTTTAAAGGCTGCATGAGAAACTTATGAGATTACTTATGTGGGAAATCAATTTGGATCTCAGCTGATTTCTCAATCCAGAACCTCAAAGCTAGGAGGTCCTGGAATAACATATACCATGCTCTGAAGGAAAATGTATGCCAACCAAGAATCCTATACCAATAAAATTAAGCTTCATATTTTAAGATGAAATAGAAACCTTCCATGATAAACAAACGTAAAAAGAATTTGCAACCAGAAAGCCTGCACTACAGAACATTCTCAACAAAATATTTCATGAAGAATAAACAAAAAAGAAAAAATGAAAACTAGTGAAGGGAGGAACTACTCTAAAGGAATAGTCAATCAAAGGAGAAAATAATTCAAACTAAAAATAATCCAAAATTACTGGGAATACAAATCAGATTCCAATAATAACCTTGGACATTAATGTCCTAAACTCATCAATCAAAAGATATAGACAGGTAGACTGGATTAAAAAACAAGACCCATCAACGTGCTGTCTCCAAGAGGCTAATCACATAGGCAAAGACATCCACAGACTGATGGTGAAAGGGTGGGAAAAAACATATCACTCATATGGATGTATAAAGAAGCAGGGGTTTCCATTCTCATATTAGATAAAGTAGACTTCATCCCAAATTTAATCAGAAGGGAC
The DNA here is from genome assembly GCF_045843805.1 of Urocitellus parryii. Lineage (NCBI taxonomy): Eukaryota > Metazoa > Chordata > Mammalia > Rodentia > Sciuridae > Urocitellus > Urocitellus parryii. Next base: position 184,892,703 of record NC_135531.1, on the reverse strand, counting down.
AAAGAAGGACACTTCATACTGCTTAAGAGAATTATATATCAACAAGACATAAGAATTCTAAATATTTATGCCCCAAATAATGGAGTGTAAAACAAACCTTTCACAATTTCAAGAATCAAAGAGATAATAGCACAATAATACTGGGTAACTTTAACATGCTTCTGCCACCAATGGATAAATCCTACAAACAAAAGCTAGGTAAATAAGATATAGACATAAAAAATAAATTGATAATTTAGACTTAACAAACATACATAGAATATTTTATTCATGAGTGACTGAATACACCTTCTTCTCAGCAGCACACAGATCCTTCTCTAATATATAGAACATGTTATGTAAGCTATCACATATGTTGTCATACAATTGTAATATTACCTCAATATATTTTTTACCATCCATAGGGTTATTTCAATAGCTCCCTTTCCATTGATATTAATTTTTGTGTTCTTATTTTTTTCTTGATTAGATTGTTTGATTTTATCAAATTTTAGCTGTATTATTTCTTTTCTATTTCATAAATTTTGCTCATACTCCCATTTTTTCTTCATACTACATAATTTTAAAATACTTGGATTGTTAATATAGCTTCTTTCTAATACAAGTGTTTTAAATCATAAATGTTCATCTGAGTACTGTTTCATCACAGAAATCATGCTTTCTTTTGTTTTCTTCCTTGACCTCTGAGATATTTATAAGTATGCCATTTAATTTTGAAATAGTTGACACATGGAGGTGTGTTTCTATGTATCTTAAGGTGACTGATTTCTAATGCTCTAAATCATGGAGGAAACACAGTCTGCATGATTTCAATTTTTAAAAAAAAAGTATTGAAAATGTTTTTTTCTATTGATTGTTTTGGTTACATATATATCAAAACTGATTAAACTGCATACTTAGAAAGAGTGAAGAGTAGAAACTCACATTTTTTCCTCCAAATTCTTGCAGAATTAATCTTGTACTCTAACTTAGGCTACATCAATTTAGAAATACTTATTCCATGTAGTAAGCCTCTTTCACAAAGGAATGCAGAATAAATTCTATTGAAACTCCATATTGCTGTATGGAATATATATTTTGCCAATGGACTAACAATCAAAGAAGCAAATTAAGATATGGATGGAATAGTTTAAGGAAGCTAAACAGCTAAGGTTGCTACAAAATATAAACAATAAAAAGTACATATGGAACATATAAGATTAACCTTTTGATGTTCTGATACCCAGTGATTATAGTAAGCAGACAAATGCGATAACCACAGATTCCTCAGAGCCTGAGTGAATGTGGTCTCTGACATTACATTATTTTAGCAACCTAGCTCTGTTGAAATGCTGACTTAGGGTAAGGAAAATCTGGACTGGATGATGGTAAAAGGATGATGAAAATGAATTACTGACTTGGGCCTATTGTAGCAGAAGCAACTACAGCTTGTTCTAATGTCCTTCCTGTATTAATACTTTTATAGATTTTGTGGTTAACCACCACTTTGAAGGTTCTGTGATGGATAGGGGCTTTATGAAGCACAGAAACAATCTGAATGGTCCACATAACAGAATAGAATGTATCTTATAAACTATTACATATTCCCTTGTTCCATAGAATTTCTGTCATAATAAACTACATATGGGTATAGTAAAAAAATGTGTCACTTCAGTAACACTTCATTTTAAGACATGTTTTGTGCTACCTACTGGACACCAGTTCACTCATTTGCCTCATATACAAACATGAATGTACATGTGTGAGGAAATGCTACCTAGAGTTCTCTTTGAAAAATTAGATAAGAGAAATGTACAAATATCTGGAGTTATATGTTGTCCACACAGCTCCTCAGTGATTCTTAATAAGCTTATTAAGTCCTAGCTGTATGTAGCATTGATCAACTTGATAATGCAATTATTGATTGTCTTACCTTTTTCTCCATTTCATACCACTCAGTTTCTTGCTTCTGTTCCTTGGAATTGCATTTTTAAAAATGACTTGCCGGTAAAACCTTGTCTGAGATGCTCATAATAGAGTAACAAAGATGTTGGACCTGTTCTAATTGACCAAATATCTTATTTAGATGGCAATAGGTTCAAGTAAAAGAATAAGGTATTGTGACCTGGGTATATCCTAAGATTATAAGTTATTTAGACATTCAAAAAGATCAATGAATGAAAGAAATAATTAATCAATATTTAATAATTTGTTAACTTGCTTTACCTCAATTAAATAGGATTTCATGAATTATTGGAATCCAGGCATCAAAGTATGGGCTTATATATTGGAATTCTGGCTAATGAAATTTTTAAAGGTGATTTTAATAAGATTAAATACGTTGTAAATAGAAATATCTGTTGTATTTTTGATGATTAAGAATGAAAATTCTTCATTTAGTAATTTCATTTGCAATAGTATCTGTAATAAACTTTTGGGGGCTAAATTTAACCATGAACATGAAAATCCTTTGCACTGAAAACTAGAGAATGCTGTTAAAATAAAAAAGGCCTACAAAAATTAAATTTTGTCGTGTGTCATTGATAGATAATATTGTTAAAATGGCAAGAGCCCCAAATTCATCTATAAATTTAGGGAAATCTTATAAATTTAGTGAAATCTAATGTTTCTAAATTTCTTTACATAAATGAAAACTTTCAATTCTCAAATTCATATGGAACTGCCAAAAGAAAGGAATAGTAAAAATATTATTTAAAATGTTAATGAAGGTTAGGTAAAAGATCACCATGAAATAAATCTAAATAATATGGCACTGGTATATAAACTGATATAAAGATTAAGGAAATAAAATTAAGAGCTCAGAAAAAAAAATCTATGACCAACTGACTGTTTATAATAGCCAAGATTGTTGAAACAACCGGAGAGTATCTTGTAAAATGATGACGTTGAACCCCTACCTTATTTCATATACATAAATTAGCTTAGAATCAACATTCTAAATGCAAACATTATAATTTTTTCAGAAGAAAACACAGGAATAACATTTAGGGTATATCACATTTAGTAATAGATTCTTAGGTTTGTCACCAAAAGCAGGAACAGCAAAAAAAAAAAAAAATTAAAATTAATTGTTCTTCCTTAATATTAAATACTTTTTACATCAAGGGATGAAAGAAAAAGAAAAATAAGTCATACAATTTTAAAAAATCATAAATAATACATCTGATAATATTTAATGTCTAAGAGGAAGGAGAGGGGTAGGGGGGAGGAAAAAGGAAGAAGTAAAAAGCGGGGATCACGAACTGAAATTGGTTACTATGCAGGTATGAATATGTTAGGATGAACCCAACTATTATGTATAACCATAAAGTTCTGATACAAAAAGATATAATTTCTAAAATAAATGAAGAACTTATACCTCAGACAAAAATACAAAAAAAATATATTAAAAACAAAACAATATTTTTCAAAGAAAACATAGAAATGGCCAGCATATGAACAGTTGTTCAACATAATTGATCATAGAGTAAGTATAAATCAAAACTACAATCATATACCACTCATCATACACTAGAATGGCAAGAGAAAGAAAGAAAGAAAGAAAGAAAGAAAGAAAGAAAGAAAGAAAGAAAGAAAGAAAGAGAAAAAGAAAGGAAGGAAGGAAGGAAGGAAGGAAGGAAGGAAGGAAGGAAGGAAGGAAGGAAGGAAGGAAGGAAGGAGAAAGAGGAGGAGGAAATGGTGGGGGAAGGAGAAAGAAGTGGAGAAGAAGAAGAAGAAGAAGAAGAAGAAGAAGAAGAAGAAGAAGAAGAAGAAGAAGAAGAAGAGGAGGAGGAGGAGGAGGAGGAGGAGGAGGAGGAGGAGGAGGAGGAGGAGGAGGAGGAGGAGGAGGAGGAGGAGGAGGAGGAGGAGGAGAAGAAGAAAAAGGAGAAGAGAAGGAAAGGGGGAAAAAAGAAACATTGGCAAAGTTATACAAAGATTTGAAAACTGTAACCTTGCTGGGAGAAAAGTGCATATCTTGTGCAAAACTGTTTGGCAGTGTGACAAAACACTAAATATTGAATTGTAATATGACTCAGCAACTTCATTCTTCAACACATACTCAAAAAAATTGAAAATGTGTTCATACAGAAACTTGTATAGGATTGCTTAGAGCAACATTATTCAGAATAGTAAAAAATTGGAATTAGTTAAATTACTTTCGACTCAATACTCACCACCATTATGGCTAAATGGATTAACCAAGTATGGTAATATGTATAAATATTAGTCTGCAACAAAAAGAATGAAGTCCTAATACATGCTTCAGTTTGGCTGAATCTTAAAAGCATTATGCCAAGTCAAAGAAATGAATATGAAGCATTAGTTTTTGTGTGATTTTTTAATATGGAATATCTATGAAAGTATGAAAACAAACAGAAAGAAAGAAGGTGAGTGGTCACCAGAGACTTGGAGGAGGAAGACTTTGAGAGTACCAGTAAAGGGTCTTCTGGGATGAAGAAAAGTTTTGAATTTAATGAAATATTTTAATGTTGCACCATATTATGGAAGCACTAAATGCCCATGAATCACATACTTTAAAATGGTCAGCTGTATGTTATGTGAATTTCACTTCACTAAAAAATAATGTACATGTGTACATGCACACACACACACACACACACACACACACACACACCCCATTAACAAAATTAAGGAATATCCAACTGAATAAGGGTATCATATGCTACATTCATAAGCAATTGGTATTTTTAAAATTGTGTCACAATCAATATGATCACAACCAATATCCAACCAGTCAATTGCTTGAAACTGAAAGGCAATTTTCAAACTAAAATGCCAAGGGAAAGTCCTAGTATAATGAAGGTAATCTTTAATAAAAAAAATTAAAACTGGAGAACTTTGAGATATATCAACATCTATTTTAAAGCAACCATTAAGAATGCATGGCTGGGCATGGTGGTGCATGTCTATAATGACAGTGGTTATGGGTGGTTGAGGAGGGAGAAACAAGCCTCCCTCAGCAACTGAGCAAGAAGCTAAGCAATTTAGAGAGACTCTATCTCAAAATAAAAAATAAAAAGGATAAAAAGGGCTGAGGATGTGGCTCAGTGGTTAAGCATTACTGTGTTCAAAAGGAAAAAAAAGACTGCATGAATTACCATATGAATTTACAAATACAGTAGTGATGATAAAGAATGAGTTCCAGAAATGGATAACTAACCTAAGTATCAAGGGAGCAGGCTGTAAAAATAGCCTGGATTTAATAATTTTTTTTTTCTTATCAGAAATACATGTATTCCAAGTTGATCACTGTGGGGTAAGCCCTAAGATCAAGGTTAACATTATGTGCTGTGTTGACCTCTGGAGAAACTGGAAGGGTTTTAAATGACCCAGAAACAACTCCTCTCCCTGCGGTGCTGTTACTGTGAAGGCTTTTCCAACCAAACAACCATCCCTTTCAAGGAAAACAGGCGCAATTCTTCCTTATACCTCAATAGAGGTTTATAGTTCCCTACCTGTCTCCAAAATATCTGAATCAATCCACTGACTTGCTCTCATGGAAATCAAAGGACACTGACCATTTTGACATTTCTCAACATGAGCCCACTGCCCTGCCTGTGTTTTCGAGTTAAGTCTCCACTTTAAAATGTGTGGCATGCCCTCCTCTTGATTCTGTGGATATATGCAACTAGGGAACTTCTGTGAGTTTCACTGGTCCATTGCTGAGTGCCTTCTGTTGGCCTTCCCCGTGACTCTCAGATTGTAGTGTCTTCCCCAGCAACGGAATGAACAGGAGGTGCTTAAGTCACCAGTAAATCTAAATGTGAGTAAAATAATAAAAGCATTTAGAGGAAAGGTGGGTGTTCCATGACTGTGGAATAAGCAAGTATAATCTTAAATCTAACATTAAAATCTACTACCTCTAAGGAAAACATTGTATGTTGTGCTCTAAAAATTAGAATATTTGTTTATCAAAAACCATGATTCAGATTGAAAATCAGGACATAGCTTGGGAGAAAAATATTTTGGGATCTATGTCTAAGAGAAGATGAGTATCTAGAGCTTATAAAAAAACTCCTAAGTCAATAAGAATTAAAATGATAACTACATTAAAAGTGAGCAATGTTTTAAATAGGCTCTTTAAAGGGAGCTACTTGAATGAACAAGAACACTAAAAGATTCAATATAATTATGATTCAGTGAGTTCTCATTAAAATTGTTGCATACCTAAATGTTGGTAAAAATACAGAGTGATCAATACTCTCATATCTGCTGAGTGAGAATGGATATTTTTCCAATCGCTTTTTATGGCTAGTAGGTAGTATCTAAAAAAAGGAATATTTGAATATGTAATTGTTTGGATAGATATAGATACAGTTTAGATAAATACACATACACACAGACTGTTTATAGTATTACAATATACAGTGTAAACATTTGAAACTACCCCAAAGTTCATTGAATTCAGAGAGAATAAATAAAACTAGGTTTATGAATTCAACAAAATAGCATGAATACAAAGAATGAAAAAATATACTATATGAAATAACTTGGATTAAATTTACAAACAAAATATTGAGGCATAAAAAGCCTGTCACAGAAATTTGCACATAGTGTTATGATTTCATTTATTAAATTAAAAAATAGACAAATTTATCTTGTCACTCTAATTGCTGTTTTATTGTGTGAGGTCGGGCATCTTGAAGGGAATTACCTATGAATCCTTCAACTGCTGAGCACATTAGTATTTTATTATGAGAAAATTAATCTACTCATATATTTTAGCATAATTTTCTGAAGGTATAATTTAATAAAAATAATAATTTCTTAGGACAATTTGAATATTGAAACAGCAAAATAGTTGAGATTTGATAGAATTTATTTGCTGACTTAAAGTCAGCAAATATGAGTATTAAATATCTGATGCCTTTATGTCCACTTGGAAAACTATTTAACATTAAATAAAATCATAACTGAAGCACTTTGTCCTTTTTCTATGAAATAGTAAGTCCTCTCAGAACAAAAGTGATTCTTACTTTATAAGCAAACATTAAGACCTAAGGAAATTTCCTAGCTGTTGAAGACATAATTTTAATCTAGTTTTATTTCATTCTTTTCACTCTATTAATATGGTTTTCATTGAGAAGCTCACTTAAATTCCTTATCATGAAAGAGAACAAAACAGAAAGCTTAATTATCCACACAGTGAGTAAATTTCTTCTTCTATTTCATGAAGCTTTATATTTCAGTCTGTGTTCCATGATCTCATTAAATGCAAAGTGGTAGTCACACAAGAATTTGTCTTTTTTTGGAATATTTTCCTATAAAAATATATGCATATGCATTTGCTTATATATAGAAACATTTCACAATTTAAATCATAAGATTAAAGAGGAAATTATAACCATGTTGGGACTTTAGCAATTTATTTTTAAGGACTTCTGGGTATAATTATTTCTAAGTTTTTGTGAATTTAAAAATACATATTTAGTTACAAGTATTTAGACCATAGTTGGCAGGGCTCATTAATTTAAATAGCTATTTTGTGTGTATTGGTTTATTCCTCTTAAAAACATATAAAGCCTAGAATTAAATAGGCATGAAAAAGATTATTTTCTTTCCCAAGGGCTTCTTTTGGTTACCGAAAGCAATCACTTTTACAAAATGAGAACTGACTGAGGAATTGTGAAGGCAAATAGTCCATAAGCAGGTTTAACTACAAGCATCGAGGAATGATGATATATTTAACTGCTGCAACAGTTCCCTATTTAGCAGGGGTTTGTAACTATGAAGCAATTCTGTAGTGATATTTATCACTAAAACTCTCAGCCTTCTCATTATCAATTGTAACCAGAATAATAATAACTGACAAAAACAATAACAGCATATCTCCTCCAAGTGTCAGACTATCAATTTCTAAATTTCTTCTGTGCACCCTCTAATGATGTGCTTTAAACAATTCAGTCACCCACCATGGACTAAGAGTTCACTGATTCCACTACTTTTCAAGTCTTTCATAGCTTTAAATCCTCTCTTTGCCTCTGAGACAGGCCATATTCCAACTCTCATGCATATACCTTCCTCTGAGCATTTTACTCTTTATAACACAAGATAATAAAGCAGGACATGTACCTTTTTCTCCCTTTTTCTTCTCTTCATGCTTAAATGCATAAGCTCCATGAGAGGAAAATGTATTTTGTTCACTAATATGTCCTTAGCGGCAAGGGTATTGTCTATATACTAGACATTTAAATCATAGTAATAGAATCAATCAATAAATTAAAAATTGCTGCATATTTTTGTACCAACTAATTTATTTACACTTATATTCTGGATATAGTGTTAGGCACATATGTATAACTAAATGAAGCATGGTTTTTAGTCTCAGCATGTTTTTAAGTAGGAAGATGGAGAGTGCAGAAAACAATTACAAAAATAAACACTGATGGTTCAACCTGTATCTGTGAAAGAACAGATGTGTCTAGTTCTCACTAGTGGGATGCAAGCAGAAAGAAGTTCAGGACCCTTCCAGAAGATTATTCTTCCTTTATACTTTACCTTTCCTGCTGCCATCCAGATAAAAATAATATAAAGGGATGGTACTGGAGAAGAGGTGAATCTGGGGTCCATGAATGACCCTACAGAGGAAAGTACATTTTGGCCAGGAATATCATCTGCTACGTATTTTGTGAATACACTTTTTTTTTGAGCAATTATGTATCTCATGTGCATGTCATATTGTAACTTAGTGTCAAGGATGATTCTAAAATTTCTTCCACAGGATGAAAATTATTAAGGAAACCTAGAAGAAGTATAAAACTTGGGAATGTGAGATGGAGAATAACAAAATTATTTTTGGACTTTTGAAAGCAGGTGAGATACTTAAGAAGATACATCTAGAAAGATATGTGTAGCTCATTGGAAAGCACTGAGGTAAACATTTGTTTTTTAACCATTTCAAATATGCCCAAGTTTAAACTAATAAAGTGTAGAATATCCTAAGTTGGATGCTTTAACGTAAAGGATAAGAAAATAGTAAGGATGAAGCTAGGTGCCCAACTACCAGAGAAGTCAACCTGTTAGGAGGATTTCAAGGACGAGGAACCTGGAAAAAACTTCCCTACCCACCAAGTCTGATATTTTATTGGTCAACAAGGATAGCATTATCACCCCGAGTAGTGCATACATTCTGTCTAGGCACTAGAGACTAATTTAGAGAGACAGAGTCGCTTGAATTTCCTAACACATGAGTATCTGACAAACAGGCTTATGTCTCAAAAGCTCAAAAATATGCACACAAAAAAGTTTAGACTGTCACACATCTCATTAAATTAATTCTTGTAAGCTGTTAAATATTCTAGATATAGTTGGTATTCAATGGAAAAAGTTCAGAAATAAACTTGCTGGTAGACTGTGGGAAGAAACATTTGGCACTACAAATCTTTATTCATTTTCCTGAAGCTCACCTAAGACCCCTATGTGTTGGCCAAGCTCCACTAACGTAGATCAGATTTATTTTCCTCTTTTTGTTTACTTACTGGAATTTAACACTATGTTATGACTTCTGTTAATGAGTAGTCTAGTCTTTATTTATTTCAATGCCTCAAGTTCATAGGTTTTAGAATTCATTTGCATTCATAAAATAAATATTTAAAACATTAATATAGATCTAGGGATCCAACATGGCGGCCGGCGAGGAAGCAGCGACTCCAACGTCTCCACTTTAACGGGATATGAAAGACTCATCGAAACAGCTGCAGCCTAGCTACGGAGGAACTTCTAGCATAACTTCCTTAAGAGGAGAGCTGCCGTGAACTGGTAGGTTTACTCGAAGTGACAGGTTGCCCCAGAGAAGTGGATCTTGGAAGGCCACGCGGGCACAGAGGTCTAGTCCCCCAACCATCAGCCGCTCCGGCAGGCGGCTCCCCCTGGAGGCCTAGCTCTCGCCCTGGGAGAAGCGGCCCCACCCGCCCGCTTCCTAACCAGGCGGCCACAGCTACTCAGCGATAAAGGTGCCCACGTGGCGGGTGCAGAAGTTAAGTCCTGCAGACGCCAGCCACCTTTGCAACCCCCGGGAACCCTGAGTGGCTTGGCCCGCCCCGCCCGAACCGGTGACGGGTGCAGAAGTTAAGTCCCGCAGACGCCAACCACCTTTGCAACCCGCGGGATCCCTGGGCTGCTTGGCCCGCCCCGCCGGAACCGGCAGTCCTCCGACATACAGGCTCCCCCGGGAGGCCTAGCTCTCGCCCTGGGAAAAGCGGCCCCACCCGCCCGGTTCCTAACCAGGCAGCCACAGCTACTAGGCAATAAAGGTGCCCACGTGGCGGGTGCAGAAGTTAAGTCCTGCAGACGCCAGCCGCCTTTGCAACCCGCGGGAACCCTGAGCGGCTTGGCCCGCCCCGCCTGAACCGGCGGCGGGTGCAGAAGTTAAGTCCTGCAGACGCCAACCGCCTTTGCAACCCGCGGGATCCCTGAGCGGCTTGGCCCGCCCCGCCTGAACCGGCAGTCCTCCACCATACGGGCTCCCCCGGGAGGCCTAGCTCTCGCCCTGGGAAAAGCGGCCCCACCCGCCCGGTTCCTAACCAGGCAGCCACAGCTACTCGGCAATAAAGGTGCCCACGTGGCGGGTGCAGAAGTTAAATCCTGCAGACGCCAGCCGCCTTTGCAACTCGGGGGAACCCTGAGCGGCTTGGCCCGCCCCGCCCGAACCGGCGGCGGGTACAGAAGTTAAGTCCTGCAGACGCCAACCGCCTTTGCAACCAGCGGGATCCCTGAGCGGCTTGGCCCGCCCCACCTGAACCGGCAGTCCTCCGCCATCCAGGCTCCCCCGGGAGGCCCAGCTCTCGCCCTGGGAGAAGCGGCCCCACCCACCCGGGTCCCAACCACGCGACCGCAGCTACTCGGCGATAAAGGTGCCCCCGCAGCGGGTGCAGGAGTTAAGTCCTGCTGATACCAGCCGCGTTTGCAAGCCGCCGGCACCCAGTGCGGCTTGGCCCGCCCCGCCTGAACCGGCAGTCGGCCTCCACCATCCGGGCTCCCCCGGGAGGCCTAGCTCTCCCTCCGGGAGCAGCCCCCTGCAAGCTAGGCGAACCTTCGACCCATCGGGAGGTTAGGCCCAGCAACCTGCGGAGTGATAGAGGTGCCCCTCGTGCCTGCTGGGTAGGCGGACCTTTGACCGACCAGCAGAGCAGACCTAGGGCCTGCCAGCGTGGTAGACGGATCACACCACTACATGCCCTGCAAGGGTGATTATTCAACTATACAAGAGCAATATAAATAAATAGAGGGAAAATTTCAAAACACAACAGTTTCACCAAGCAGAAAGAAACGCCAGCAGTATGAAAAGACAAGGAAAGAAAGGACCACAGGCAATGCAGGTCAACTCAACTTTAGAAGAGGTAATAGGTGCAACAGATGGAATGTCAGATAGAGAGATCAGGATATACATGCTTCAGATGATCTGGAGTCTCAAGGAAGACATGAGACAGCAAAATCAGATAATGAAAGATCACATTGACAAACAAATCCAGGAAGTAAAAGATCAATTTCACAGGGAGATAGAGGAAATAAAAAACAAACAAATAGAAATACTAGAAATGCAGGAAAAAATAAACCAACTTAAAAACTCAATTGAGAATACTACCAGCAGAGTAGATCACTTAGAAGAGAGAACATCAGACAATGAAGACAAAGTATTTCAACTGGAAAAGAACATAGACAGCTCAGCAAGTCTGCTAAGAAACCATGAACAGAACATCCAAGAAATATGGGACAATATCAAAAGACCAAATTTAAGAGTCATTGGGATACAGGAAGGCACAGAGCTCCAAACCAGAGGAATACACAGCCTATTCAATGAAATAATACGTGAAAACTTCCCAGACTTGAAGAATGAGACAAAATCCCAAATCCTAGAAGCCTACAGGACGCCGAATGTACAAAACCATAAGAGATCCACACCTAGACACATTATAGTGAAGATGTCCAACATACAGAATAAGGAAAGAATTTTAAAAGCTACAAGGGAAAGGAAGCAGATTACATTTAGGGGTAAACCAATCAGGATAACAGCTGATCTCTGAACACAGACTCTGAAAGCTAGAAGATCCTGGAATAACATATTTCAAACACTGAAAGAAAATGGGTTCCAACCAAGAATCGTGTATCCGGCAAAATTAAGCTTCAGGTTAGAAGATGAAATTAAAACCTTCCATGATAAACAAAAGTTAAAATAATTCGCAGCTAGAAAACCATCTCTTCAAAAAATCCTTGGCAAAACATTGCAGGAAGAGGAAATGGAAAATAACATTGAAAACCAACAATGGGAGGTAGGACAGTAAAGGGGGGAAAGTAGTCAAAGAGGATAACAAATCAGGTTTAGTAACATCAACAAACAAATATGGATAGAAGTACAAACCATATCTCAATAATAACCCTAAATGTCAATGGCTTAAACTCACCAATTAAGAGACACAGGCTAGTAGAATGGATCACAAAACAAGACCCAACAATATGCTGTCTACAGGAGACGCATCTGATAGAAAAAGATATCCATAGACTGAAGGTGAAAGGTTGGGAAAAATCATACCACTCATATGGACAGCGGAAACAAGCAGGAGTGGCCATACTCATATCTAATAAAATAGATTTCAAGCCAAAGCTAATCAAAAGGGATAAAGAAGGACACTTCATACTGCTCAAGGGAACCATAAACCAACAAGACATAACAATCATAAATATATATGCCCCAAATAATGGTGCAGCGGTGTTCATCAAGCAAACTCTTCTCAAGTTCAAGAGTCTGATAGACCACCATACAATCATCATGGGAGACTTCAACACACCTCTCTCACCACTGGACAGATCTTCCAAACAAAAGTTAAACAAGGAAACTATAGAACTCAACAACACAATTAATAACCTAGACTTAATTGACATATATAGACTTTACCACCCAACATCAAGTAGTTACACTTTTTTTTTCAGCAGCACATGGAACCTTCTCAAAAATAGACCATATATTATGTCACAGGGCAACTCTTAGACAATATAAAGGGGTAGAGATAATACCATGCATCTTATCTGATCATAATGGAATGAAACTGAAAATCAATGATAAAAGAAGAAAGGAAAAATCAAGCATCACTTGGAGAATGAACAACAGGTTGCTGAGTGACATATGGGTTATTGAAGACATCAAGGAGGAAATTAAAAAATTCCTAGAGTTAAATGAAAACACGGACACAACATATCGGAATCTATGGGACACATTGAAAGCAGTCCTAAGAGGAAAATTCATTGCTTGGAGTTCATTCCTCAAAAAAAGAAAAAACCAACAAATAAATGAACTCATACTTCATCTCAAAATCCTAGAAAAAGAAGAGCAAAACAACAGCAAAAGAAGTAGAAGGCAAGAAATAATCAAAATCAGAGCTGAAATTAATGAAATTGAAACAAAAGAAACAATTGAAAAAATTGACAAAACTAAAAGCTGGTTCTTTGAAAAAATAAATAAAATTGACAGACCCTTAGCCATGCTAACGAAGAGAAGAAGAGAGAGAACCCAGATTACTAGCATACGGGATGAAAAAGGCAATATCACAACAGACACTTCAGAAATACAGAAGATAATCAGAGACTATTTTGAAGCCTTATACTCCAATAAAATAGAAGATAGTGAAGGCATAGATAAATTCCTTAAGTCTTACGATCTGCCCAGATTGAACCAGGAGGATATAGACAACCTAAACAGACCAATAACAATAGAAGAAATAGAAGAAACCATCAAAAGACTACCAACTAAGAAAAGCCCAGGACCGGATGGGTATACAGCAGAGTTTTACAAAACCTTTAAAGAGGAACTAACACCAATACTTTTCAAGCTATTTCAGGAAATAGAAAAAGAGGGAGAACTTCCAAATTCATTCTATGAGGCCAACATCACCCTGATTCCGAAACCAGACAAAGACACTTCAAAGAAAGAAAACTACAGACCAATATCTCTAATGAACCTTGACGCAAAAATTCTCAATAAAATTCTGGCGAACCAGATTCAAATACATATCAAAAAAATTATACACCATGATCAAGTAGGATTCATCCATGGGATGCAAGGCTGGTTCAATATACGGAAATCAATAAATGTTATCCACCACATCAATAGACTAAAAAATAAGAACCATATGATAGTCTCGATAGACGCAGAAAAAGCATTCGACAAAGTACAGCATCCCTTTATGTTCAAAACTCTAGAAAAATTAGGGATAACAGGATCATACCTCAACATTGTAAAAGCAATATATGATAAGCCACAGGCCAGCATCATTCTGAATGGAGAAAAATTGAAGGCATTCCCTCTAAGATCTGGTACAAGACAGGGATGCCCTCTCTCACCACTTCTGTTCAACATAGTCCTCGAAACACTGGCAAGAGCAATTAGACAGACGAAAGAAATTAAAGGGATAAAAATTGGAAAAGAAGAACTTAAATTATCACTATTTGCAGATGATATGATTCTATACCTAGCAGACCCAAAAGGGTCTACAGAGAAGCTATTAGAGCTAATAAATGAATTCAGCAAAGTGGCAGGATATAAGATCAACACGCATAAATCAAAGGCATTCCTGTATATCAGCGACAAATCCTCTGAAACGGAAATGAGGACAACTACTCCATTCACAATATCCCCCCAAAAAATAAAATACTTGGGAATCAACCTAACAAAAGAGGTGAAAGATTTATACAATGAAAATTACAAAACCCTAAAGAAAGACATAGAAGAAGACCTTAGAAGATGGAAAAATATACCCTGCTCATGGATAGGCAGATACAACATCATCAAAATGGCGATATTACCAAAAGTTCTCTATAAGTTCAATGCAATGCCAATCAAAATCCCAGCTGCATTTCTTGTAGAAATAGATAAAAGAATCATGAAATTCATATGGAATAATAAAAGACCCAGAATAGCAAAAACAATACTAAGCAGGAAGTGTGAATCAGGCGGTATAGCGATACCAGACTTCAAACTATACTACAGAGCAATAGTAAGGAAAACAGCATGGTACTGGTACCAAAACAGGCGGGTGGACCAATGGTACAGAATAGAGGACACAGTAACCAATCCACAAAACTACAACTATCTTATATTTGATAAAGGGGCTAAAAGCATGCAATGGAGGAAGGATAGCATCTTCAACAAATGGTGCTGGGAAAACTGGAAATCCATTTGCATCAAAATGAATCTGAATCCCTATCTCTCGCCTTGCACAAAAGTTAACTCAAAATGGATCAAGGAGCTTGATATTAAATCAGAGACACGGCATCTGATAGAAGAAAAAGTTGGTTATGATCTACATACTGTGGGAGCAGGCTCCAAATTCCTCAATAGGACACCCATAGCGCAAGAGTTAACAACTAGAATCAACAAATGGGACTTACTCAAACTAAAAAGTTTTTTCTCAGCAAAAGAAACAATAAGAGAGATAAACAGAGAGCCTACATCCTGGGAACAAATCTTTACTCCACACACTTCAGATAGAGCCCTAATAACCAGAATATATAAAGAACTCAAAAAATTAGACAATAAGACAACAAGTAACCCAATCAATAAATGGGCAAAGGACCTGAACAGACACTTCTCAGAAGAGGACATACAATCAATCAATAAGTACATGAAAAAATGCTCACCATCGCTAGCAGTCAGAGAAATGCAAATCAAAACTACCCTAAGAGGGCTGGAGATGTGGCTCAGCGGTAGCGCGCTCGCCTGGCATGCGTGCGGCCCGGGTTCGATCCTCAGCACCACATACCAACAAAGATGTTGTGTCTGCCGAGAACTAAAAAATAAATATTAAAAATTCTCTCTCTCTCTCTCTCTCTCTCTCTCTCTCTCTCTCTCTCTCCTCTCTCACTCTCTCTAAAAAAAAAAAAAAAAAAAAACGTTTAAAAAAAAAAAAAAAAAAAACTACCCTAAGATACCATCTCACTCCAGTAAGATTGGCAGCCATTAGGAAGTCAAACAACAATAAGTGCTGGAGAGGATGTGGGGAAAAGGGCACTCTTGTTCATTGCTGGTGGGACTGCAAATTGGTGCAGCCAATTTGGAAAGCAGTATGGAGATTTCTTGGAAAGCTGGGAATGGAACCACCATTTGACCCAGCTATTCCCCTTCTCAGTCTATTCCCTAAAGACCTAATAAGAGCATGCTACAGGGACACTGCTACATCGATGTTCATAGCAGCACAATTCATGATAGCAAGATTGTGGAATCAGCCTAGATGCCCTTCAATAGATGAATGGATTAAAAAAATGTGGCATTTATACACAATGGAGTATTACTCTGCATTTAAAAATGAGAAAATCATAGAATTTGGAGGGAAATGGATGGCATTAGAGCAGATTATGCTAAGTGAAGCTAGTCAATCTTTAAAAAACAAATACCAAATGACTCCTCTGATATAAGGGGAGGAAACAAGGACAGGTTAGGGAGGAAGAGCTTGAGACGAAGATTTTCATTAACAGGGTTGAGAGGTGGGAGGGAAAGGAAACGAGAAGGGGAATCGCATGGAAATGGAAGGCGATCCTCAGGGTTATACAAAATGACATATAAGAGGAAAGGAGGGGTAAGACAAGATAATTCAAATGGAAGAAGTGATTTACAGTAGAAGGGGTAGAGAGAGAAAAGGGGAGGGGAGGGGAGGGGCGGGGAGGGGGGATAGTAGAGAATAGGACAGACAGCAGAATACATCAGACACTAGAAAGGCAATATGTCAATCAATGGAAGGGTAACTGATGTGATACAGCAATCTGTATACGGGATAAAATTGGGAGTTCATAACTCATTTGAATCAAACTGTGAAATATGATGTATGAGGAACTATGTAATGTTTTGAATGACCAACAATAAAAAAAAACATTAATATATAAATGTAATGGAAATTAACCAATTTTGTATGTAATAATCAATATTCAGAGAAGAGTACCATTTAAAATCATTTTTGTCCTATTGACGTCTCTGATCTATTCATTTAGAATATTAATTTATGACCCCATAATAAATGTTTCTTGCTCCTACATATCAGAGGAGTATATGGAGGTAAACAGTAAAAATTCTTCTAGGTTCTGTTCTTTCCCACTCTTTTCTCTTGATTGTTGGTATTTTACAGTAGGTATTTAAATAACCAGAAACAATACTCCTATACAATTAATTCAATATGATAGAAATTCTCCATTAAGGTTAGGATATTAATAAGCCTTTGTTTTGAATACAGTGCAACAAGACAAAAGCTTGATTAATGAAACTAAATCAATCACTCATGATTACACAATTTGAAATACTGTACTGAGTTTGGGACTGTGACATCTGAGGATTTTTATTCATTAGTTATCTTTTATTGAAATTTGAAAATAATGCACACGTCCCCTCCTCTTTGATTTTAGTAAATTCACCAATTACTGTGTGGAAAACAATTGGCAGAGGGGCACAGTATATTTTATATTTTTGTTGATAGTTTCATTTAAAAACAACTTGCACATCTTTCAACTAGATTACTTAATTCATAGTTATACTGCAGGTTTCCATTTTCACTTTAGAAAAAATCCTAAGAGGAATATAATGAAACTTAGCCCCTATTTGAACTATGTTCCTATATTACTACCTAAATGCTTGTAATTTTTGTAGCTGCTCTCAGTTACCAAAATTTAATGGTGGAAGAAGCTTTATTACACAGGTCTATGGCCCAGTATCATTGCTATGTGAGATGAAGGGAGTCTGGGATCTGTAGCAGAGATGCAGAAAATGTCAATCAACTGCAATTTGATATCAGCTGCAGCAAAAGTTGGGGGGATTTTCCATAACAAACTATCACAGAATAGGAGGCTTAAACATCAGAAACATTTTTCTCACAATTCCAGAGGCTATGAATCCAAGATTGTTACAGGTTTTCTTTCTCCTGAGACTGCTTTTCCTGGCCTTTCAATAGCCATCTTTCCTATGGGTCTTCAGTAGGCTATGTTAATTTTTCTGCATATGCTCATCCTTGGTGACTCTTTTTGCATTCAAATTCCCTTTTCTGACAATAGTACAATCATACTTAACTTAGGCCCCAGCTCCAAGCACATCACTTTAAATTACTAAAATCTTTAAAGATGTTCTATCTAAACACAATTATACTCTGAGTTACAGGGAAGTTGGAACATCAACATATGAGCTTGAGTGGAGGATTATAATTCAACCCATAATGTGTATATATTATGTTAAAAACTATTTTTTAAATTTTCATTAGTTTTCTCATTAAAAATCTCAGTCATAATTCTTTAGAAGGTACTTTTAAACTTTATTATGCAAAGATTTGAATCCAAGTGGCTTAAAACATGAATAATCGTGGTGCCCAGGTATGGAAACCAGGAAAAGAATTATCCTCATTTAAAAAGCAGTCTTGGGCTGGGGTTGTGGCTCAGAGGAAATGCGCTTGCCTAGCATGTGTGAGGCACTGGGTTCCATCCTCAGCACCACATATAAATAAAACAAAGGTATTGTGTCCACCTACAACTAAAAAAAAAAAAAAAAAAAAAAAAAAAGCAGTCTTGTGCAGGGTGAGACATAGGGGTTAAATTGCACTCCATTACATATGGATTTCCAGTTTTCCCAGCACCATTTGTTGAAGAGGCTATCTTTTCTCCACTGTATGTTTATGGCACCTTTGTCTAGCATGAGATAACTGGGTTTATGTGAGTGTGTCTGTCTGTCTTCTATTCTGTTCCATTGGTCTTCATTTCTGTTTTGGTGCCAATACCATGCTGTTTTTGTTACCATACCTCTGTAGTATAATTTAAGGTCTGGTGTTGTGATGCCTCCTGCATAACATTTCACGCTAAGAATTGTTTTGACTATTCTGGGCCCCTTATTTTTCCAAATGAATTTTAGGATTGCTTTTTCTATTTCTGTGAATGATGTCATTGGGATGTTTATGGGAATTGCATTAAATCTGTATAACACTCTATGGCCATTTTGATAATATTGTTTCTGCCTATCCAGGAACATGGGAGACATTGCCATTTTCTGAGGTCTTTTTCAATTTCTTTTTTTTTAGTGTTAAGTCATTTTCATTATAGGAGACTTTCACCTTTTTTGTTAGGTTGATTCCTAAATATTTTTGAAGCTATTGTAAAGGGTATAGTTTTCCTTCTCTCTCTTTCAGCTGATGCATCCTTAGAGTATAGAAATGCAATTGATTTATTGGTGTTGGTTTTAAACCCTGCTACTTTGCTGAGTTCATTTACAAGTCCCAGGAGCTCTGTTGTAGTGTTTTGGGGTCTTCTAAATATAGAGTCATGTTGTTGGCAAATACGGATTGGTTGAGCTCTTCTTTTCCTATTTGTATGCATTTCTTCCTTTCTTTTGTCTAATGCTAGATGGATCAAGGACCTAGGTATTATACTAGTGACGGATACTGCTGCATGCTGAATTAAGTATGGGGCTCAGCATATCTCTTTGGTCACTATGAGTTACCCCAGTGAATGCTACTCCCTTAGGATCTGGTGAATATGTTTCATGGAGATGATCTCAATAATTTGAATGGTAGGTATTTTAGTACTAATGGCATATCTCTTTACATATCAGAACATCAAAATTCTAGGTGATGGTGTTCTTAAAAAGCAGAGACAAAAGATAGGGGAAAGTATGAATTTTTTAGTGACTGGGATGCATTTTTAAAAATGGGGCACATTTTGAGAAATGTGTCATTAGACAATTTTGTCATCGTGGGAGCATCCTTCGGTGCACTTTGAAAAACCTAGATGATGTTAGTTTACCACACAATATAGGCTATATTCTGTAGCCTTTTGCTCCTAGGCTATCTCATGCACAGAATGTTACTGTACTGAGGATTACAGGCAAATATACCACAATGCTTTTTATGTAACTAAACATTTGTATACCTAAACATATCTAGATTATCACAGACATGTGAGTTGTGCTATGACCTTATGACAGTTTTAATGTCATTAGACAACAGACTTCAGGTCCATTATAATTGTATAGGATCTCTTTGTATATGTGGTCAGTTAGTGCACAAAATGCTGAGATGCAGGACTAAAATTTGCAAAAACAGAGACTATAAAGATAAAAACAATGCAAATATTAATTTAAAAGAGATCAAATTCTTACAAGTAACAACTCCCCAAAGTTGCTGAGGCATAAACTGTTGTACATGTTAATAAGGAACAAAGGAGAAAATTTCTACTCTGAAGACAGGAATTAAACAAAATTTAGCACAGAAAAGATGTTTCTTTCATAGTGCTCCTCCATTTGGAGGACAATATCAAGTCAAAGTTGTCATAGAAAGTATACTATCCATAAAAAATTTAGTATTTTGTATTCTTTAGGACAATTATTGGAAGTAAGATAAAACGTTAGCAGGATGATGATAAAAAATTTATGTTAATTTAATTTAATGGACAGGTATGCATATATTAGAAATGTTACTCACATAACTATATAATAGTTGGACATTGCTTTAAACATAATGATATATAAAAAATTAGGAAACTGCTCTGCATGCAGTAAACTATTAACTAGTTGAAACAAACCAAAATAAATTATTCTGCTCTGAATCTTGGTGATGGGAGAATGGAATAATTTGATTTTTAAAAAGTTTCTTCAATTTATTCAGTATTTAAAGTTTATTTAATATTCATATAATCAGTGTTAAAAAATAAAACAAAAATCTGCAAGCAAAATTCCTATATCTACCAAAACCATATTTCAAAAATAATGATTAAATAATTACATTTAAAAAATAAACAAGAACAAAGAGAATTGATTGAAAATTGATATATCTTATATGACATACTAAAGTTCTTCAAGCTGAAAGCAATTGAAATAAGAAAATAATTGAAATACATATGAATAAATGGAGAAGACTAGTAAATATAATTATCTTTGAAAATGGAATAAGAGTATAACATAAAATAAATTGTATAAAACCATATGTATACAATGATTACTTGGGTACATAACTGTGCAGAGGCGATTGGGTGTTGGGGAGTAACACTGTATCCAGGTAAGGAAATGTGTACAAATGGTAATATAATATTCATACAAATGTACTGTTTATAATGGTAATGGATATAATGTATATCAAATACTACCAAAATAAGAGAAAAAGGAATAGAACAGATTGTAGTATTTGTATATCTGTCTTGAATTAAACAAGGATAAATCTCAAATAAATCCAAATAAGTTGAGATCCATCTGACAACTCCAGATGAACCATTAAGGTATACTTTAATCACAATAATCATTAAAGAAATTAAATTTGTACAAGATAAAATATGTGCTTCATACAAAGGGAAGCAATGGGGAGAAACATAGGAAAAAAAGGTGTTAGATATATAAGACAAAGAAAAAATGTAAGATGTAAATCTAATAATATCAATAATAACATTAAATGTTATTTAATTAAGTTATCCAGCCAAAATGTAGAGATTGACTGACTGAACATAAAATGGGATTCAGCTATATATTGTTTACAGAAGATGCAGTTTAAACAACTATAATATATTCTAAATAAAAGAATATAAAATCATGTCATAGAAAACCATAAGAAAGTGGTGGTGGCTATATTAATATTAGAGAAATAGACTTTTATACAAAATATATTAGTATTGATATAGACATGTATTTTGTAATGACAACAGGATAAATCCTATAGGAAGCTATAACAATCACATACATACATGTGTTTAATAATAGAGAACTAACATAAAGCAAACAGTGATAGAAATTAAAAGAGAAAAGACAGTAATAGGCACTTCAATGTGCATTGTCAGTAGTGTACAGAACATATAAGTGGAATGTCAAGGAGGAAATAGGGATTTGGAGAGCACTCTAAAATAATTACAACAAGCATACATGCTGCACTCTATCCAAGAACAATACTATATAGATATATTCTTCTCCATTACATATGGAAAAATATATCATATCATTATCCAGGATAGAACATGTGATAAGTTATAAATAACCTCAATAATGTTAAAGGAAAGGTAACACAAATATATTCTCTTAGCACAATGAAATAAAATCAGAAAGCAATAATAAAAAATCTGAGAAAATCAGAAATATGTGGAAATCAAACAGCATCCTTCTAAATAGCCATTGTATCAAGAAAGAAAGAACATTTTCTGAGATGAATGAAAATGAAGATAAAATAAAGCAAAACGTGGGAAACAGCTAAAACAGGGCTTAGGGAGAAATTTATAGCTATAAATGTGTATATTAAAAAGAAAAGTGATATAAAATTACTAACCTAGTTTTCCACATTAAGAAACTACAAAGAAAAGTAAACTAAACTGAATTAGCTGAATAAATCCCATTTCCTCGTTACATATATTTATTTTATAAGCTACTACATTCAGTTTGCTAGTATTCATTCTATATATATATATATATATATATATATATATATATATACACACACACACATATACACATTTATAATGAATATACATATATACATATATGTTATATGTATATAAATGTTATAATGGTGTGTATGTGTATGTATGTGTATGTATGTATATATATATATATATATATTTCCCCCCCCCCAGGGAAATAACAAAAAGGAGAATAGCAAATATAGAGTAAATAGAAATGACAAAAGTCTGTTTTTTGGAGACATCAACAAAATTGACAAATCTTTATATTGACCATAAATATAAGGAAAACTTTAATTTTCAGATACAAGCAGAAAGTAAGATCTTACTACTGGTCATACACAATTAGTGTTTATGAACAAATATCATGAACACTTATGTGCCAATAAGTTAACCTAGAAGAAATAGATAATTTCCTAGGAGAACAAACACAATTGATACTGGATCAAGAAAAACTAATCTGAATATTCCTGTAAGAAATTAAATTAATAATTCAAAAATTATCCCAGCCCTTGTGGCTTCAATGCTTAAAACTACTAAGCATTTAAAAAATTAACACCATTTTTTCCACAAATTCCAAATAACATTAGAGGGAGACTTTCCAATTTATTTTATTAGACTATTATTACCCTGATATCAAAACTGAAAAACAACATCTCAGGAAATGTGCAATTATTGCTTGGAGATAGAACACAAAAAATTCCTCAACCAAATACTAGCAAACTGAATGTAGTAGCCTATAAAATAAATATAAGCAATGAGGAAATGGGATTTATTCAGCTCATGCAGACTTGGTATAATCTTTAAAAATCAATCAATGTCCTATATAACAACAACAAAAAAATACCC
The DNA here is from genome assembly GCF_045843805.1 of Urocitellus parryii. Lineage (NCBI taxonomy): Eukaryota > Metazoa > Chordata > Mammalia > Rodentia > Sciuridae > Urocitellus > Urocitellus parryii. Next base: position 184,869,471 of record NC_135531.1, on the reverse strand, counting down.
AATGATCTCAAAAGACACAGAAAAGTTATTTGGTAGAATAAAATGCCATTATGTGGTAAAGACACTCAATGTTTCCATACATGGAAGAGAATATGGTGAAGGACATCTGCAAAAAATCTACAGTAAATTCCATGTTTAATGATCAAACTGGATGCTCCTCTCCTGCTAATTGGGAGTAAGACAAAAATAGCTGCTTCAGCCTTACCTTTCAATATTGTATTGGAAATTCAGCCAGAAAAAATTAGACAAGTAAAATAAATTAATGACCTCTAAGTTAAGGTCTTTCATGATATAAGTATTGAATAAGTACATAAAAATGGTGAGAATATAGAAATTTCCCTTTTAGGATTTTTTTCAATAATTTACTTACATACTAGCCTTTTAAGAAGATAGAATATAATTCCCAATATTTAGGTGATTTATAAACTGAAATAAATTATTTTCTGTCTATCTTTACAAATTTCCCCTTCTTATGCTAAATCATTCACTTTATCTTATATAGTAATTGAAGTTTTCTGTACATCAGGTAAATCATTTGATCTCTTCACAGTTTTGGTTTAGTTATTTTCTTGTAACAATTTTCTTTCAATTTTTTAGTTGTACTTAATCCATATATAGTGTCTGAAGATTATTGTATTGATTATATTAATCCAAAAGATATGACAGTGGACACTCTTCTAATTTCTGGTTTTAACTATCAGTTGCATGTCTAAAGTTTTTCAGTGCTTTATAAATTCAGTAAAAAAAGAAAATCAGGCAGACTTAGCCTCCACTAGTCAACTTATACCAGTAAAACATAAAATCTCCTTAAACTGTCTCTAGGAAAGAAGTGTATATATTATTTGACGATTAAAGATTTCTCACTCCCTTTAGTCTTTCATTACAAACTAGCAATCAGTTTTTGATTTTTAGACTTTTCTTTTTAAAATTTAATTTGTTCTTTTTAAATACACATGACAGTAGAGTGTACTTTGACATATTATACATACATGGAGTATAACTTCTTCCAATTAGGATGCCATTCTTGTGGTTGCACATGATGTGGAGTTTCATTGGTGGTGTATTGATATATGAACCTAGGAAAGTTATAACAGATTAATTCTACTGCCTTTTCTATTCCCATCTCCCCTTTCTGCCCTTTATTCTCTTTCATCTAATCCACTGAACTTCTATCCTGCCTCCTTTGTTGTGTGCTAGCATCTGCATATCAGAGAGAACATTCAACCTTTTAGCGGGGGATTGGCTTGTTTCACTTAGCATGACATTCTCCAGATCTATCCATTTACTGGCAAAAGTCAGTCATTTTTCTTTATGGCTGAGTAATATTCCATTATGTATATATACCACATTTTCTCTATCTGTTCAACTGTTGAAGCTCACTGGGTTGGTTTCATAGCTCGGTGATTACGAATTGAGCTGCTATAAATATTTAAGTGGCTGTTTCACTGTAGTATGCTAATTTTAAGTCCTTTGGGTATATACTGAGGAGTAGGATAACCAGGCAAAATGGTGGCTCCATTCCAAGTTGTCTGAGGAATCTCCATACCATTTTTCACAGTGCTGGCACAAATCTGCAGACTCACCAGCAATGTATGAGTGTATCTTTTTCCCCACATCCTCACCATATCATCTTGGGAACCAACTTCCTCAACAAGGCTTCTAAACACAAGAAGCAAGAATCAATAAATGGGATGGTATCAAACTAAAGGGCTTCTTCACAGTAAAAGAAAAAAAAATTCAGAGAATGAAGAAAGACCCTACAGGATGGGAGAAAATCCTTACCACTTATTAGCATTTTTAAGAGAGGGCATAGAATACATTAAGTGGTAATAATTTTTATTTTACATTACCTCTATCTTCTCTTTTCCTGCACCTCTCATTGAAAAGTTTTGTTTGATGTTGTTAGCATCTCTCTTATATTAAGCAAATAAGTACATCCCTATTATATTTATTATACCACCATTAAAACGTTTGCATGTGGTCTTCAAATATTTTAAACATATTTTTAGTTGTAGATGGACACAATATCTTTGTTTTTATTTATTTATTTGTTTATATGATGCTGAGGATCAAACCCAGTGCCTCACACGTGCAAGGCAAGTGCTCAACCACTGAGCTACAAACCCAGGTTCCTGAAATATTTTTTTTTTTTTTTTACATTTAGCAGCAACATTTGAATTACTCATTTTAAAGGAAAAAGAGAAAAAATACAAATAATAAAACTAAACATAATCTCTTCTGACAACAAAAATACATTTAAAAAACTATTTTCTGAAAGTTCATGAAACTTGGAAAAAATGAATATCCTTAAGTTTAATAAATACATCAAAATGTTTTCAGGTAATTGAATGTGTGTGAGTTCAAGATAAAAGTGAAAAACTGGTGAATTTAAAACAAGTGAGATTTTTCTCTGGAAAATTAAATATCCAGTCAGTCCTCATAGAAAGAGTGCTGTGATTACACAGCATTCTAATTCTCTCAGAACAGGTTAAAATGCATGTCAAGTGTTCAGAGGAAGAAGTTATTCCTACTTACAATGTTTTTCATTTCATTCTTGAAAAATAAACCTTAAATATCTATGTTTCACAGGGACATCTAGACCAGTCAATGTGGCATAGAATTATTATTATTATTATTATTTTGCTCAGCCCTACATATCCTTCAGATAATATAAGACACAACAAAACAGAACTTTTTTGGGAGGAGGGGGGTTCCAGGAATTGAACTCGGGGGCACTTAACCACTGAGCCACATTTTCAGCCCTATTTTGTATTTTATTTAGAGACAGGGTCTCACTGAGTTGCTTAGTACCTCGCTTTTTTGCTGAGGCTGGCTTCAAACTGGCAATCCTCCTGCCTCAGTCTCTCGAGCTGCTGGGATTACAGGCTTGTCCCACTGTGCACGGTGTTAGGGTTACACACTGAGATTCTTTATATGTTCCTAATTGATTATCTGTGTCTAAAGTGCTGCTTTTCTCAGCCTGTTAGCTAGTGTTTTTTTGACTATTTGGAAAAACTAAAAATAAAAAGCAGCCAAAACATGTCTTCTTGATTGTTCAAAACTGTCCTCTCTTCATTTGAATTCACATCTGGATATACTGTCTTGGAAGTCCTCTGAGGGCTCAAGTCATGACTTTTGCTTAAAAAAAAAAAATGTGTTCTACATTTCATGTGCCTCATGTTCTTCACTTGTTTGGAACAACTCAGGTCATCATTGCCAGCCAATCCATTTTAAAGAATTACCCAAGTTAAATACCTCATTTGTTGAAACTATGTTGTCTTTTTTTTTAACCATTCACATTTGCATAAAAGCAGTCTTAGAGTTTTCTATAGTAGGTACTCAATATGTGCTTGAATTAACGTACAAATGGCCATATTTTGGTCTCAAGTATGTCTTCTGAGTTCATCTAGAAAAAGCTTGACTATTTTCTTCAGCAGTGTTTCAATTATTATTTGAAAGCAGGTATTGTTTCTCCAAAGGATTATTTTATGACAGGTTAAGTGTTCCTTGTGCCTTCTGTAGTATCACCTAAGATAATTTTTGCACTACGGTGTCCTTTTTCTACTGAATGATGAAAACTTTCAGTTTTTAATTTTCTTAAGACATTTCAATATCAATTGTCTTTCAGAATCTTCCATATCCCCCTCCCAATGTCACAAGTCCAAGTTTATTTTGTGACTATATGACATCCATTCGAATATTAATAAATTTATCTCAGTGTTATCTCCAACTCTTGTTTTATTTATTTAATCATAATTTCTTCAAAATTTCTCCACTGTTACTTCTTTCTGTGTCATATGTCTAAGATTTGGAAAAACTATGGAAAAAGAGATTTGTCCAAAAATGACACCTGTTGATTACAGAGAATTTGAAATGTAGAAATTCTAAATCAAGATATTCTCTAAATGAAAAATGCTTTCAAAGAATATCTGAATATCTGCTCTTACTAATAATGTTCATATCAATGACTTTTTAAAATGATAATATGTCCAATTTATTGAGGTAAATAGAATATAGTATTGAATTAATTCTATCTATTATGCTTATTTAATTTTTTTTATATTGGTTAGAAAATGTGAAATTGCATATGTGACTTGTCACTGTGCTCATTTTCATTTCTATTTGACAACTGCTGTTCAAAGGCACATAACTGTCCAGCTAAGGGTAGAGAACTAGAACTTGACCTCTGGACTTCCGGATCCTGTTGGTGATATCTGTACATCCTGCCTCAGAAGACTTCAAGGCAATCAGGTACCTCCACAGTCCACCACAGGAGTTCTGAGGCAAGGTCACCAATTTGTGTTTTGTGTCTGTGGTTTTTTTTTTTTGTGTGTGTGGATTTTGGCAGATTCTTTTTTTATTTATTATTTTTAGTTATATATGACAATACAGTTTATTTTATTTTATTTTGGGTGGTGGGTACCAGGGATTTAACTCAGGAGCACTCAACCAACTGAGCCACATCCCCAGCCCTATTATGTATATTTATTTAGAGACACAGACTCACTGAGTTGCTTAGTGCCTTACCTTTGCTGAGGCTGGCTTTGAATTTGTAATCTTCCTGCCTTAGCCTCTGGAGCTACAGGGATTAGAGGAGTGTGCCACCATGCTTGGCAGTAGAGTTTATTGTGTGTGTGTGTGTGTGTATGAAGTATAACATTCTAATTAGTATTTCATTTTTGTGGTTGTACATGATGTGGAGTTTCACTGATAATGTATTCATATATGAACATGGGAAAGTTATATCCAATTCATTCTACTGTCTTTCCTATACTCATCCCTCCTCCCTTCCTTTCATTGCCCTTTGTCTCATTCAATAACCTTCTATTCTTCACTTTCCTCCTTGTTGTGTGTTTGCATATGCATGTAAGAGAGAACACTAGGCCTTTGGTTTGGGAAGACTGGCTTATTTCACTTAGCATGAGAGTCTCTAGTTCTATCCATTTAACTGCAAATGCCATGATTCCATTCTTCTTTATGGCTGAATATTACTCCATTGTGAATATGTACCACATTTTCTTTATTCATCATCTGTTAAAGGGCACCTAGGTTGCTTCCACAGCTTAGCTATTGTGAACTGAGCTGCTATAAACATTGATGTGGCCTTGTCACTGTAGTATGCTGATTTTAAATCCTTTGGGTATAAGCTGAGGTGTGAGATACTTGGGTTAAATGGTAGTTCCATTCCAAGTGTGCTTTCCAGAGGGGTTGCACTAATTTGTGGTCTCACCAGCAATGTATGGGTGAGCCTTTTTCCCCACATCCTTGCCAACACTTTTCATGACTTGTATTCTTGATAATTGCCATTCTGACTGGAGTGAGTTGGAATCTCAGTGTAGTTTTGTTTTGCATTTCTCTAATTGCTGGAGTTGTTGACCATTTATTGCCGGAGTCCAGCCCCAGCAGGGTCCAGGGGGTCCTGAAGGAGGAGTGGCGTCGGCGAAAAGATGAGACAGGAGTCGTTCCGTTTGAGCAATCTTCAGAGAGAGAGCTAAAGCTGCTTTCTCTGGGTCCCCTTTTTATTACAGTTTTTCTCATCATTATAGATTCACAATACGTCATTGATTATATAATTTAAAACTTTGCCAAGACATGACATTTCCTTAACCATGATTGAGAGCACACCAATCTACATCCTTCCAGGATATGACCCCCAGCCATACAATCATCAAAAGTACAGAATCATCAATAAAACATGTCAAAAATTTACATCCTTCAGATTTTCCCAAGATTTACTATTTTTCCCAAGATATGTTATTTTCTTATTAACTAATGCCAAACTACGTAACCAGACTCTAAATCTCCTAACTAATCATTAACCTAAAGTACACTTGTACTTTATTTTTAATCTAAAATTCCCATCTAAAAAAGTCCCTTTAAATTTTATATTTAAAATATCCTAAAGTTTATGAATCATCCTTAAAGCATATTAGAAACCTATACAACTAAAGACTTAAGAATTTCTAAACTTAAGAATCTAAATAAAATAATATTTCTAACATTATTCTAAAACTGTGTCTTATAAAGCTATTTTAATTAATTCCTAAATTTATTCTCATAAAACTGGTTGAGCTGCTTTCTCAAAGAGTTTCTTTGTTTCTCAGTCAAGGTACACTAGTTCTCAAAGAGTTTGTTTCTCAGTCAAGGTGCACTAGTTCTCATGTCTTTTTAGAGGATGATTGTTGTCCGTTATTAGGTTTGTCCACAATGTACTAAGATAGAAGAATAGCCTTTTACTTTGTCCTTGATATGCTGAGGGATGGTAGAACGGCCTCCAAGGCATGAACTACATGTTCTGTTCTAGCCATCTGAAATTTAATTTGTTTGGCATTTAACATACTCATGCCTCCTGTGAGAAACATAAGCATGAAAATGCAAAGTCCCAATTACATAAAAAAGGGTCTCATGGTTTCAGTTACCCACCAACCAGCGTGGCTTTGCCAGCATTCATCCTCACTGTGACCCAGTCAAGACAGTGGGAGAGCGGCTTTGCCAACACTTTTTCTCACTGTGACCCTGTCAAGACAGTGAGTGGGGGATCGCCTTCACCAATTTATTTTAATATATTTGTTGAAAATTCATATTTCTTCCTCTGAAAAGTGTCTGTTCAGTTTCTTTGCCAATTTCTTAGTTGGGTTTTTTTTTATTGCTAAGATTTTTTTTTTTTTTAGTTTTTTATATATCCTGAAAATTAATGCTCTATCTGAAGTGGAGATTGCAAAATTTCTATCATTAGGCAGGCTCTCTCTTCACTTTCTTGATTGTTCCCTTTCTTATGCAAAAGCTTTTTAGTTTGATGCCATTACATTTATTAATTCTTGGTTTTATTTCTTGCCCTTTAGGAGTCTTGTTAAGGAAGTTGGTCCCTAAGACGATATGTTAGAACACTACATTTTCTTCTAGTAAGTGCAGAGTTTCTGGTCTAATGCCTTTGTCTTTGATCCACATTGAGTTGAGTTTTGTGTAGGATGAGAGCTAGGGGTTAGATTTTATTCTTCTACATATGGATTTTTAGTTTTCCCAGCACCATTGTTAAAGAGGTCCTCTTTTCTCTATTATAAGCTTAGGTGCCTATGTCTGGTTTGAGATAACTGTATTTATGTTGGTTTTTCTCTGTGTCTTCTATTCTGTTCCATTGGCCTTCATGTCTGTTTTGGTGCCAATACCATGCAGGTGTTTATAATTCAACTCTGATTTTATGGTGCACCATTCTTCCCTTTTCTTGCTAAGTATTGCTTTGTATATTCTTGGCCTCTTAGTTTTTCAAACAAATTTCATGACTGCTTTTTCTATTTATAGGAATAATGTCATTTGGATATTAATAGAATTTGCATTAAATCTGTACAATGCTTTTAATAGTATGGACATTTTGACCATATTAATTCTGTCCATACAAGAGCATAGGAAGCTTTCCATTTTCTAGGGTCTTCTGCAGTTTCATTCTTCAGTGTTCTCCAGTTTTCATTATAAAGATCTTCACTTCTTTTGTTAGATTCCAAAGTGTTTTTTGTTGTTGTTGTTGGGTTTTTTTTTTTTTGTGTGTGTCTCTTGTGAATGGTCTAATTTTTCTAATTCCTCTTTTAGCAGATTCATCATTTGTGTATAGGAATGCAAAGGAGGAAACCCTTCCAAACTTATTTTATGAAGCTAGCATCACACTGATTCCAAAACCAGAAAAAGACGCATCAAGAAAACTTCCAACCAGTATCCCAGAAGAACAAAGATGCAAAAATCTGTGGTGAGCCGCTTCTGCCGCTTCTGCAGATTATGGTCGCCATTACAAGATGGCGCTGGCTCCGCTGTGGTCTGTGACAAACAACTCCTTATTTGGGAGAGTTGGCGCATGGTTTTTTCAACACCCTATGAGAAAGTTCCACGTGGCAGCTTCGCATTGGGGCTTGAGATGCTTTATTAAGGCTGGGAGGGGCATCCGACGGGCATTAGAAGAAATATCAAGGGCCTGAATAAACTGTTGAAAGAAGATTCCTGAGTTGCGTCTTCCTTGCGGGCAAGGGGTCGCGACAAAAATCCTTAAAAAAATTTTTGGCAAATTTAATACAAAAACATATTTAAAAGATAGTGCACCATAATGAAATGGGGTTCATCCTAGGGATACAAGGTTGTTTCAACAAATGGAAATCAATAAATGTAGTTCACTACATCCATAGACTGAAAGACAAGAATCACATGATTATCTCAATAGATTCAGAAAAGGCATTTGACAAAACACAGCATCCATTTATGTTCAAAATACTAGAAAAACTAGAAATAATAAGAGCATATCTCAACATTCTGAAAGGCATATATGACAAACCCAAAGCCAATATCATTTGAAATGGAGAAAATTGAAAGCATTCCCTCTAAAACCTGGAACAAGACAGGAAAGTCTTCTTTTACCACTTCTATTCAATAAGGTTCTTGAGATTCTAGCCAGAGAAATTAGGCAAAAGAAAGAAATTAAAAGGAAAGAAGAGCTTAAACTATCCCTATTTATTGATTTCCATATGTTGAAACAACCTTGCATCCCTGGGATGACATACCCCATTTAGAAGACCCAAACAACTCCACCAGAAAACTTCTAGAACTTATAAATGAATTCAGCAATGTAGCAGGATATAATATTAACACCTACAAATTAATTGTGTTCCTATACACCATTTTGTGTCTTGAATAATTTCACAAACTGACCTCCTTAAGATGAAGACAGTGGCAAACTCTAATTGGAAATGTTCTTTATTAGGGATTCTGGGGAAGGATCTGCCCATACATAGTTTACATTGATTTCTGTTTGGACCCTGCTCTGAGAATTCGCCTTAAGACAGACTGGGTGAGAAAATCAAGTCCTCCGTGGCACTTTCTGTTTCAAGCCTTAGAAGAATGTCACCTGATACATTAAAGTCTAATTTGTCACCTCATGGAAAGTCACCCTGCGGCATGGTTCTGATTATAATAGTCTTTCTTGAGATCATTTCCCAGGCACATTTTGCAACATACAAATGAAATAAAGGTGTGATTTGTTCTTCCATCCTGCTAGAGTCTTGCAGCTGATAGTTTATTTTTATCTTAACATTAGAGGTTGCCCCTAGGGCTGCTGAATAATTAAGAACCATGTTTCCTGTAGTTCCTCAACAACAAAACACTTTTTCTACCATTAGCTAGTAACAGAACACAAAGTTAAGGTTGCTGCTTATGAAAGTTAAAGTAGCTTTTTATTAACTGAAATTAGCAATTTTAACTGCACTCTTTTTTTTCTCTAAATTTGCAAAGTCTTTGATACCCTGCCAATATGAAAATCCATCTGCTTCTTGTGACAGAGGTGATATTCATCTCACAGTACAAAGAAATCTCTAAGTGAAAATCACACTGAGTTTTATGTCACTCTTTGTTAAATAATTTGGCAACTGACATTAACCCAAGCATAGAAATTTCATGCAAGGATCTTAGATGAAAAAAAACTTTTTATACTGCACCAGCAGTTTAAGGAAAATCTCTCTTTAGTCTAACTATTTTCATGGTACCCTACTTTTAATTCCTCGTGAACATTCTAAACTTTTAATCTGGACAATGCATTTTCTGGGTTATGGATGGTCTATAGTAACTGTACTGGAAAAAAATTCTCTCAGAGTAACGTTTAAAGGAGACCCATGCATATACATGCAAGATATCTAGACAAAACTATTTGGATTAGATTAACTCTAGATTACCACTAGAAGCAAAACAAAGGACACAAAGATTCAGTTATGAGTGAAATAATTTTATTCATGGGGCATTCTTGTCAGTCACATAAGTAAGAGCTTACTTCTCTACTTTCTTATGATCTAGTTATTTTTCTTCCTGTTTTCCAATTTTGCAATTTACACCAGAAAACATTTTAATTAATTTGTTGTGTATGATGCTAATTAAATGAGGATATCTACCTCTGTGACTGTATGAGAGTCATGTCTGTCTTCTTTGTAGCAACTACAACATTTTGGAATCATAAATTTTGTTTAAACTAGCCAAACATCACAGTTGTTTATGTAATTAGTAGTAAGCCTTGAACTTACGGTTCTTCTTTTCTTAATTTCCATATTCTCCAGACACTTTGATGTGGGTCCTTCATTTTATTGTGCAATTCAAATAGTACTGGTTGCTTCTTTGTATTAGGCCCGTTATCTACTTTTTTTTCCCCTCACTGGAATTTGTATTTTCAAATGATTAAAGCTCAATGTAAGAACTAGGTTTTCATAAAGACACTAATAGAGATATTTGTTTCATCCACTGAATCTGCAATTTTCTACCTACCTGCTTCATTTATTTTTCTGAAATGACATTTATGTGCAGCTTTACTTTCTGGATCTTTGTGAACTGTGTTCTTTCCTCTATTGATGGTTTTCTTATTTTGCAGGTCTAGGGATAAAAGGAACAAGATGGAAAGAACATTCCACTTGTTTTTAATGGAAACAATCTATCATAAGATTCATGAATAAAGTCAAACCTGAAAGCAACAAAGCACAGTTTCTGTCTTCCTTGTCCTTCTTCCATAATCCCAATGCAAACACACTCCAAAGCATGTGATAGAAATAATATTGCTCTTAATTATTTGCAGTTTTTAGGTTGCAAAACAGGATACAAGCATATGATGGAATAAAATGACTTCTTGGGCTTCCATTTTCAGTAATATGATGATGATAAGCAATATGGAATTCCTCCTAGAATGAGACAATACAACAACCTGAAATAACAAATTAAACTAATATTATACACTTTTCATACACAAGGGAAATATTATGAAATATTGGGCATATTTTTAAAAATTGTTAATCTAGAATTTTTAACAACATGCATTAATTAAAAGCTCATAGAGTTATAAAAGGAATTAGTAAATTTCAAGGCAAAGGGAAGAAGTAAAGTTCTAAAGACAAAGGCATTCAAATCATAAAGAGAGAAGTTGATAGATACATGGAATGAAAGTTTTTAACTGTTGTCTAAAAAAATTCTAGAATGCAATTAATATAGCTCAAAATATTAAAAATAGTACTTGGTAGTAACTGAGAATTTTTTATGATTGATTAAAGACCTAATTTTGAAACTGAATATATGAGTGCAATATATTTTTTGTACAAGGGATTGAACCCAGGGGTGCTTAATCACTGAGCAACATCCCCAGACAATTTTTTTTTTTTTTGAGACAAAGTCTCACTAAATTGCTCAGGGATTCACTAAGTTGCTGAGGCTTGCATTGAACTTGTGATCCTCCTGCTTCAGCCTCCTGAGTCACTGGAATTACAGACATGCACCACCAGGCCCAGGTTGATTGCAATTTTTTTTTTAAACTAAAAAGAGTAAATGAACTACATTAAAACTGAGAAGATATTTTCTCCCAAAAGACACAAGAAATAATTTTCTCCTTCAATAGCATGAAAGCACTCTATAGATATTGGAAAGTACCTTTAAACTCGTGAAGAATATATACCCAGATAAACAATAATTCTAGAATTGGAGTGATTATTTAAAAATAAATGATGAATAACAATATGTCATTTAAACCTGTGCTAAAGGATTTACTAAAAGATTCATATGAAAAGGAAAAGATTAAATCTAAATGACAAATGACAAATGCAATAAAATTTATGAGCAAAGACACTGTTAACGAAAAAAAGCTAATTAAAGTGAACGTTGATATCATTCCCCATTTTATCCAGTTTACGAACATTCAGTGTAGTGACTTTATGCGGTGGCATTTGCTTCTCTTCTATAGTGAAAAATCAAATTTGTTTTGTTTGGATGGCAAAGATAGATCCCTATTGGGAAAAAAAAAAAAAAAAAAACAAATGTCATGAACATGGTGCTATAGAGCAGGAGTGTTAATCATTTAGCTATCTTGCAATATGTGTGACACCTACATCCAAAATAAATGAATAAATTGGAGAGGAGGCATAAAGTCTACTCAAATACACCTTAATTGTTAATATTCATACATAATGTTGGAGGGCAGACATGTGACCTGGGATCCTATCAGATAAGACGCAAGTTTTCGACTCATGCTTTGAAATTCCAGGAGTGGTTTTTGTTCACTATTTTAACTAGAGTCAAATGCTCAGTTCTCTCTCCTGTAATTAAACTCTGGCATAATATGACCAGAAGAAATGGTCTCACACAAATTCAAGGATATTTCACTCAACTTCTTCATGTTATCATGGTTTTTTTTTTTTTTTCTCTTTAACTCACTGTTAACTTACTACTGCAGTTTTCAGCTCTCTCATTAAGTAACTAAACACATGTCTTGGAGTACTAATATGTGGAATGCTATTATCATTACAGGTAAAACAATAAGAATGAGGTTAATTGTATTTTTTTTCTGCAGTGAAGGAAAACAGTGCCAGATGGGATGGAAATATTTTCTTCCTAAATTGAAAGCAGCTCACCAAAGCCATTATAACTGACTATCCTCACTGTGATATTGGATATTTGGTAATTGCCTATGGGTACCAGAGGATAGAAGTAGGAATGTCTTTAAGAAGAATTGTCTCAAAATTCTATTAAGGCTGGAAAGGCTGGTTATGATAGTTTTGAAATGGCTAATGACCTTGTACCTTTATCATTTAAAAATTTAATTTCTGCATCATGTTAGAGTTGCATGGGATGAGAAGGAAAAAATGTCTATTTAAGAGAAGAGCAAGACTTGGGTTTTATATCAATAAGGGTAAGATGAAAACATGCCTAGCAGTTGCAGAGTCTGCCCTTTGTTCTCTTTCTGTTCTTTCATCCACAACTCATCCCATTCCCCTCCCTATACTAATGCCTGAAATTCTCTTGGAATGAGGGTTATGCAATTCTTCCACCTTGTGGAAATATTTACATCAATAATTTCACAGGAAAAAGAAGTTCCAGAATTTATATGCCATAAGGAATAAATCAATGACATATTTTGTAACATCTCGCTATGGATTGCAAATGTGTTAAATGTCTTTAAGAGGATGGAAGATGTGAAAAATGTAAAAACCGGTTCAGATCATGAGGTCAAACTCAGAGGTTAACTAGAGCCAGTACTGAATGTTTACAAGAAACAGCAAATACCACAGATTCCTAAAATATTTGTTAATTAGTATATGAAAAACCAAATCTATAATGGCTATTTTTGAATTTTTCTCATCTTTCAAGTTCTTATCATTTCTAAGTAATAATTAAGAACATTTCTTTGTGATTTTTGTTTGCTGACCTTGTTAGGATACATATCTGCCCTTTGAAGTCAATAACTGTATATTTGCTGATCATATTGCGTAGAAGAAGCACTTCCACACTGAAATATTTGAGAGGAAGTTACTAGATGCCTAAGAGCAATGGATACCAATCTTTTCTACCGATGCTTTGTTGATGCATATTAATGACTATTTGCCACAAAAGAGAGAAGAAAAAAAAACAAAAAAAAATTTGGACTAAATAAATCTGGGTTAAAATATCAGCTCTGCCAAAGTCTAGATATAGTGGTATTAGGCTTATTAATTCCTTTGAGTCTACAAAAGGGGGATAATTTCATTGAGATCTCTTTTGAGCATTACAGTTTAAATTAATGTAAAGTTCTTCAGCATATACCTGACATACTATAAACAATTAATTTAGTTTTTCCAAATCCATTATAAAGTTGCATCTTAATCATTCAAAAGCATGCATAGTCTTAAACTATCAGAGTTTTATATAAAATATGATTACTTAAAATTGCAATGGATGGAAAATTCAATAATAGTACATATCTTCATGACAGATGCTTGAATAAGAATAATAGCAATTTAAAACTTCCTTTCCTATGAATTTCTCTTAGAATGCAAATATAAACATGCTCTAAAAGGTACAAAATTAATCAATGATGATCATAATGTAGAGTTTTGCATTTCTTTTGCTTTTAAAGATGGCATCATGAGAGACAACCAAGGCAACCAACTCCTTTCAAGTGTTGTTATCTTGCCAAATGAAAGTATGACCCCTCACCACACCTGACAAGAAACCAATGTTTACGTCACAAGGTGAGGAGTAAAGGATGAGAGAATGAAATCTCATTAACACCATCCTTTTCATTTCCAATTCTAATATCCTTCCTCTGCCTTTATTTTCAAACTCGATTTGATGGTATATTCATCCATCTGATGCCCCTCCTCCTTTACTGATAATCTTTCACCCATCCTCTCCCAAAAGGACCCATTGCCTTTAATTAGTGTAACTGCATTGGGGAAAAGGCAAGAATCAGGACTTTCGGGAACTGGTACACTGACTGACTCTGAACTGACAATAATTCTGGTAGATCCAAAACATTACTGTGGTCCTCCAGTCACGGTAAGGGGTCATGGAGGCTTCCAGTGAGATTTTAAAGGAAGACCTGGGAAGCCAGGCAAACCACACCAGATTAGAGCTCCTGCAGGCTGCTCATAAGAGAGTCATATGGAAAGTTGAGAAAGTGAAGCCTAAACTGGAATAAACACCCCAGGAATTAATATATGCCAGTAACATGGACTGGCTGGACAGAAAAGCTGCTGCATGTGCAGAGTTGTGATTTACACAGAGGTTCACAGCCAAGACTGTCTTCAGTCTCATAGGAGACTTTGGACTTTATCTTGGAGGCTGGAATTGTTAATATTATGGGAGTCTTGGAGATGAGCTAAATACAATTTGCATTGCATGATGGACTTGAGTTTAGGTAGTTAAGGGATGAAATGACATGGCTTAAATATAAAGTGTTCCCCAAAAGTTCCTGTTTTAATGCAGGAAATTTCAGAGGTAAAGCGATGGGACTGTGAAAACTGGAACCTAATTAGCCTACCCTAAGCTAAATGGACTGGGAGTCATGTGGGGCATGGCAGGGGGAGATAGGTCATTGGGGAAGGGCCTTTCCTGAAAGGGTTTATACTCCCCACATCCCCTTCCCTCCTTTTCTCTGCTTTCTTGCTACCACAAGGGGAGCATTTTCCCCTCACCACAGTTTTTCCCCATGATGTTCTGTCTTGTCTTGAACTCAGAGCAATGAAATCTGCATTTTATGGACTGAGACTCCAATGCTGTGAGCCAAAATAAACTTTTCCTCCTTTAAATTGTTATTTGGGTATTTTGGTCACAGAAATGTAAAACCTGACTAAAACACATGGGTTCAACCTTATAGCTTTCTTTAAGTTTTTGCTCTTTATTGATCTTAACCCAGATCAGTTAGATTTCCATGGTCAGTTAATGGGTCTTTGCTAATCTTCATCTATGGCTATGTCGAATCCCAGATTTAATAAAAATCCCATAATATGCACACTAGCCCTGATTTTTTCCTCCTTTAAGAAATAAAAGTAAGCTTGCTTTAAATATAGAAATTGCCATCTTTCTGGGCATTGGCCCCAGATCACAGCCACTTCCAAATTTATCACTCTCAGTATGATCACCTGTCATTTACCAGTGTCACATTAAACTTTGTGAACAAAGAATCAGATGCTCGGCAAAGATTTCTAAAGGTGTTATTCCACTTCATTTTAACTGCAACATTATATGAAGAAGCCATGGAAAACTGAAGTTTATAAGGCACACTGTGGGAAAGGAGCCTGAATTTTAAAACTAGGGTCTGTATGAAACCTGCAACTGAATTCTTATGGTTTCTGATATTCTCTCTATACATTGCAGTGTACATCAAAGGCTAAATATATAACTTAAACAAAAATGGTAGAATTTACCCAGTTGGACTTTTTGGATAACTATTGTTTTTAAAATGGCACTTTTCTTTCTTCTTCCACTACATGAATGCTCTTTTTCTGTGTGTGATTAGATAAGAAAAATTGCTTTGACAATTTTAGAAAGATACTTTATAAATAAACTAGATGTTGTGACTGTCATAAGCCCTAAAATTGACAGCATACATTACCTGGAATCATCATCTACTAGAGAATAATTGAAAATTCTTCAGTTGCTTCTACCCAGCTGTATATTCTTTGAATGTTCTTTTCCCTGTTTCAATGAAAAAGTCCAAAAAAAAAAAAAAAATCTCTGTAGATCATTAGCAGTTGAACAGACTCAGACAACTAAATATATAAACCTAAAATTTCATTTAGAGAAAACATTCAATAAAAATATTTAGCTGGGCTATGTAGCTCATCAAACAGTGACAAAGTATTTTGTAGTAAAAAATCCTTTTGAATTATGAGATTATAAGAAGCTCATGGAAATAATAAGCTTCCTGTAGCTTGCATTCTACTTATTTGTCTTTTAAAACTTGACAGAAAGTTCCCTTACATGGGTATTTTAAATTGCCTAGGTTTTTTTTCCCCTCATATAAGAACAGACGTTTTATATATCAAACATCAAAGCTATGAAGCAGTTTCCTTAAAAAAATGAATTTTCATCTATCAAGACCAGGTCTTGGAGTCAAACAGAGCTGTCCTTAATTTGCTAACTGCTTCCTACGTGAGCTTGAACAAGCTATCTCCTTGTGTACTCATTATGGTCATACACAGGTGGAAGGAAGAGAGAGAACTAATAAATGGATAGATGTCATGTTTAACACATAATTTATATGATATGTACATATACATATGTTATCTATGTAAATATAAATTACAAATATATTTGTCAAGGCCTATTGTGCAAACCTTCTTCTCTCCATCAAAACCATCTATCTCAAATGAACTCTTCTTTTTGAATAAACTAATTTATACCACATAAAAAATTCAATTTAATTCATATTTCCTTCAGAAATAATGGCATATAAATGACTAAAAGCATTGGTATTTGGGAATGCCAGGGAAAAAGATATTTTGAACAATTCTAGGTAAGCAAATGCTCATTCTGACAGCGCAACATGAAATCAGTCCTCCAAGTGCAGTTGTTGAAGGAAATAATGGGGCCAAAGGTAATTTCAACAGCCATTGCTTTAGGGTTTCAACAGTTGGGGACAGATGGACTGTGGGTTCGGATGGCAATAGAATGAGTGGAAATAATAAAAATGAAATGCGAATATTTACCAGACACAAAATCATGATCTGTCCTAAACAATTATGCCCCAAACTTGGAACATTTATGAGCTGATTTAGAAAATTTCTCCACCTGCACCGATTGTCCATAATAGAATTGTTTCGTAGTGCTCTACAACATAGAAATTGGCACTATAAAAGAGTTTCTCATTCAGACTGACGCTCACAGGAGGTCAGTGAGTTTGATAATTTAATTTCCACTTGAATCATTAGGAAAATGTTAAAAGGAATGAGAATGCAAATGCTATCTGTGAAGAACCGACTCAGGGAATACATGTGTTAACATCATGAGTTTATTTACTCTTCACAATAGACCCGAGGGGGAGAATTATTTCTCAACTCAATTTTCATAAGTGAAAAAAAAAAAGTGAAGCTCAGAAAGTTTAGGCAACTTGTCCACATGCAGAAAGACAGCGTGGTCCTGGTGAGATTTGAATCTGCTTGAAGTGCCTTCAAAATTAATTAATATGTAAAGGGTTAGACACTTGTCAGACTTCACGTGTGTGCTCTTGCTGTGACGTATATGCCGTATGATGGCCTTGGAGAAAGTGCTCATCTCTGAGCTGAATCTTCCCATGAACTTTGAAATATTTTCCTTCAGAATTAGGACCTTCTACAAATGCAAGTTCTAGGAAAATATGCCATTATTAAAGTGAGTATGATTTTCCCTAGATTTATTTAATATTGCTTTTGTTGTTGTTATTATCTTCATTATTATTCTACAATAATTTGGGATCTTATTCCTACATTCCTGAAGAATAAAATCTAAGCTCTAAACTCTGTTTTTTTCCAGGAAAATATGTAGATGATTAATTTTTATGAGTCGTGAGGCTAAAGGAGCTTGGTGCTTTGTGGACAAAGTTAAGTAAAATTAATGTCTACCTTTATGGAAAAGGGATTGTAACATATTTAGATGTATTTACTAAATACTTCAGATCCAACAGTTTGAATGGCTACATGGTTAAAAAGTTATTATTTTTTTAATGTAAGAGAAACATGTAAAGAAAATATTCTAGTTCAGGTGGATTGGGGATTGAGATTTGATGAAATACTTAAGATGAAAGAATGCACGTTTTATTTAGGTTTGTTTTCTACATCTCTACTCCAAAGACAGCTTTCGGTGGTGATTCACAAACAGCTGTCATCATTTGTCTTCAGAGATGAAAAAAAGGAAAAGAAAATGACAATAGTATGCATCTATTGCATCTCTGGGGAAGCACCGTTTTAATTTCCTTTAACTTACTCTCCTTAATTTGACAGTTGGAAACTTTCTTCTCATTTGGTCCCCAGAACTCAGTGGTATATATAGCTCAGTGAGCTTAATTTTATTACAGATATTATCCAAATGCTTTTTAATCATCCAAGATCATGATGAGCACCAGAGAGGCAATGTTATTTAACAGAGACTCTTAACAGTGAATTAAACAGAAATGGTTCTGATTAATAAAGTTGTTTCAGCTTCCTGCTGCAATCTCATTCTGTTTACATTATTTCTGAGATGGGACTGCCATTGCTCAAATCCTGAGATTCAAGCCTTCTTTTATTATGCTGTAAAACTGCATCAATTGTAACTCATTATCACAATATGTGTGATAATACCCATCGGGACTGAGATTTGTTGTTAATATCACATGAAAGGAAAAGATGGCGATAAACACTGTTGGGGTGGAGATTTCTTCCTCTCTAAGCTTATCCTGAAAAGGAGAGGTGAAACCGAAATAACTTTGTTCAAAATCACCATTATTTTTAAACATTCACAAAGAAATATATCAAGAAAGATGTACTCAATTCTAAGTTAGATGTACTCAATTCTAAGTTACTAGCAGAAAATGCTCATGTTGGGAAAATGCTTCTGGATATTGTAATATTTAATGATTACAAACCAACTAAAGTGTGTGTGGAACACACAGGGAAACATGTTAGAAAATAATTTAAAAGTGAGGAAAATACACCCCGTATAGGAAAATGTACTTTTGAATGATATCATTTGCTTATTACAGTTTCCTACCTAAATGAATAGACAAATAGATTAAGTATCAAAGAAAACAAACATTTTTAATTAAAATAATATTCGTTATAAGCATTGTATATGACAACAGCATTTGTTCATTCTTTCCCCTGTCATGATGAGGAAAAGCTCATCTTGTGGCCTCACAACTTTTTCTATAAGTTGTAAATAATAGAACTGGGATAGAATGAGAAAAAGAGTAGTCAGAACTGATGAGTCAATGCCATGTGAATACAGGACTTTGCATAAGACCAACTTTTCTACAGTCATCAGTTCAATTCATACTGAATAATGATGACAGTTTATTTATTGTGTTTAGATTATTCTTGACCCTGTGATTCATTAATCTCAATCTTGAGATGGCGGAGAAGCAAATCAATAGACAAGGAGAAATAGCCTCATTCCATGGACACCCATAAAAATAATGAATTTTACCAAAATTATAGCTACGAAGTAAATGATGCTATTTTGGAGTCAGTGACTTTTGTGCCAAAAGTCATTTTATTTAAATAAATAGAGGGGTTTTGTAGCACTGTATGCAAACATTAGTTAGTATTCATTGCCCTATATGGAGGTTTTCTTCACGATTTCTTTCTCTTCCAGAATGCAAACTACATAAAGAGAGAAACTGGAACTGTTATTCATGTAATTGCAAGTCAGAGAAAAGCTTAAGATGAGTCTGAGTTGTCTATATTTTGTTGTTGCCATTTTTATTTTTATGATTTTCCTCTCTAATTCCAAACAAGCATATAATCAGTGCCAAACCTTTAGGAGTAAAAAGTAGATGCAGAAAACTCAGAAAACTCTCCAACTAGAAATAACCTCTCTATTAATAATTTGGGGTATTATTTCCAGTTACATATCTGCCCCTCATCATCTGTGATCTCAACCCAAATTTTACCAAGAACCAACCATCTAAATTTTTTGCCGATAATATTTCTCTTCCAAATCATCAGACTTCAATCTCCCAAATACATCCTTTCAGCAAACTTAAATCTATAATGAATATCCCATCTTTACAAGAATAAATATTTCAACAATTTCATTGTTTTCTGATCCTTTAACTAGTTGGACTAGGCATTCTCACATTACTACAATAATTCTATTATTATTAACACCATGATACTGATGAGATAGATATGTTCTTTAGTCTTCATCTGAATTTTTCTTACAAAAACATAGTCCAAGAAGCACTCTCCTTGCTGTTATTAATGTCCTGATTTTTTCCCCCAATGCTCCTGACACCTTAGCACCTTGCTCTTTTGTCTTCAGCCTGGCAATGGAAGGTTGACTTTTGTCATACTGGATCCTAGTTTCCACTCTTTCTTTACATATTGCTCTCCCCCATGCAGTCTCATCCATGACATTAGGTTTGATTGTTATGTGGGAGACACAAAAATGTATCGACCACACAGACATCTTTATAAAATCCTAATTCCATACATTTTACTAATTCTCAAAAAAGTTACTTATATGTGTGAAAAGTCTCTGAAAATCTCTGGTGAGAGCTCTGGCATGGAAAGAGCTTGAGCATTTTCATTCCTTCCTTATAAGAAGATCAAAGTGAAAAAACTCAGAGAGGAGACGTACTTTTCTTGGAACCTGGAAAAAAAATTACAGAGCAAACTGTCACTCTGAATTTTGGAATAACAAGCAACTCCAGAGAGTCACAGTGAAAATCTGCTAATCTGGAGCAGAGGAGACTGGAGCCCTACAGTGATAGGGATACTTCAATGGCAATTTTGGCAAATGGCTGAAGGTTTCATTTGCAGTAGCCTGAGAATAAGAAGATGCTGGAAACTGCAGTCTTGGTACTAACATTTTCATCAATTTCACCTTCAAAAACCTCACCAGGTCATGGCATTCTTGAAAAAGCAAAACTATAGGATGGCAGAAAGATAAGTAGTTTCTTGAGTTTCAGGTGGAGTGGGGAGGGGTTGGATAAAGTTTGAGGAATTTGTTGGATGGTGCAACTATTCAGTGTAATCTCATAATGATGCATTGCTGGCCCTGTGCATTTTTAAAACCTACAGAATGTTACAGGAAAGAGTGAACTTTAATGTAGAATGTGACAAAATATTGATATTGAGAATAGGTAAAACAATCTCACTGACGCGGTGGTGATTACAGAGGCTGACATAAGTAATTTTAGAAATGAGTGCATTTTCTAAGCTAAGAGGTTAAATAAACTGTACACAGAAAATGCAGCTTCATAGACATTTGCATTGAAGGTGTGGGTAAATACTCCAGATACCACTACGCATATATCCTGAAACTGGAACAATTTGGTAAGTGAGTGATGAATGGCAGGGACCAAGTTTCTTATTGATGCACTTGCAGGTTATATATGAGCAAGAGAAAATGTCTATAAGGATTTATGCTAATGGTTTAGTGTTTAATAAAAAACAGAATGAACACATTTTCCACACTACAAAGATACTTATAGCAACACACATATGTCTTAGTTCTATCATCTGGGAGGGCGAAGAAACAATGTTACATTAATACCTCAGTAGAGCAAGCATGTTAAGTGCCCAGAGCTCAGATTTTATTCTTTCTTTCTTTATTTATTTGTATGGGGGTGGGGGTAAGTACCAATCTCCTCTAAAAATAACCAAGGCTCCTTGAAGCAATCTTGGGCTCAAGGATTGGTGGAGGGAAATATATATATATATATATATATATATACACACAGAGAGAGAGAGAGAGAGAGAGAGAGAGAGAGAGAGAGAGAGTGAGATATCATGGATTATTTGAAGTGCCACAAAGTAAAAAATAAAACTAATAAGACCTATGTTTGCTAGTGATGTCATATGTAAATAAAGGTAGAAGAAATACAACACTCTAATCTTTACATATAGGCTGCACATAGTGACCTCATTCCAAAGAATACAGTGTGAAGAGAGAAAAGGATGATTTTTTACAGTGCTTGTAAGTGCATTCCCTCAGCCAGGTGATGAAGGTCAGCATCAACAATCATAAATCATGTTGGGAGTGGATCTCCAAAATATTAATTTGTTCATGAGAAGAACATCAGACAAATCCTCCTAATTCACCTACATTCTACAAAGCAGCTGGCAAGTATTCCTTGAAACTGTCCGGATCATAAAAGAGAAGGCAAATCTGAAAGTGTTGTTATAACCATGAGGAACTGAACAGACCTGATAACTCAATGTCATGTGTTGTCATAATTTGGATGTTGAATGTCCTTCAAAGGGTGACACTATTGGGAGGTGATGGGCCCTTTATGTGATGTGGTCTGGTCATTGACCCATAGGTCATTAGGTTGAGAGACCCTTGAAAGGGATTGTGGTACCAGCCACCCTCCTTACTCTCTTCTCCTTTAAAGCCATGGAGTGAACATTTTGCTCTACTAAGTGTCTCTGCTATGACTGAAGCCCCACCACAGGCCCGAAGCTATGGGGCCAAATGATAATAACTTAATGGACTGGAACCTCCAAAACTGAGTCAAGGTAAACTTTTGTCTTTATAAAATGATTCATTTAAATATTTTGTTAAAGTAACAGAAATCTGACTAACACGGGGACCCAGGATCAGATCTCAGAACATTAAAAAAAAAATTATTGAGCAAAAATCTAACAAGTGCCATAGAACTCTGGTCTTGAGTTCATCATAATCTAAACTTTTAACAATAAATGAAATGGAGTGCATAATAGAGGATAGAACTCTCTATACTATACTTGCTTTCTGATCTTTAAATTTAGAACTGTTCTAAGATAAAAAGTGCCTTTAAAAATGACCCTGGTATTTTTGACAATAGTATGTATTCTTTTCTAAAACATAGAATTTACTTTCACTGTAAGCCACTTCCAAAATCCTCATAAGTAAATCATCTTCACAGGCTATACTATACATGGTATATGTGACATTCTTCAATTTTTAAAAACTAGAAATATAATAAAATAAATTCATATCAATATACTAAATGTAAAATTCATTTACACATAGGCATAATAATCTCATAATAATAATAATGTATACACCATAATTTACATAACAATTCTCTGCTATTGGAGATAGTCTCTCAAATTATTATCATTATAAATTAAGATAGCATATTTACTATTGGAAATGTCTTTGTGAACACCTATGATTGTTTCCTCATAATAAATGTCAAAAATACAATTCCTAAGTCATAAAGTATAGAAACCTTACAGCTTCGATTCATTCTCTAATTGCTACCAGTCATGTATAAAATCAAATTTCCAGATTTCAATGAAATTTTGATATACTTTCATTATGAATATTTATTTATTTATTTATTTATGCACTCATCAGTGAGGTAAAATTAATTTAAATGGAACTATTGAATGTTTGCATTTCTCTCTAATGGATGAATTCTTATATCCTCTGCCTAGTCTTCTGTCTTCTTCTTCCCTATTTCTTCAGGGTATCTTTATGTAACACAACTTCTTTTTTTATGAGCATGGTTTACAAAAACTATTCTTATGACACCAATTTTGCTTCCACACTGGCATGAATTGAGGTAAGTAGGCTTTTTACATAATTAAGACAGATGTGCTAGGACTAATTTTGTGTTTGATGGGTGGTCAAAGTAACTTAGGCATAGTTTATTGCTCCTGTTATTTTGTTGCTTTCATGAGTCATTTACCTTTCAGACCAGATTTCAACTGTCTCCTGTCAGCTGTTATAATACTTAGCCCTCAGCCATAACAATCAGATCCTTTATTCAGAGAAAATGTCATATAAGCTGAGCCGTCACGCTAGGTTAAGAAATGCCAAAATGATACCATCATGAGGGTTGTTCAAGGCATGGACATGATTAATTTGTTTATTCCAAGTATCTGAATAATTTTTGTTTGAAAATATTCAATATTATGATAACTTTCTTAATTTTTTTTTATTTGTGTTTTAAATTTTAAGGTTAGATTAAATCAAGAAAGATAAAAAGATCTTAAATGCACTGGCACTAAAACATAAAAGGCAAGACTCTACTGACTGATATATTTTCAAAGCATATATCTTCAGTGGAACCAGGGGAGGAATTGGGGAGTTAAAAAATTATTTTTAAGAAAGAAAATACAAATGCGTTCCAAACTGTGAGTGCAGACTTGCAAATGTTTTCTCCAGGGTGTATCTACCATTTTTGAATCATATTATTCTTACTTAAAATGTATTTATTATGCTTCTCTACTGAATATGAAACTTGAAGTTTTATAGATTAAATTAATGGTCAGTGTGACCCTATGAATGTGTTTACTTTTGTTTAATGTTCATTAAATGCACCAATAAAGACAACATCATTTAGAGAATTGTATAGACATTTATTGAATTAGTAACAGAATACCACATATTACTATCTCTTGTTTGATAAAGACATCACTATTTCCCAAGATGCTTTCGAATGTGTTTTGCTCTGTTGGAGATAATATGCAAAGAGCAAATACATTTTTTGCTATATTGGCCTGAACTGGAATTCTTAATGTCTTTTGATTTGAAGAGTTCCAAACCGTAATATTACATTATGGTATCATAAATATTAACTCCTTCTTATATAACAGTTGGTTCTACTTTTTCAAAATATAGAAGTAAATTCCAATAAGCACAATTTTAAAAAGACTTAGAAATATCACTAAATATTCTTTGCACATTCTATTTTAAAATAGCTGAATAGGAAAGAAGATATAATTCAGAATGATAAAACAGCTTTACTGATTCTTGTCATTGCTAAAAGGCAAACTATATGACACCAGGCTTATTTTCTCATTTTTAGAAGCATAATAATAACTTGCATCTCAAAATAATTAGCTCAAAATTGCTGTGTACATTATAAGAAACTGAAAAGAAAAAAATGTGATATGCTAATTTAGGGCATAAAACTGATGAATGAAAAAAGTATTACTTTTGCACAATTTCTGCAGCATTGTATAAGTTTTTTGAGTTTCTCTACATGAAAAGTTGGAATAAAAATAGATACTGGTCTGCTATACTAGAATTCCAAACATTAATTACACTATACATTTTTATTAACCTAGCCTTTTACAGGCACTGCGAGTACTTACTTAGTGAGACATTATAGGACAACTCTTTGTTTCACATGAGAACTTAACTAGCACATTGTTTAATATATTAATATCCAAACTACTACTTTAAATGTTGATTAAGTATTGCCTAGAAAACCATTGTTTAATACCACCCTCTCATAAACAGCTAGTTGTCCTTGGTTCTAAATCGTAAGAGGTCAGCAGCTTAATATTATTGCTGTATTAATTTTTCTTTTTAATTTCATCTTCTATCTCTCAGGAAAGTGTTTGTAAAACTACAGTTCAGTACTGATGGAACTTCAGAGGATGGGATGTTTAGTGTGCCTTTCACTACATGGACCTTTCACCTGGCAGATATCCAATCTTTGCCCAGGTGGCTCTCTCATAGGAAA
Source organism: Urocitellus parryii (assembly GCF_045843805.1). Classification (NCBI taxonomy): domain Eukaryota; kingdom Metazoa; phylum Chordata; class Mammalia; order Rodentia; family Sciuridae; genus Urocitellus; species Urocitellus parryii. The sequence goes on along the minus strand of NC_135531.1, from coordinate 184,844,072 downwards.
CTTGTTTATAATGGCAGACACCCTCATAGCCCTTGTCTGACCTCTATCCAATTTATTTCAAAGGAGATAGAACTAACCAAGAAAACATTGACTGAAGAAAGAAGTTAGGTTTCAGAGTGCTGATCAGGTGAGATACAGAGCAAGGAACTCAACAAAGCAAGTGAAATGTGACAAGAAATGTATTATCTACAGAATACAGAAAGTGGGTAGGCATATCACAGGGCCACGACATATATCTCAACTATCAGTGGGGGCAAAAGAAAGTGAGAGAACTATGGGAGAAAGTCTTCATGGGGGTACAGGAAATTAGCCAATCACATTTCCCTTGAGGAGTTCAATTAGAGCAATCAGATACGAGTGCCGTAAAATAATGCTGTGACTGAAAGATAGTCACTATAGAATATCTGTATAGTCTATGCGGGGTCTAAGGATCAATGAGGTGAATAGGTGAGTCAGATTTTTATCACCATGACAAAATACCTGCCAAAAAAAATTAAAAATTAAATATGGAAACATTTTTTTGAATTACAGTTTCAGAAGTTTCAGCCCACAGTTGGTTGACTCCATTGCTTTGGATCTGAGATGAGCAGAATCTCATCATGGCGGAAGGTTGTAGGGAGAAAAAAGCTATTTAATTCATGGTAACTGGGAAGCAGAGACAGAGAAAAGGGCCAGGGACAAGATATGACATCCTAGGGCATGCCGGAACCTGTTTCCTCTAACTAAGCCCGGAATCTCAATAATGCAATGAAATTATTCACCCATCAGTGAACTGATCCAACAGTGAGGTCAGATTCTTCATGATCTTATCATTTCCCAAAATTCTTAACTCTGAATATTGATGCTTGCAAGACCAAGCCTTCAATCCATGAGCCTTTGTGGGGCATTCCATGTCCAAACATAACAATCAAATCGGTCTACCTAGCTGCCCCATAGGAAGCTGGTCACTAGGAGAGGGTTGTATAATGCAGATATCTGGATCAGCCATATTGAGCAACTGAAATTAAAACTCGAAAATCATGTCAGTGGTGACTATGCCCTGATTTTGGTATGAGAAGGTTAAACCTATATTCAATTGATGTCAAGGTAAAATAAAATAATAAGCAATTAATATGCTGCTTGAAGTGGATCTTACCCAGCTCAAGAAAAGGTAATGAATTTGACCACTGCTCTTTATGCATGTTTTCATGTCTTCTACTCTGGTCAGTAAGGTCCTAACATATTCAATTATAGCAGCTGTCTTTTTCTCCCAAGTTTCTTTCCAATCTATATTTCTCTCTTCTTCAATTTTTTTTAAATTTTACTACAACTAATGTAATATTCTTCCTTATAAGTAGGAAACAATTTTATTTGCAAAAGGTCATGCAAGAATTATCTGAGTCTCTCTTTGGTACATTTTGTTGAAGTTGAAACAGGCGAGGCAGCATCAAATATGTTAGCCCTTGAATATTTGCTATTAAAAAGAGTATTCCCAAGGTGTTATACATGACTCCTGGCTTCCAGTGACATATGATATGACAAAGAAATGGAAAAATAATGTATAGCAATTAATATGCCCCATTGTAGTTTTAAAACTGCTATAGTAAAGTTGCAAAGACAAATGACAAAATAGGTCAACATATAAAATAGGGACAAGTCTTCTAGATGTCTGATTTGAATCAATCCTTGAATATCAGTTCACATGAGTCAGATCAGCAAAATGTTAAGGAAATAACTACTTTCAATTTCAGCAAAGAGAAACTTTAGGAGCCTAATATTAACCCACAGATTAATAAAAACTTCTTCTGTATTGGCTGATGAAGTTTTAGGTTAAAATAGCACTGGTATCTGGGTTATCATTTCAGGTGTTTTTGTTTGTTTGTTTGTTTGTTTGTTTTCTTTTTTGTTTGTTTGTTTGTTTGTTTGTTTGTTTTTCTTCCAGGCAGGGAAAGCAGCAGAGATCTTTGGGCACAAGACCGGTATTTTGAAGACAGTGTTAAGGAAGACACCTAGGAGACTGAGTGTAGGGATATGAGCTAAACTAAAGAAGGTAGAGTGGAGTTATAAGGTCCTCTGTGCCTTCTAAAGCTAAGAAAGAGGGAGTGCAGATGTGTTATATCTGTATTGTGCTTCATTCTACTGAATATACACCGTAAAATAATTTTTAAATAACAAAACAATTAAATAAGACAACTAACCTTATTTCCCAAATTTCCAATCAGCAGATATAAGAATGGAAAATAGAAAATCCTCACTTGCTAATGATAAACATATTGTTATATTAGGAATAGACGACTTTTCAACTGTGTAGAAACAGATGAATTTTAAAATATAGAAGATTAAATTTGGAGGATTAGAATTAATGGTACAACTAAATAATTGAACTATTCAAAATATGACCAGAAACAAGTCATTGTGGAATTATAGTAAATAGCAAAGAATTAGAATATTGGAAAAGTAGCTGGAATTTGTTTATGAGAAATTCAAATCACTACCACAGAGTATAGGCTTTTATATGCCTGAATTCATTAACACATCACCATGTATACATTATAAATATGCATTAGAGTTTGATCTTTGGGACTGTTATTGGTTTTTTTTGGAGTCTTATGTCATGTTTCTTTTATGCAATATTAAAAAAAATAATATCCTTATGTTACTTGCAAAAAATTTTTAGTGTCATTAACAGTTTATTTTGAGACAGAATGCAGGCACATAAATTTCTCATAGTAATGTTGTATCTACCATGATTGTATTATAGAATTATTTATATCTATATCTATATCTATATATATATCTATATATATATATATATATATAGCCATATATTCCTCATATGGTACTAATTTGGTAACAATATGTATGAATGAATGAAAAACTATTTATAATGTGAATCTCAGGTAAAATACTAGAATTCAATTACTAATCAATTAAACACACATAGATACACATGATTAATGATTCTATGGAACTCAATACTCCATGAACTGTCTGCAAATTTGTGCAAACTTTCTACCCTTTAGCTTTTAATATAAGCATGCAAGAAAACATCACCTATTTATTGCTGCTACTTTTATCTCTTGAGTGTCTGGGATACATATTTTCTGAGCTCTAGATTTCCATAAAATTGAATATGATATCCAACATTAATTGATTCTGGATGGTACTTTTTGCATAATTATGATTAAGAAAGGCCTGTCAATACAATTTACAGTCAATTGTCACAGTAATATTAAATAAAATAGGTTCAGGTGTGAATACAACAATTAATCTTTTCAACTATTATAACACCATTATCCAGTAAAACAAAAAATAAGAAGACAAATGAAATGCATGATGCAAAGTTTATAAGATTATTTTAATTCACATTTGCTTTAGTGATCTCTATGTGTGAAAGTTCATATAAATCAATAATTTTATATTCCATAAGTAAATTTACTTCCTGGTATGAAGATTATTGTGTTCTCTACTTAACCCAAAAAATAAAGTTTCATAGCTGAAGTGACTGTTGGGGGTGTTTATAACCAGGTCTGTTTTTTCTGCTAGGAGTTCTTGAATCCATGATCTCTTGATATCTGCCACATTAGAGAGAAACTTAATTTGTTGCTTCCCTGGTGTCACTATTTTTTATTTTGGGCCATTCTGATAGGTGGTGTGTAGTCATATCTCATTGTGATTTTAGTTTGTGTTTCTCTAATGACCAATTATGTTGAATACACTTCATGTGATTATTTTCCTATTCATGTCTTTGCCCACTAGATAATCTGGACTGTTCCTGTTTTTCATGTTTTGTAAGTTCTTAATATATTTATTTTTAAAAAAATGTGGTTTGCAAATATTTTTTACTAATTATGTCTTTCTTTTGCCTTTTTTTTTCTTCTTCACAAGATATTGGGTAGCACAACAGCTTTTAAGTTTGATGAAGTCCAACTTTCAAATTTTCATTAACGGATTATGATTCTGGCAGCAAATCTGAAAATTCTTTGCCTACCTCCAGATGGGGAAGATTGAATCCTATTTTTTTTTCTAGAAGCTTAATATTTTACATTTAAATCCTGGATTTATTTGCATTAAGGTTTGTTGACATGTGACACGACAGAGTTTCCTTTCACCTCTGGATATCCTATTGCTCCAGCATTATTTGTTGGAAATGATTTCTCTATTGAAATTTGTTATACTTTTGTCAAAACCCAGTGGGCCACATCCAGGGAGGCCATTTTAAATACCCTATTCTATTCCACCCCTCTATTGTATCCCTTTCTTCATTGATTACACATAGGAACTGCACAGTGAGTCCTGAAGTAAACGTATTCCTACCATTTCATTCTAATTGGAAAAAAAAAACCTGCTTAAGTTATTGTAGATCCAATGCCAATCTGTAAAATTTTAGAATAAATATGCTTATAATAAAAAAAAATCTCAATTTTGATATGAATTGTGGTGAACCATTATATCGATTTAGAAAGAACTGACATACAGGTTGAGTATTTAAACTCATGAAAACAGTGTCTCTTATTTTAGTTTTCTTTTTATAAGTAGAGGGATCATACTATAGAGCAATTATTAAAAAATGTAGAACAGTGAAGAAATAAGAGGTAGTGCAGTTATTTATTGTCATTATCGAGTACTATGTGCTATACATGACTGTATATGCAGAATTTTTATGCAACTGGCAGCACAAGAGGTTTGTTTACACTGGCATCACCATGAACATGAGTGATGTATTGTATAACAGCAATATAATGACTACAATGTCACTAGGAAATAGGAATTTTTCATCTCCATTATAACTTCATGAGATCACTGTCACATGTGCCAACTATCATTGACCAAAATTCCATTATGTAGCACAGGACTTCATTATATGAATTCATTAAATTGATATACTCCATTAAGTCTGGTTAACTGAGAATAAAAAAGGAACAAATGCTCAATTCTAAGAATGTAACACCAAAATTTGCTAAAGTCCCAATAGGTAGTAAAAATAAAATTTGAATATGTAGCATGCAAATCTGTGCCAGTTTTTTAAAAGCTTAAGTAAATGTTCATCAAAATATCATGCATAATCAAAACCCTACTAGACAACAGAAAAAAGATTTGAATGGTTTTAAAACAATTAAAACTGCAGATACAAACTTTTCCTTAAAGTAATTTCAAGATATTCAACATTGCACTTACAAAGATGTATGAAATAAATATATACTGAAGAGTCTAGAAACAAATCCACACAACTATGGTGACTTGTTCTGTGACAAAGTTTCTCAGAAGTTCAGTGAATAAATATTTTTTAAAAAGAAAATAGCGCTAAAAATAAGGAGCTTTTAGTATGGGCAGAAAAAAAAAAGGAATTTCCTACCATATAGCCAAAACCTTCCCTCATGGGTTAAAATGTGAATTATTATTATACAATAATAATTGGCTTACATGCAAACAGAGGAGAATATCTTCATGACCATAGTGTCAGCAACATTTTATTAAAAGAACACTAATCATGACAGAAAAAAAAAACTTGATTTTATTAAAACTGAGAATATAAGATATTAAAATATTGAACATGAAAGCCAAGCCACAGATTAACAAGACTGTAATTCAAACAGTGAAATTACATAGATTAGCATGCATTATTGAAAATAATATATCTCAAAATATTTACAACAACATTTTGCATATAGAATATATAAATAATACCTATCATTAAAATAAGCAAAAGTTAACAAGAATTATTACTTCAAAATAAAGGAAATTAAAATAAGAAGTAAATGGTCCTTAATCTCCTTAGATGTCAGGGAGATTAAAAAAAAAAAACCTCACAATTGAAACAGAAACAGCAGTGTCAAAACCACCAAAGGGTCTAGAAGAAGACAAATGCAAAGAATTTGGAGCAGTAGGATCTCACATGCACCAAGGTGGAAGTTCACATTGGTCAATCTCTTTTGTACTTTCTGTGACCTAGTCATTCTACCCCAAGTATACCCCAACTCCGGTAAAAATGGACACAAATGTTTATCAAAAGAAATGCACAATAATACTAACAATACTCATAATTCCTTTCTTTGTCCATTTTGTGTTTCTAGAGCAAAATATCTGATACTGAATAATGAATTTTAAAAAAAAAGAGTTCTATTTCGATGATAATTGGTAACTGGAAAGTCTGAACAGCATGATGCCAGCTTCTGGTGAGGGTCCTCTGGCTTTGTCACAACATAATGGAAAACCAGAAAGGGAAAGGCCACGTTCAGAAGAGTCATGTGTTCTCTGAGGAACACTCCAGGAGACCAGCAGGAATCCCTTCTAGGATGTTGTCCCAGGATCTAATCAACACTGCTCAGGTCCACTTCTTAAAGACTCACAATCATGCAATATAATAGCTTTGAGGTTACAACTTACAGCATGAGATATCAGAAAACAAACAATATCCTAATTATAGCAATACTCAAAATCTGGAGCTACATAAATACTCATAAATAACAGAATACAAAAACAAAGTGCTGAATATAAATATTCCTTCAACTGTATATTTCATGAAATTTCACACAGCACTTTCTTTTTGTAATTATCCTGGCCCCTACACAAAACAAACAAGTTGCATATAAATGAAAGAAAACAAGATGGAAGTACATTATTCAAAAGCATCACAGCAGACAAGGAATCACTAGAAAAAATATTTTCAAGATACTCAAAGAAGCTTGTGAGTAAATGTTCATTCAGAAATAGAAGAAAAGAATCATGAGTTCTTTCACCCAGTCATTGCTTGTCACTAAACGGAACTACCGCCTTGATTTCTTTCTCCAGAGGTTAATTTTGCTATATTTATTTATTTTTATTTATATATAACAGTGGAATGCATTACAATTCTTATTATATGTAGAGAGCTCAATTTTTTATATTCCTGGTTGTATACATAGTATACTCACATCAATTCGTGTCTTCATACCTGTACTTTGGATAGTAATGATCACCACATTCCACCATCATTAATAACCCCATGCCCTCTCCCTTTCCCTCCCACTCCTCTGCCCTATCTAGAGTTCCTCTATTCCTCCCATGCTCCCTCTCCCTATCCCACTATGAATCAGCCTCCTTATATCAAAGAAAACATTCAGCATTTGTTTTTTGGGGATTGGCTAACTTCAGTTAGCATTATCTTCTCTAACTCCATCCATTTACCTGCAAATGCTAAGATTTTATTCTCTTTTATTGCTGAGATTCTCCCTAGCAAGGTCTAGTGCTGTCAAATAACTTGTTTAATATATATTATTTGATTTCAGATTATTATTTGCAAGTGGATTGAAATTTGTAGCATTCTTTATGTTCCAGTTTTGCTATAAGCATGGGATATGCATATTTTATTTGCTGTCTTTTATGACATGTAGTTGGAATTAAATGCATTTGGAAATTGTGATTTATTTATTTTACCTGGAGTGAGATCTTTTTCAATCTCTCTCTCTCTGATGTCACAAGGTTTCCTTTCTCCATGGTGGCCTGAAGCTGTTCCTCCCATGCTCACCACATGTCAATTTATATAAGCAATTCAAAATGTAGAATCTCATGTGTAAAAGAGACAGCACCATCTTGGCATATGCTCTTATTATCACATTACTATCTACTGCTCCCATCATATTCATTATTGTCTTATTTTTCTAGATGCGATTTACAATTCTCATACCTTCTTGGTGATAATTTAAATAATTTATATAATTTAAAAATAGGACATTTAAATAATGTCCTATTTTTATCAAGTAAAAGTTTTTAACTTAAACTATTTTATTATATGTGTGTGTATGTGTGTATGTTTACTGCAATTTGCTTTAAAGTTACCATTTGATTAGAATATCTTCTTTTTTTCTTCACTTTTATCCTATGTGCATATTTGAAGCACAAGTATGTCTTGTATTCATTTTATCCATTCAGCCACTCTCTATGGCTTTAGGTTATAGAATTTGATCAATTTACTTTCAAGGATATTACTGATAAATAAGGACTTAACTACTGGTAATTCATTCTTTGTTTTCCAGTGGTTTTATTGTTTCTTTTTGCCTCTTTCATTATCTATGTTTCTGATTAAATCATTTTTATTCTGCTAAGTTTGGATTTCTTTCTCTTTATCATTTGTACATTTGCTGTAATATTTCGCATTGTGGTTACCATGACGCTTACATAAAACATCTTAGAGTTGTAATAAACTATTTGAAATGAATAAGAAGACTTTGTCAAATATAAGAATTCTACTTTTAACTTGGGAGTTGGGAGATCAGAGCAAACAGCGCCACACTGTGCTGGCGATTACCTACTGTGTGTCCTAAAGTTGACCTAGCAGAACATGAGTGAAATAAACAGAGAAAAGATTTCACTCAGGGGAATTCAAGTCTAAAAAGCAAACAAGAGCCTGACTCACAGATCCTTTGAGTCTGACAGCTCACATAACCAGCTGTAGAGGGTTGTAAACATGAACAGGCAGATGTGAACACACTCAACACTAAACCTAGAAAGGTCATGTTTGTGGAAAACAGAGTATGTGGAGGATTGGCTCTCCAGTTGCAAGAGTAGAATTCTTGGGAGGCTTCTGAGGTCCATACTCTGATAGATATAAGCAACTGCTGATATCTAGAGGTGTATTGATCTAATAACTCCATAGCAGAAACCACCCAACAAAGCACCTGAGACCTGATTAGATGTAAGCTCCACTCACCAGAACTCCCTTAATATAACTCTATAGCAGCACCACCCCAGAAGTACAGCTTTCTGGTCTGTGAAGACAAAACTTCCACTGAAAGTTCTTTGTATATAAAACTACCTCGTATTAGTGAGAAAGAAAGTGCAGACTTATTTCAACCAGCTTCATTCCTAGGTGACTTTAACTGGCACTTTAAGGGGCAACACAAAAAAGAGGAAGGCGTTAACAACCCCCAACCATAGTTTTTGTTTTCAGCATATAGATCAAGAGAAACAGAAAGAAAGACAAATGGACATAGAAAGTGACTGGCTGTTCTCATTTACTATTTGACCACCTCAATGGAAATGATTCCTTCATTTATCATTGAGAATCTTTTTCCTTTTTTTCTGTGTGTTCTTGCTGTGCTAATTAGTTCATGGAAATATGTATATACATATTAGTTTATTTTTTCTCATCTGTAGCATTTTTAATGTAGTTATTTTTTCTTGCCTTGCTTTTTAAGGGTTAAGGGTTTTGAGTTGTATATTTTGTTTTGTGTTACTTTTATTTGCTTCTCTTTTTGTCTTTTCTTCCCAGCCAAATTTTATTGTTCTCTATTTTTAATCTCTGTTTTCTTTATTTCTTCTATTTTTTCTCCTCTTTCCTTATAACCATCACCTCCTACCTCCTTTTTGCATTTTCTCTGTTCACTTTTTTAAATTGTAAACATTTTTCTACGTTCCTATCACATTTTCTTTTCTCTTAATTCTATTTTTATAATCATTTATAACTAAATAATTTATATAATTCTGTCACCACCATTAATGCTATAGCAATCATTACTACTATGGATGATACAATGGACCTCTGCTGTTTCCTTTTTTTTTTTTTTTAGGGAGCTTGGGAATTATTTATTATCATTCTCACAATTCAATTAAATTTGAAATTATTTCAAAAATTAAGTTTAATAATAACAACAAAAATAACCACTCCTCAAATATTAGAAATAAAATCACAGCCTTTACATGATGCTAGTAGTTTCTTTTTTTTTTTTTTTTAGGGAAATCAAAATCAAAATTTAATGAGATATCATTTCACATCTGTATGGCTAAAATTTTTAAAAATGGAAACAAAATAACACATGTCAACTTAATTTTCGATGCACAAAAATCCTTAATTTTTATGAAGTCTTATTTAGCTTTGATTATTTTTCTTTGATTGCTGTTTCCTTTAATGCCAGATCTTGTGTATGGTTACTTGTTGTATTTGCTGTTGGCAATTTATGACCCCACAATTTGCTTTTTAAAACTTTCCTTTCTTTTTCTTTTTTTTCAGGGGGGTGCAGGGGGTGGCAGTTAACATTGTTGATATCACAGTAGAAACCAGGTATTTATTTTAATGTGGTATATTGCTTGAATTGCTTGTTGCTATTGTTTGTTTCCCTCTATTTTTGAGATGCTGGCAACATACAGTAATTCTACAGGTTTACAAGGTAGAGACTCTGTTGTTGAACTAAACTCAAAGAAAGATAGCATACCTTGCTTTCAACACAAATTAATGACAATTTTCAACCATACTTTAATACAAAGAATAGAGAGACAAAAACCCCATTGAATGATGATACCCAAGCAGAACTGGCTAATGGTAGACCCAAGGTTTCATCTATTGACATCCACCACTACAGTAAGAAGGCTGTGTATGCCACACCTATGAAGGAATCTCAAACTAGATCAGTCTAGGACCCTTTAGCAAGTGAAAACTGCACCTAGTAGAAGAAAATGTAGGTTCAACACTTCATCATGCTGGCTTAGGAACTGACTTCCTCAACAAGACTCCTAAAATGCAAGAAGTAAAATAAAAAATGAATAACTGCAATGGTATGGTATCATACTAAAAAGCCTCTTCACAGCACAGGAAACAAGATCATGAAGAGAAGGCCTATAGAATGGGAGAACATCTTTGCCCCCTTCATCTCAGATAGAACATTAATCTCTAGGATATAAAAAGAATTCAAAAAATTAATACTACAAAACAAATAACCCAATCAATAAATGGCAAAGGAATTGAAATATGCTTCACAGAAGAAGAAATATGGTCAAAAATATATGAAAAAAAATGTTCAATATCTCTGGCATTTAGAGGAAAGCAAATTAAAACCACACTGAGATTTCATATCACTCCATTCACAATGGCAATTATCAAGAATAAAAGTAATAATAAACATTAGCAAGGAGGTGGTACACTCATACATTACGGGTGGGACTTCAAATTGGTGTGATCAAATTGGTGGTACACTCATACATTACGGGTGGGACTGCAAATTGGTGTGAATATTCTTCATAAAACTAAGAGTGGAAACTACCATTTGACCCAGTTATTTCACTCTTTAGTATATTTCCAAAGGATTTAAAATCAGCATACTACAATGACACAGCCACATCAATGTTTATAGCATATCAAGTCACAATAGCTAAGCTATGGAGCCAGTGTAAGTGCCTTCAACAGGTGAATAGATAAAGAAAATGCAGTGTGTACATACACAATGGAGTATTAATCAGCCATTAAGAAGAATGACTTTATGACATTTGTAAGTGAATAAATGGATCTGGAGACTATCATGCTGAGTGAAATAAGCCAGTTTGAAAAAGCCAGAGGTTGAATGTTTTCTGATATGTAGAAGCTAACCCATAATAAGATGGGGGGGGAGTGGAATAGAAGTTCAGTAGATTAGACAAAGAGGAATGAAAGGAAGGTAAGGGGAATAGGAAAAGGAAAGATAATGGAATTAATCTGACACAATTTTCCTATGTTTATCTATAAATATACCATAGTGAATCCCATGATTTTGTACATCCATTAGACTGGGATCCTAATTAAAATATGTTTGATGCTTGTGCAATTATATCAAAATGAATTTTACTCTCATGTATTACTATAAAGAGCTAGTTAAAAAATAATACATAAAGTACTAAATAAAACAAAAAAATTAATAATTGAAGAAGACCTCAGAAAATGGAAAGACCTCCCATGCTCATGGATAATCACAATTAATATTGTTAACATTGCCATACTACTAAAAGCAAGATAAAAATTCAATAAAATCTCCATCAAAATACTAGCAACATTCTTCACAGAACTAAAAAAAAGTCCTAAAATTGGTTTGAGAAAATAAAGGATCTAGAATATCTAATAAAATTTTAAGCTATAAAGGAAAAATACAATGCTGGAGATTTAAAATCATACTACAGAGCTTTAGTAACAAAAACTGCATGGTTCTGGAATAAAAACAGACACAGAGTAATAATGGTGCAGAATAGAAGACACAAAGACACACACATTCACAGTCATCTGATCCTTGACAAAGTTTCCAAAAGCATGCAATGGGTAAAATACAGCCCTTTAAACAAATGGTGATGGAAAAACTGGTTATCCATATGAAAAAGTTGAAACTGGATCCTTATTCTTTATCATACGCAAAAATCAACTCAAAATGGATAAAAGATCAAGGAATTCATTTTTATTTGCATCTTGAAATACAAACCAAAACTAACCTTGAGATTTCATCTCACTCCAGTCAGAATGGCAATTATCTAGAATACAAGTAATAAGTGTTGGCGAGGATGTGGGGAAAATGGTATACTCATACATTGCTGGTGGGATTGCAAATTGATGTGACCACTTTGGAAAGCAGTATGGAGATTTCTTAGTAAACTTGTAGTGGAACCACCATCTCACCCAGCTATCCCACTCCTTACCTTATACACAAAGGACTTAAAATCAGCATACTACAGTGACACAGGCACATCCATGTTCATAGCAGCTCAATTGACAATAGCTAAACTATGGAACCAAACTAGATGCCCTTCAACAGAGAATGAATAAAGAAAACTTGGTACATATACATGATGGAATATTACTTAGTCTTAAAGAAGAATGAAATTATGGCATTTTGCAGGTAAATGGATGGTGCTAGAGAATATCCTGCTAAGTGAAATAAGCCAATCCCAACAAACCAAAGCTGGAATGTTTCTCTGATAAGTGGATGCTAATCCATAATGTGTGGCAGGGACATAAGGAAGAATGAAGGAACTTTGGATTGTGCTGAGGGGAAATGAGGGGAGGGATGGAGCTATGGGGATGGGAAGGATGGTAGAATGGGACAGACATCATTATCCTATGTATATGTATGATTACACTTCTTGTATGACTCTATACCATGTACAACCAGAGGAATGAAAAGTTGTGCTCCATTTGAGTGCAATGTGTCAAAATGCATTCTACTGTCATGTATAACTAATAAACAAATTAAATTTTTTTAAAAAAAGATCAAGGAATTAGACTAGGAGCCATGTAAGTTCTAGAATAAAATGTATAGTCAACGCCACAGCATATAGACACAGGCAACAACTTTCTTAATAGGATCTTTAAAGCTCAGGAAATAATGCTAAGAGTTAATAAATGGGATGACATCACAATAAAAAGCTTCCGCACAGGAAAGGAAACAATCAAGAATGTGAACAGAGAACTTACAGAATGGGAGAAAATCTTTGCTAGCTACTAATTTGACAGACAATTAATATCTAGAATACATTAAAACACTCACAAAATCTTACACCCCAAAATCACATAACCCAATTAATAAATGGGAAAATGAATTAAACAAATATTTCCCAAAAGAAGAAATACAAATGGCCAACAAATATACAAAAAAAAAAAGAAAAAAAAAAGCATTTGCCATCCTTAGGAATAGGGAAATGCAAACAAAACTACACTGAGATTTCATCTCACAGCTGTCAGAATAGCAACCATCAAGACTACAAATAATAGAGCTGGGATTGTGGCTCAGGGGTAGACTGCTGCCTAGCATTTGTGAGTCACTGGGTTCATTTTCAGCACTATATATGAGCAAATAAATAAATAAAGGTCCATCAATAAATAATAAAAATACTTTAAAAAGTAATACAAATAATTAATCCTGAAAAGGATGTGGAGATAAAGATATGTTTACAATATCTGTGGAATGCTAAACTAGTACAACCACTACAGAAATCACTATGACTAGGCATGAACCACCATATTCTAGTTATTTTGAATAAATACAAAAGCAATAGTGAGATAGCTGGGTCACATGGTGGTTCCATTTCCAGTCATTTGAGGAATCTCTATATGGCTTTCCAAAGCGATTGTACTAATTTGGAGCCCTACCAATAATGTATAATTATACCCCCCTACACACACATCTTTGCTAGCATTTGTTGTTATTTGTGTTCTTGCTGATTCCATTCTAACTGGAGTGAGATGAAATCTCAATGTAATTTTGGTTTGCATTTCCCTGATTGGATGTCAATCATATTCTTCTAGCAGGGAACTAATATGAAGAATATCTAAAGAACTCAAAAAATTTAATCCCCCCCCCAAAAAAAAAAACTAAGACAAAACAAATTGTCACTAAATGGACAAAAGAATGAAGCAGATATTTCTCAAAAGAAGAAATATACATGATCAACAAATATATTTTTAAAAATGTTCAGGTTCACCTTTTGAGAGTTTAGTGGATGCAGTTCTCCCATTGAGCCAACATCTGCTGTCCTGAGGTATATTTCAGCAGCAGGGCATCTGGGTCTGGGATATAGCTGTACTTCTGATCCTGCCAGATGGACTGGTGTATCTGTGAAGAAGATGGGGTTTCTATAGGCTCAGGTCCCATGAAGCAGGACACAGGTGCAACCAACATCTGGAAACAATAGAGCTCTGGGGAATGAGGAGCACACAGTGCTAACTTTAGATGATGCAACCTGACAGTAGCCCAGTGTCTGAGGCTGTTGCAAGAGCAGCTAGGACCCAGGAATAGCAAGATATTGTCTCTTAGGCCCTTAAAGGAGGAAAGTAATGCAGCTGTGACTCCACTTCCAGTACAGGCAGAGTGGCTGAGCATCTCTCCTTGCAGGGGCTAGTCCAGTTCTAAGTAGGTAGAGCACTGTGACTGTTCTGCCTGGTGGGAAGACAGGAACAGCCTTTGCATGGCTCTGACTCTTTGGAATGCGAGGTACCATATCTTTTTGATTCCTAGGCCATGTCTACATTTGTCAATGAAACCAGCAAATTTCTTGGGGATAAGGCATGTGTCTGCAGTAGAATAAAATCAAAGCTTGGTACTTGAGTATTACAAAGATCTAATGTCCCCAGAATAACAGAATTCTTCTTCATCTGTGGCACCAGCATAAGGTGAGGGGGGGTGCAATTTTTATCACATACTTGGTGATGAAGATAACTACTATAATGATAAATGTTATTTATCCTGTTGTTAAACTAGTTCAGATACCCAATAAATACATTACAAACAAAATAGTATGATTCATGAAAAACAATTATTGGTAAATACCTTTCTTATTTGTGAATTCAGAGTCATAATAGAATAAGTTTGTTTTCACAGATTGCAAGTCAATAAGCAAACAGAGGAGAATGGAACTTGCTATTTATAGGCATATATAAAATAATAATAAAAGCCTATTATTTTCTACATCTTATCCTAGAGATTCAGTGAGATTAAAGAATTTACTTGAACAACACAGCTGTTAAGTAACAGAGTTAGAATTTGAACCCATACCTCTTAACATTAAAAAGTCTTTGGTGTATGCGAGTGCATTTTACTCTCTGATTAATGAAAAAGCAAGCTTCAAAGTTTAAGAATTCTTCTAATGTGAAATGAGGCTTATCTGAATTTACTAGAAGTAGAATGCATTTATTTTTCTTTTATTGCTACCTTCTGCAAACCCATCCTTTGCACTTTTAAATGGACCTCTTGTTACCTGTGAACTGTTCTTCCAAAGCCAAAATAAATTGAAACTCCCTTCAAATCCTAATTGCCTCAGATGTTTAATCTACACAATAAGGCCAATAACCCTGACACACTTCACAGGACTTCAGAAAGAGAAAGCAGATGAAAAACACAATCATACACTTACAATTGTAATGCTCTTGTACATAAAATACAGCTGAATGAATGCAAAATAACAATAATAATTGCAATTGCTTTGGAACACTGGCATTTCAGATGTAGTTTTTGGTAAATACCTCTCCTCTTTGTGAATTCACAGTCATAATTGAATAAATAATTTTGTTTTCACAGGTTGCATGTCAATAGCCTAACAGGGGAGAGTAGAACTTGCAATTCATGGAAGTACATATGTTACTTGAAGAAAGCCAACAGAAAATAATCTCCAGGCCTCATTTTACATGGCTGTGATGGCTTCTATGTTGTCTTGCTGCTCTAAGTCTAAAATGACATACAAATAACTCTCTTGATACACTAAGTTCATCCAGATGCAGAGCCATGACTTGTATGTGGAGGTCCACGCCTCCATTCAGGTTCCAGACTACAGATGCCTTTATAGTTCCTGGGCTACTTGTCATCTTCTCCCTCCTCTGAGTTTCTGTTTGCCCTTTGCTTTTCTGGACTTACTTGTTTATCTTTTCCCCTCTCATAGTGTTTTTTTTAGATACTGCCATGAAGTCTTAGCAATTAGAAAGATATTCTCTTTGTCAACATAAAGCACTACTGTCATAACCCAAGTGCATATTCTGTTAAAATGGATCACCCCAATCACTTCTTCCCCCCTGAAAACCTGAGTGGAAAGTCCTGCCATATTGTTTTATCTCTCATGATATTTCTCAGTACAGTAGTGTGAACAGAGAGGCACGCAATACATGTTCAAGACATGAGGGTAACCCAAGACTAGCTTTGGAAAATAGTAACGGGAATTTGCCTTTACTATAAATGTGACTGGCTTGGGAAACGATTTTCCTCTGGCCTCTAGATGGTTCTAGAAAAAAAAAATCAATTTTCTCATCCTTGATTTCAAAAAACCTCTGTGTGTGTGTGTGTGTGTGTGTGTGTGTGTATGTGGGTATGTGTGTTATGACAGTCTTATCAATGTAAATATGTAAGCACTTTGGATGCAGGTCTATATCTAATAATACTTAATTTGAATTAAATTCAATAACATCTAGTGTGATTTTATACTTAAATTCTATAGGTAAATATTTACTTACACTTTATTTGGATTAAAATGAATAACCTCTAAGGTGACTTCACACACATGTATACTGTATAATCTTATAATTAATCTGTGAAACTTAAAATACATATAAATATGCAAACATGTAGATGTTGGGCAATCTATTTTAAAAATGTAATTTATAGCTGAGTTTAAAATGAAAAGAGAGATCTTCAGCTAGCAGTCAAAAGAAACCTCAAAGACAGCAGTCAGTTTTGAAACTAACATAGAAAAATGCTGGGAATGGGTTGGAAATGGTTATTTAGCTAGTGATGAAAATACAAAGAACAAGAATTTTGCCTTAAATGTATGCAAAGCAGAACCTAGAAACTAAAATCTCAACAGAAAATTAAAACTGAAAAGAATTGCACTCTCAGGAATAGGACACTTAAAACAGATTCCTGCTATAGCGAAACCACAAGCAATACTCCCTACATGGAGGAATGAGTGGTAAAAGAAATCTGAATTTACTAGAAGTAATAGACTTAAGTAATAAACTCTAAGTAGATGAAATAGAACTTTTCATTATTCACATGATATGGAAACCCTGAGCTGAGATATTCACCAACAGTCTGAGCTCAGACCAGTGATTTCCTAAGACACACAATAGGTGTTAGAGACCCACACACTTTCATGGCCATGGAGGAGGGACCCTGAAGAAGAACCTCCTGGTAACTGTGACTTCACACCACACAGCCAGAAATCACAAACCATATGGCCAAGGAATGCAGCAGGATTACAAATCATTAAACACACCAAACTTGGCACTGAACACAACAAAATTTAAAAAAAAAAATACACACACACCACATTTAAAACGAAGCAGTGTAAAAATAAGTGCTTGGTATAACAAAAGAGGAAAGTAAAAAAATGCAAAACTTAAAGTGAGGGCTAAGTATCATAGAAATAGGGATGGATTTATAAAAAATAATAATAAGATTGGGAAACCAATCAACAAATTTTTTAAAGTGAATAAAATAGATAATCTGCCCAGGTGAGGTGGCACATGCCTGTAATCCCAGTGCAGGAGGATCATGAGTTCAAAGCTTGTCCCAGCAAAAGCAAAGCACTAAGCAATTCAGTGAGACCATGTCTCTAAATAAAATACAAAATCAGGCTGGGGAGGTGGCTTAGTGATCAAGTGCCACTGAGTTCAATCTCTGGTACCCCATCCAAAAAAAGATGAATAATCTGGGTTAAGGATTCCTTCAGGAAACAGCACACTCAGAGGGCTTAATTTATTTCAGATTAATAAATGGGCTATTTCCTGAGGTACATGCAGTGTTAAAAGTACCAGGAAGTTATGCCTAGAACCCAGGGCCTCATAAGTGTAAGTAGGAACCTATAAGCATCCCAAAATCTGATAGGAAACCCATGAGAAGTAGACCTGCTAGAAACACTGACAAACCTATGAGGAATGAGAAATGTGGCCACTACCAATTTGGGGACCAAGGCACAGGGAAATATTGCCATCTTCTGATCTTCTGTGGATGAGGAAGCCAGAAGACAAGATGCCCATAATAACCAGTCAACTGAGATACCCTTTCCAGGGCACAAAACAGAACACAGAAGGAAGGAGAAGGCATTTGGGGGCACAAAAGGAGAATGGGAGAATAAGCAGTATAAATTGCTTCTATTTTATCTCATAGCACTGATTTTGTCCTTCCATCAGAAATAAAAACACATCTTCAAAGCATATGAAACAAATCAAATCAAAACTATCAATCAATGCATCATGCCAGAGTGGCAATAATTTAATTATATTTCCTTTGTCATATTGGATGTATCTCTGAAGACTTTAGCTATTAATAGTGTTCAGCATATAAAGCAGGAAAAAAGGGAGAAGGAAATATTTAAGAAACAAACATGATCACTTTTATACCTGCTTGTATAGCTGATCATACAGCCCCATTAATGATTGTATCTGCCTTTTCTCTCTGCCCTATCCCTGTTCCTGTTACCTTCTTCTCTCTCCTTGAATCCTCAGAATTTCTTCCTGATGACTGTTTTCATAGAATCCAAGGTCTTAGAGAAGTATAGTGTGTGTGTGTGTGTGTGTGTGTGTGTGTGTGTGTGTTGGTTGCCTCAATTCTCAATTAATCTTTATTATGGAATGAATATGAGAGCACACATAGGTGTCCAAATGAATCCCTGAGGGGTTTCACGTATTTCTTCTTGCAAACCCAATGCACTGCTCACCCAGTTTATCCATGATAATCAAGCTCAAGCCCTGCAGCCACTTGACAGGACCCCTTTCTGACATTGGGTTCATTGGCATGAAGAACTCCAATCAGTCAGGTCACAGTTTACAAAATTCAGTTTTTGAAAACATGAGTGTTCATTAGTGTTGGCAGTCCCCACGTGGACACCAGGAACTTTTAATTCATCAACCCTCTGGTTGAGAGGATGACTTTTAAACATTTTACCTGATTTAATTAGCAAGAGGTAGAGCTCCCACCTACCATTTCCTTAACATTCTAGGTATGGGGAAATAGCATCAAATACTGGGTGCTGGATTCAGGTTCATATCATATCTTTAAGAAAAAAAAAACTCTCATCTCTCAGTTTGTTGTCTTCTAATTATTAGCTTTTCCACTGATGTATACAATGTAGGGAAATGCCAGAGAGTTCCATTACTTGAAGCCTCGTGCTAAGCCTCTTTATGTAAATGGGTACATTGATAAAAGGTCACCATTTGTGGGATCCCATGCCATTTCATAAGCCAAGATGTTTGTGCTGGCAGGATTCCTGTGTGACAGGAATATAAATCATGTTCAGGAGTAGTAAGCTCATATTCCCTAAAGGCAAAGTAATGTTTTCTCCAAAAACAAAAGGAACCTAGGTAGTTAACCTTGATCAAACAGCTCCCTATCTCCCATTTAGGACCCACCAGTTAGGACTCAGTGTTGCTCTTTTTTGTTGGCCATTTGAACACATGAGGGGCAGGCGATTCCAGTTTGTAGAGTTCAGATAAGGCTCCATTTCAGATGCATTGGTCATGTTTTTAATGTATACTGTTTGGAAAGAAAGGTTCATAAACATCCACAAGATGGGTCATCTTCTCCAACTGATCTCTGAGCCTCTCCTACAGAGGATGTCCTCTGATAACATTTATAGGAGACAGAGATACTTTATGAACTGTGTCTGCTCAAAGCAGTCTCTCCACATTCTTCTTCAGATTTTTCTTCTCAGCTGTCTTCCAATATTTGGTCTTTCTAAGTCAGTGGTCAACTATGAATCAGGATCAGTTAACTCAGTCCATATCTTCTTTCATGAGAATTAGAAAAATAGATGTATTGTCTGAAATTCTGTCCAGTTGGTGAATGTTCCTTCATCATTTTCTGTCAAGGTCATCTTTGAGTAGAGCTGCAGAAGTACAGAGGATGAGAAATTTTAGCTGCTTTCATCCTTACACATGGGCGGAACATCATTAAGCCACACTTGCAGGCTTGTAAATTCGGAACTAATGTTTTAGTCATATGTTTTCTGTATTAAGTCTGCAAGAGAAATGGACCTAGAATCCCCTAAGTTTGCCACAACCAACAAATTCCTTACCATGGAATTGAATGATCTGTCTGGTTACATAGTTGTACTCACTTAAGAAAAATTCATTGGTAATTATAATTAAGATGGGTATGAATTTCTGAATGTTTGTGCATGATATTCCACTTAGATTCCCAGCCTCAAAAAGTTATACCCATCAAATCCCAGGATTGTTGGACAATTTGTTTTGAAAAAGAAACCTTAGCATTGTGGCTACAGGAAACATATCTATTCTAGATAAGTCAAGGGCAATCTGAACATAGAGACTCTTTGAAGTCTTATGAAATATTTCCCTGGAGGTTTTCTCAAAGGGACAGAATTAGATGTTTTGGAGAGCCAGTCATCCTAGACCTCTTTCAAGGAAACAATATGGAGCAAAACATTGCAGTAAGATCAATGATAATATCAGAAGACAGGAATGTAGATTAAGTAAGATGAATTGTTCGTGAGCAATACTTAAAAATAGGTGACTAGCACTATTTAGCTCCATACTCAGCATCAGGCACCATGTTCTACCATCATCATTTCACTGAGTCAGCTCAACATTCATGCTTTTGTTAGTTTCAACAAGACCCTTGGATATGCTGGTGGTGTTATTCTCATGTTACAGATGAGGAAACTGAGCCTAGGTAGTTTAAGGAAGTTTGACTACATCACATAGAGCAGATGTAATAATGCAACTTGCTTTAAATAAAAATGGCGGTCTACCACTCGTTCTTGGGGAGGGAATCCCAGTGGTATTTGCTCTCCCTCCCACACACTGTAAGATGGAGCCATTTATTTCCCCATTATTCCTGTGTTTGGATCCTATTAAAGTTGATATGTCTTGCATACACACCTGGTGGTAGTAAAAAGGAAGCCTCAGAAAGGGCTGGGGAGTACATGAAAATCATTTTAAGTTTATAAATTCTTCTAGCACGGAAAAGGCAGTCTGCAGATTGCTCTTCTCTATTCTGTCTCACTTCTTGACTATGCTATTTTCTGTCTTGGGTAAAAAAACAGTTATTTGAGTATCACTCCCACCCATACTTTGATTACCACTGTCCTTGTAAGTGTGCCTCTCACCAGTTAATCACAGGCATGGCTACTGGCCCTCGGCCACTCATTCTTTACTTGCTTTGCCCTTGTGGAAAGAAAAAGAGGGAAAAAAAATTTAATAAGTATCTTCAGTTCTTTTATTAATATTAACTCAGGGAGGTAATAGAATAAGTCAGATTCATGCTCCTGCTAATTGGTCCAGGCAGAGATTCTACATTTCTTACTTGAGGACACTTGGTTAGGCAGGAAAGTTCATATTTCAGCAGGACTATAATCAATATATCACCTATATTAGCCTCATGTCAACACACAAGTGTTCATTATTAAGCAGATTCTGAAGGGCTCACTGAATATTGCACTTTGAAATGTGTGTCTGGTGACTGGGAGCAATTTCCAACCTGTCTTCTGGGAACTAGGACACACTTAAAAGGATTTAAGAATAGAAATCTTTCACTTAAGAAAATCCATTTCAGCAATTCACACATTAAGAAAATGGGAAATGTTTCTTTACCAACTTTACCAGCATTTGATGGGGAATCTTCCATGAAAACACAGGTAATTTTATTCTAGCTCTTATAGCTATAGAACTATAGCTGATCTCTCTTCTCACCCACTTGCAAATATAAAACTATAACCTATCATGGCCATTGCTTATTACATCCATGTTTAGATAAGTTACTTTTATTGGAATAATAGGAATATTGAGCATTTAGTGTCAGAATTTTTCTAAGAACTTTAAAATGTTTAATGTTAGTCTTGACAATTAACAAATTAACAAAGGAGGTAGTTACTACCACTATCTGTATTACATAGAGAGGTAAAAGGATCTGTTCAAATTCACACAATTTATGTGACACACAGCTTAAATTTGAGTACAATATGTTTCACTCTAAAGTTGGCATCATTAATCTATAAGTTATACTATCAAGGAGATATACTAATAGATAACATGTATGTGTTCTTTTATATAGTTACAAGTATTATATACATATATGTGTGTTTACATAAGTATATGCATGTGTGCATTAATTCATAATCTTCAATAACTTAGAAACAAGATTTGAAAAAACAACAGCAATAATGATGCTAAGGTCAAAGATTTAATCAAATTATCATTATAGGGACCAGTAACAATGTCGGAACTGGTTTCAAGAGCTTTTGAGGAAATGCACTTGTCAAGAAAGTGAAAGAAAAAATGAAGAAAGGGAGAAAAAAAGAAGAGAGAAGGGGTAAAGTCTAAGAAAACATTAGATGAAAACATTAATTTCAAGAAAGTAAAAAGTCTAATTTTGCAGCTTTATTACTGAAAAGATACTTGCAAGTTAATATGCAACTTCACAATATTGAATTCTGTTCAAATAGCAAACTAAAAAATAAACTCAAGTACATTCTCTTAGAAAAATAAACAATCATATGTTTGGCTTGCTAAATAATACTGCTGTCCGATTTTTAAAGAATATGCTCCTCTCTACCATTAACTTATTTACAAATTTGCAAGAGTTTTTCTTTAAGAATTTTCAAAAATAATGATAATATACATCAGTTTTCTCAGAAAGTTCCCAAGATTTATATATTCTTCCACAAAACTGAAATATTTTAGAATTTGTATAGAATCTGGTTTAAGTTTTAATTAATAAAATTAGAACATTCTATATATTTTTCCAATAGCAATTCACTACTATGTCACATCTATGGTGATTAAAATTCCTCAACAGGGGACATGTTACTTTCAGTACTTTACTCTGTTTATTTTATTTATATATATTTTTGGAAGTCTTCTTTAATAAATAGATATCCATTGGAGTACAATGATAGTTTGTTGTTTGTTTCTTGTTTTAAAAAAAAAATTAAGAATAATAGTGATTTAGGTCAAGGACCTGAACAGACACTTCTCAGAAGAGGATATACAATCAATCAACAAAAATATGAAAAAAATGTTCATCATTTCTAGCAATCAGAGAAATACAAATCAAAACTACTCTAAGATGTCATCTAACTCCAGTCAGAATGGCAACTATTATGAAGACAAACAACTATAAGTGTTGGAGAGGATGTGGGGAAAAAGGCACACTCATACATTGCTGGTGAGACTGCAAATTGGTACAGCCAATATGGAAATTAGTATGGAGATTCCTTGGAAATCTGGGAATGGAACCACGATTTAACTAAGCTATCTCTCTCCTCAGACTGTACCCAAAAGACTTAAAAACAGCATACTACAGGGACACAGCCACATCAAAGTTTATAGCAGCACACTTCACAATAGCTAAACTATCAAGCCAATCTAGATGCCCTTTAGAGAATAATGGATAAAAAAAATGTGGCATATATACTCAATGAAATTTTACTCAGCAACAAAAGAGAATAAAATCATGGCATTTGCAGGTAAATGGATGGCATTGGAGAAGATAATGCTAAGTGAAGTTAGCCAATCCCCAAAAACCAAATGCCAAATGTTTTTTCTGATATAAGGAGGCTGACTCATAGTGCGGTAGGGAGGAGGAGCATGGGAGGAATAGATGAACTCTAAATAGGGTAAAGGGGTGGGAGGGGAAGGAAGGGGGCAGGGGGTTAGCAAGGATGGTGGAATGTGATACATATCATTATCCAAAGTACATGTATGAATACACAAATTAGTGGCAACATACTTTATGTACAACCAATGATATGAAAAATTGTCCTTTTCTTCTTTGTGGTCTTTGCATTATCTTCCTTCCAGGGAGTTATAAATTCTCAAAGCGTGCCAGTTATTTATCTATCTATCCATCTATCTATTTATTTATTCTGCTGTCTTACATTTTCACACATGAGACAGACCTCTTTGCTCTCAGTTGGCACACTGTCAAACCTTATAACTGATAATAAAAACCATTAGGTATTGCATTTCTTTCTCTGTTAGGCTCAAGAATATATTTTATGATTATGCTGATTCAAATACCTGCCCCTAAAGTTTATAGACTGAAAACCTGAAAACTAAACATTAATGGTTTTGATCACAGCATACTGTGACTTAAAATGTTAGATTAGGTCAGTTTTGTGCATGCATTTTATCCTTATTATGTATTAAGGAAGCAATACTTTTCATAGTGTTAAAGAAAAATAGTTTGGGAAATTAAGTAAAAGTGGTCAGCATAGGGCATAGGTACACCTAAGAATTATTGTATAAATAAACGTACGTTATTCAAATGACTATTTCTTATTAAAGATACAAAAGTGAAATCACATGTTAGTTTGTAAACTTTTTTCTAGTAGGATTGCAAATGACAGGTACAGAAGGCACACATCTTGAGCATTACCCTTTATCATTCCATGTGATATATAAGTGATCATCCCTTTATCAAACTTCTGCACATATACACCACCTCAACCCCTCTTCTAATCATCTTTAGCTTTTTTTGAATGTGTTGTAATTATACATAATAGTGAGATCCATTATTCCATAATCATATATGCACATTCCTTACTCTTCCCCCTGCCTGACCCATTTGCAATACTCAGCTAATCTAGTTATTATTATTATTATTATTATTATTATTATTTTAATGAATAATATATATAAAACATATGTAGTTATAAAGTAATCATTAAAATAATAATAATATAATATAAAGTAATCATTAAAATTATATATATATATATATATATATTGGTACATATATATATATATATAAATTATATATATATATATGTATATATATATATATACATATATATATTATATATATATATATAAATGCAGGATTCATTTTAGTATAGTCATATATGTTCATAGCATAACCTGGTAGATTTAGTTCCCTAGTAGTTCCCTATACCCTCTCCTTCTTCCTCTCAATCACCTTCCTCTCCTTCACTGGTCTCCATTCTATTTTTATGAGTTTTCTCTTTTCTCAGCTCCATTCTCTCCTTCTCTCTCTTGTTTTCTAGCTTATACATAAGAGAGAAAGCATTCAATCTTTGACTTTCTGAATCTGGCTAATTTAATTAATCGTGATGTTCTCCAGTTCTACCCATTTACAACAAATGACATAATTTCATTCTTATTTATGGTTGAGTAAAACTTCATCATGTACATACACCACATTTTCTTGATCCATTTGTCTGCCCACAGGCACCTGTGAACATAACTTGGATACTATGACCATTGTCCTTCTACGAACATTCAACCAAGTGATATTATCCCATCATCCTTTTATCGAACTTCTGCACATATACATCACCTCAACCCCTCTTCTAATCATCTTTATCTTCCTTCTTATTTAAATCATTGGTTAACACACTGAATAAAATGTTTGGCAAGTGTTTACGTTGTATTTGAAGGAGTCTTTTTTTAACTTTTAAAATTTATAGTTTAAAATCCCCAACTTTATGTGAGTTCTACTGGTCAGAATGTCAAAGAGCAAGAGTTTCAAAGTAGTACCTCATTCACTGATCTGCTTTCAGTACATTGCAAAATACTGCAGCTATTATTTATATAATTAATCAATTTACAAATTATATAATCTAACTAATATTTAGTCTAACTTAAAAATTAAATAGTATAATTCAATTAAAGAAATCCTAACAAAATAGACATACAATCTCAAAATATACTTACAAGGAAATTGCAAATTGAAAACACTATTAATAATATAGTCCATATTAACAATAAAGAATGGGGAGAGCAGGACACTTATAAGTCTAGTATCAGCTCTAAACTGAAACACAGGAGTAAAAAAATGAGATTTTAATCTTATATAACAGAAAACAGCAGCAAATATTTTACAATCATGGAGACTACTTAACATGTGAATATGGACACATTGCCAACATTGTTACAAGAACTTTGCTTACTAGATTTTATTTCAACTGTTTCTTGTGTATGAAATATTTCACTTATGACAATCATTAGAAATAATTCCAACATGAACTGAACTTAGGACCAACTCTTTGAAATGCTACACCATTGGTGTTGCCGGTATTTTCAATATTAAAGAAGCACAAGCAATCATGTATTCACTCATAAACATATGTCAGGACTCATGGCATATATAAAATATGTGTCTTACATATATGAATTCCATGTATAAAATAATCATATATTTATATAAAAGTCAACATATATACACCAACACTCAAATAAAAAGAAATATTGGAATAAAAGATATTAATTATTTTTAAATATATAATTCTAGCTTATTTTTGAAATTTAAAATTTGTCTTGTGCATGTTTTATAAGGTTTATTGCTTGTTGGTGTGAAATGATTTTCATATATATATATATATATATATATATATATATATATATATATAGTAATTGGTGTTATTTACCTCCTTCTTTCTTTAATCCCTGTCTTGCATGTGCTTTTTGCAGTGCACTCTAATTAATTAATAAATATTCACAAATACACTCCTTCCTCGATTACTTGAGAATTACCTGAAGTGTTGGACTGTGTCCTATTGATCCCTATATTTTAAGCATTTACTTACATTACCTGCCATATTTTGAGCTCTTTTTATTTTTTATTTTTTTGGAATGAAAAAGCATATATAGAAAAATTTGAAATGCATGACACATATTATCAATGTTGTCAAAATTCTCAGAATCAGATGTCTAGCTAAGGCTTTCATGAAGATAGAAAATGTTTTAATTTTATTAATGGATTGATGGTGGGATTTAACATCAAAATCCCTAGTTTTGAGAGGTATTTCCAAGTCAGCTCATCAAACACAGGTAAAGTCTAGTCCCCTTACAGGTATGAAACCCTGAACTTGACTTTATTAAAGACTATAGTAAAACTACCTACACTAGAAAAATCCTTGGACAATCAAAAGTTAAAGCCCAGAACTAAGTAAGGCACCTGTAGTACATTTACTTAGTCTGTACAAGGCCTTATGATCCACCCAGCACAGGAAAAAAAAATAAAAATAAAAATAAAGTCCTCTGACTTAAAAACAAAACAACAAAATTTTTCCTGTATTAAAAGATAATGCAATGAGAAAGGCTCATTGCATAAAATAGTTGGATGAAATTGGAGCTCTCTGGTCTGTGAGAATGAATATCATTATCTAGAAATCAAAATCATTAAAATATAGTTAAGAACATTGGTGAGAAAATAGAAGGGATAATTGGAAATTGTTTTCTGAATAAAACCATTACCATGAATGCACTACTGTTTAAAGAAAATTATTAAACCTTGGTTGGTTCAAAGATTTCTGTGCACACTATGCATGATAAACCAAGAATACGAAATAACATACATGAAAGTCAATATTATCATAAATTAAGTCAAATAAAACTTCTTATTTTTCTTCCTGCAACATTTGAAAACCACTGCTCACAATGCAACATTAATTATATATGAATAACCTATATAAATAATCTTACTTTAATCATTATTACTGTTGAAGTCCAATTGTAGATTAGAAACCTAATTTACATGGAATAATCACACTATTCAATATAAATCAACTATAATTTTCAAATAAATACAATGATGAGTATATATTTTCTTCCAATAATTTAATTATTGGAGTGAAACCTAAAAATAACTCACTATCATAAATGTGCATGAAAACTTGTTTCAAATTTACTGCTTGTTATCTATACTAATGTAAAGAAGAGCTAGAAACCCTGTTATGTAGAAGCTGGTCTGTTCCTGGTTGTCCACTCACAAGATTTTAAAGAATCAAATTGGCACTAAATTTGTGAAATTTTTACCTCCAATGGAAAATTTTGAAATCAGGAACTCTGAATGAATTGATTTTATTACACATTATTTACAATTTTTATGTGAATTCCTTGTGATTTTTTTTACAAATATACATAGCATAGAAATCGAAATAGGAAATGTTTCTAGTAGGCCAGATGTTCTCTGTTAATCTATCCCATTTAAAAAGTCCAAATTTGCTGAAAAACACAAAACACCATATATAAAACTTGCCACCTTTTAAACCTGATATAAATTAAATTATCCATGTGTCATGATTGTGTTTGACTTCTTTAGCACAATATTCTGTCTGTGGGATCCATCCGTTTTCTTTCATGTCATGATAGTGCCCTGTTTCCAAGTCACATACATTGAGGCACATATCAGGATTTATTCATTTATTTATTTATTTTTGGTACAGGGATTGAACCCATGGGCACTTAACCACTGAGCCATATCTTCAGCTCTTTTATTTATTTGTTATTTTGAGATAGGGTCTAGCTAAATTGCTTAGGGCCTCGTTAAGTTGCTGAAACTGGTATCTTCTTGCCTCAGCTTCCTGAATTTAAAATTTATTTTAGGAGTCCACTGTTAATGGGCACTTGGATTGTTTCCAGTTCTGTTATCATGAACATTGTTTCTACAAACATTTCTGTGCACAGGTATTCAAGGATGTACAGTTTGTCCTCATTTTTGTATATGAATCCATACATTTTGAGAAGAAATACAAGGTCAAGAAATAGCTATGTGGACCTTTTGTAGTGTACATAATGCTCACTAGAAATCTGGTTTTAAAATTCCTTAAAGTATATATCACTGATGAGTTGGTATCCCAAGTTTTATTTTTTATTATTTGATGCATTTCAGTTTTATGCATTGTATATGAAAGCAATATATATATATATATATATATATATATATATATATATATATATATATTTGAAAACTTATTGCCTTTTAAAACTTTAAAGAAAAGGGGGGTTTTCTTAATTTGCAATCATATAGAAACACTAGAGAAGCGGATCTTAGAGAAGCGGATCATATTTTGACAGGGCATTTCATCAGTGACCTGCATAAAACGGAGCTGAAATAATTTCATTTGAAGCCATCATTTTCGACCTTTTCAAAGGAAGATTTGGCTTTTAATCAGAAATCTGTGTTTCATTTTGAACAAGGAACATATCAACCCAATTCGGCTATTTCCATACAAATGAACTATTTTCCATATCATAAGATTAATAATGAACAGACTTGTATCCCTACAAGCATGTGAAGGCGTTCTACAGGGGACCACTCTGTGAGGTGACCCAGTATGAAATCTGTCCAGTGTGTTTCAAGGTCTAAATTTTTCTGAGCCTGAGGGTTAAAGAAATAGACTTGGCTGTGACCAATCTCCTCTGAGTCCATCACTCTTGAAATTAGTGAGAAATAAGTTGAAATAAATCCACTAGGCCCATCTCTACCTGTACGATTTAGATATTAGGTGTCCCACATAAACTCATGTGTGAAACAAAGCAAGAACATTCAGAGATTAAATGATTGGGTTATGAAAGCCTAAATCAAATCCATAAATTAATTCCCTAATGGGATTGACTGAATGATAAAGGAAGGTCCATAGGACATGGTTGGAGGAGGTAGGTTATTTGGGATATATCTTTGGGATATATGTTGTATCTGGTGAGTGGAGTCTCTCTGCTTCCTGATCATCATCATGTGAGCTTCTTCCCTCTGTCACACTCCTCAGCCATGATGTTCTGCCTCATCTCAAGCCCAAGGAATGGATCCAGTTGTCTATGGACTGAGACCTCTGAAACCATGAGCCCCAGGTAAAATTTTCCTCCTCTAAAATGGTTCTTGTCAGGTCTTTTAGTCACAGCAGCAAAACAGCTGACTAAAATACTACTTTATTTTTATTTTCATACATATGAAGTTGTATGTCTCTTATTAATTAGTTATATACATTTTATGAATATTCTTATTTTCTTATCATAAAAATGGTATCTACAATATTCTCTATTCATCATTAAATATGATTCATCATTAAATATGATGAATCAAGTGTTGTACAAATGGAATATATTTATGTCCTAATCATGCTACTGTGGTGATGATGAGTGAGTGGTTTTATACCTTTTTAAAGCATTTTGTCATTTTTTTTTAACATGAATGATACTCTAATGATGAGCATGTGTTTTCACACGTGCGAGGGGGACACTCTGTACTTAGGCTATGATTCCATAAGAGCATAAGGATAGGGACGATCTCTCCTTCTTCTTAGTTTGATTTTTTTATTCTACTCTGATTTTTGTTTTCTATATCTAAAAAGTGATTCATAAGTGAGTCACATTTCCATCACACTGGAGCAGGACTGGTGTGTTCTCAAAATGTTCTCATGTCTTGGTGTCACTGGACACTAATCTCATAAATGGGATTCCTTAGAGAAAGTTTCTTGTATTCTACTGCTGCTCAACCACTGGTTAATATTTGTTATTGCTGTAACTTATATATTAGCATCCTTTTACTCACCTCCTGATGAGAAAACTTGTTTTAAATAAGATAAACTTTTCTTAAATTGGATTCCCATTCTGTGTTCTACCAATTTCACTAATACTGAAGTAGAAAGGAAAGGAGAGGGATAGAGAGAGGGAATTATTAGTTTTTCATTGCTGTGACAAAACACTTGAGAAAATGAACTCATGTTTTAGTTAACTTTTGTGTCACAGTGACCAAAATACCTTGACAAGAACTACTTAGAAAAAGAAAAATTATCTGTGGCTCCCATCTTCAAAGGTCTCAGTTCATAGATGGCCAGCTTCACTGTTCTGGGTCCAAATTGAGGCAGCATAATATAGGGTAAGGACAGAGTGGAGGAAAATTGCTCATCTTATGATGGATTCTGGAAGCAGAGAGAGTGACCCACAGAGCAGATGCATCCTTCCAGCGCACGCCCCAAGTGACACACCTCTTTCAGTCACAACCCACCTGACTACAGTTACATTCTAATGAGGATGGAACAATTACATAACAGACTCTCACAATACCATCATTTCACCTCTGAAGATTTCTTCCTCAACACAGGAGCTTGTGGGAGCATCTTACATTCAAACCATAACAACTTATGTGAAGGAAAAAAAAATATTTTGGCTCAAGGTTTCAGATTATGTTTCCTCTATCAACACTCATGTCTGCCCTGTCCCCTCATATCTGGCATGAAAAGTGCCATAGACGTAAAAACATTGTCAGGTCCCAATGTTTTGGACTTGTTGCAGGTAGAACATTGTAGCAGGGAGTGTAAGGTGGAACAAATTTTCATCATCATGTTAGCCAAGACCACAAGAAGAACAAGAGGCCAGGGTCAAGAGCATGCCCACAATCACTTAATATTTTAGTCAGCTTTTTTGCTGCTGTGACTAAATGACCCAACCAGCACTACTCTAGAGGAGGAACAGTCTATTTGAGGGCTTACAGTTTCAGAGGTCTTATTTCATAGAAGGCAGGCTCCATTTCTGGGGCTCAAGGTGAGGCTCAACATCATGAGGAAGAGTGTAACAGAGGGAAGCAGCTCATATTGTGATCAGAAAGCAGAGAGAGAGAGTTTTTACTTTCCAGATAGGAAAATACCCCAAATCTGGGGTAGGGAGGGAGAGCATGGGAGGATTAGATTAATTCTAGATAGGGAAGAGGATGGGAGGGGAAGGGAGAGGGAGGGGGATTAGCAAGGATGGTGGAATGTGATGGTCATCATTATACAAAGTACATGTATGAAGACTTGTATTGGGTGTCAACATACCTTATATACAAACAGAGATATTAAAAATTTGTGGTATATACGTGTATTAAGAATTTTAATGTAAAGAAAAAAAGTACATGTATAATGGCATAAATTAATGTAAACATACTTTATATACAGAGATACAGAAAATTGTGTTCAATATGTGTAATAAGAATTGTAATGCATTCCACTGTTGTCGTGTATTAAAAAAAATAATAAAATCAATTAAAAAAAGAAAAGAAAATACCCCAAAGCTACCCCAGAGTCATGCCACAATGTCCACCTCCTCCAGCCATACCTTCCCACCTCAGTTGCCTCCCAGTTAATCCCGATCAGGGGATTGACTCACAGATTAGGTTAAGACTCTCACAACCCAATCACTTCTCCCCCGAAGCTTCTTGCATTGTGTCACACGTGAGCTTGGGGATGACACCTCACATCCAAACTATGACACCTAACTTCCTCCCACTGGGCCCCGTCCACCTCTTAATGGTTCTATCACTTGCCAACAATGCCACAGGCTGCAGACCAAGCATCAAACCAATAGTTTTTGGGGCAATTTAAAATTCTAACCATGACAGGGAGAAAAGAAGTTGAAAAGAAGCTAACCTTCCTAATGACCTCTTTTTACCACAATTACATATCAAAGTCGTAATATTGAATGTAGTTTTGTTTTCAGTAGGGGAGCCAAGTGGGTCCCAGTATAGTTAACTCATAAACCTATAAATGTGATCTCATATTTTCACCCTGACTACTCAGTTTATTGGCATGGTTTTCAAGTTTGTGATCTTGAGATCATTTGGTGGCTGCTGCTCTTCTAGCCATCATAGTTTTAAACTGCTAAATCCAATGACAAGAAAAAGGAAACTAAGCCTCTTCTTCCTGGGCTTTAAGATGGACAGAAATGTTTCCTGGGGTTGCACTTAGTGAATGCATCCCCATCTATCACAAAGGATGGAATGGTCATGGGTGACTTTGATTAATAGAGACTTACCTCCTAGGACCAGAGATGGACACTACCTCACCTGAAGCACACAGACATTTATGTCTTCCCTATCTCCTCACATCTAGAGCTCAAAGTATCGTAGAAAAAAATAAATTGGCTTTAGATTTCTTGTTAGCCTAATTTCCCTCTTGTTCTAGACCATTCGTTTTCTCCCTGTGGACTGCTTAAAAAAAAAAAAAAAAAAAAACCACATCGTCATGAATTAACTCCCCTTGAACTTGCTGAAAAGAGTATTATGAATAATGTTGTTATATGTAAATAACAAAGGGATCTTGTGTAACCTATTGAGTGTCAATGTTATTCTAACCTTGTGATACCACCTCATTCCTTGATATTACACATTGCCCATTTTGGCCAGTTCCTTCTGGGTTGCTGGCTCCAATCAGTAGCTTCTTACGAGCTATTGTTTCATGTACTTGTTTTTTTTCTTGATTTTATTATTAGATGGTGAGTCTATTACTGTTGGTATTTTTGAAATTCATCTGCCGAATAATCTATTATAAAACTTTTCAAGTTTATGCTATGTCCCAGAGAGATGCTAAAGATAAATGAGTTTTGATTGTCATAGCAATTCAATTTCAACTTCAGGAAAAACTGACTGGAAAGGTCATTAGTCTCTGAATTAGCTACTGAGAAGGCTTTGAAGTCATCTTCCCCCAGAGATCTTTTATAAATGTCTAAGTGTGCCTATGATAATTTAGAAATCTTTAACTGCCTGAAAGGGAGAAATGAGATGACTCTTAAATTATGAATCAGATTATATCCGGATTGCCCCAAGCCTCTAAAACTTCTGTAAAACATTCAGACTGACCAACTTTCAAAAGTAACCAAACATCTTTTGGAGGCTTTCGTCTACGAAGGGGGGCTTCTAAGACACTCCTCTTAGCTGACAGCTGAAATATGCTTAAGCTCTTATAGACTGTGAAGTGTGACCTGTGATGCCCCATGGTCTTCTGGGAAAGAGATAATCCTGGATTCCCTCATCACCACCGGGGACATATAAGCATGAAACACTTTGGCATAGCACCAGAGATGATGTATGAATATGAAAAGCTTGTCTTTATAATCTTGAAATTATTATCTCCAACCAAGTGCGTAAAGTGTTAATGAGTTCTGGATTCAAAAGGTGATACTCCAAAGACCTCTCTAACTCTTTAGCCTTTCCATTTCACATCCTGGTGATACTGGTCACAGAAGAGAGTTAGGCAGATTACTTGGAGAACCCAGCTCAAGGCACATCTGTCATGCTCAGGCTTTTAGACCATATACTCCCAGGCTAGAAATAGGAGAGAGAATGAACAAAAGCAAATGCAAATGGTTCACAAGTATTTTGGGCAAGTGGTCTTAGGAACATACACTCCAGACAGCCCCTGTGAACCCATCGTGACGGCGGCAAGCAGTCCACTAAAGAAAGGAAGGATAGCAACATTTCTGTTGGCTCCTACAAATCTTCTGTATTTCATCAATTAATGTTCACTCCCAGCTGGACAAAGGTATAAGGCAAAAAAAGCAAGGATAGCAAAAACATGCATCCTTCCTGACCATACTCACTGCAGAACATAGAGAACAAGTTTCTTTCCCAGGGTCTGTTATCCTGTGGTCAGTCACTGAAGTGAAAGAGCACCCCTCTTGCTTTTTTTTTTTCTGTGACTTTAGACTTGATTCTCTTAAACCTCAATTTATTTCCATAGTACTTCTAATATCGAGTGCATTATGCATGGAAGAAAACAGGAGAGATATCTAAATATTAAAATGTTCACCATTGGGATGCATTTTGGGTCAAAGAAAGAGTAATAGCTATAGCCATTCATTGTACTATTTCAACTAATAAACATAATTGAGGTACATGTATTTACCTTTTAAGAAAATATGAAACATTCCATGTATCAAATTTCAGGATTATCTTTCCACCCACCCATTTGATTCCTTTGTCATATGTTTAATTACATACGACAAAGGAATCAAATTATTTTCTGACTTATGTCCAGCTGTTGAAGCTGGATACAGGGAATACCAAAGAATTGATGAAAAATATCATTTAAGAGCAAATGAACTTGGTGGGGAGTCTAGAACCCTTCTTAGCTGTATTTAAGCAGTGTAATCAAGAGAGGAATCTCTCTCAACAACTATTACATTAACTGCAAATGAAGCAAGCATGAGTCCTCGTTGATTGCAAATATGTGCAGTAGGAATGCAAACAGAAAAAAAAAGTCCAAAGAGTAGAATTAAGTGATTCTTGATAGATATGTTGGGTTTATTCTCCTAAACTATTCATTTAAGTAGTGTAATATTCATCAACAATCAAAATGAATTCACATGCATAAGTTTCTAAACTGAAGCAAACATAGACATTCTCTCTCAATTATTAACAGAACAAGGCTCTGTCAAAGAAGTAAAAGCTTTCACCAACAAGTCTAAAATGATAATCTGTCACAGGCTCCAAACACAACCAATGGCAGAAAGTTAGTTGATCCATTCTATACATGTTGAATTCTAACCTATTTAACCAAAATTAAAGATGAAATTTGAAATCTCTAAATCCACAATTAATCCTTGTGATCACTCACAAATATCTTCCATCACTCATAGATCTTTAATAAAAAGTAAAAACACTTTTAGATATGTCCAAATTAAGAACAGAAAAAGGTGTGATCACATGGGAAGCATCAAGAAAAGGTATAGAGGCAACTTGGACATACAGTCACTCATCTAATCCACCCACTTTGGGATTTGCTTATTCTCCTTAATTTTTTTACAATTCTAACCAAAGCCAATACCTTTAAATTTATTGAGGTGAAATTAACAGAGAATCAGTTAAGCATTTAAATTGAATTTTTCATTGGCATTTGCCACATTCACATTGTGAACTATCTAGTTCAAAATATTTTTCATAATCCCCCCAAAAAACTCAGAACCCATTAAGAAATGCTCTTTCCTTCAAATCCATAAAGACGCCACCAATCTACCACTGTCTCTATGGATTTGCCTATCCTAGATATTTCACACACACACAAAAAAAATCATACAATATCTGACCTTTGGTGTCTGGCTTCTTTCACTCTGAATAATATTTTTGAGGCTTATCCACATCAGAACCACGTATAACTACTTCATTCCTTTTCGCATTCAAATAGTATTCCATTGCACATGTACCAGTGTTATGGGGAGCCAGGATAAAATACCACAAACTGTGTGACTTATACCAATATAACTTTGTTCTCATAGTCCTGGAAGCATTAATTGCCGATCTCATGTGTCTTCAGGCTCAGACTCTCCTTGAAGTTTCAAGAAAAGAATCCTTCTACCCCTTTTCCAGCATCTTGCTGTTGCTGGAAATCCTTATCATCCTTTGTCTTGTAGCTAGCTGGGTAATTTCAGCTTTGCCCACTGCCATCCCATGGCCATCTGTACTGTCTTCTCTGTGTCCATGTGTCTTCATATAACCTTCCCATGAGGATAAAAACCACTGGGTTTAAAATGCACCTGATATAATATGACCTCATCATTACTTAACTAATGACCTCTTCAAACATCCTATCTCCAAATAAGGTCATATTCTTAGGTACATGGGATTAGGACTTGCATTCCTAGATTTCTGTGGGTTGGATGTTGCCAGATGCCTTTCTTGTGTCAATCACGTGTTTGCTTTTTCTCTCTCAAATTCTATTAATTTGGTATAATAAATTTATTTCTTTTTTATGTTAAACAAATCTAGTGTTCCTGAGATAAATCTAAATCATTATGTATAATCTTTCTAATACACTGTTGAATTCTGTTTGCTAGTATTTTTTTTTTGAGGATTTAGCATCTTTACTGTTCCATAAAATTTCATCTTCTTTAGCCACTCAAGGATGTCTCATTATAACTATTTCTTTAGCCATCTATATTACCAGTTATACCCTATCTACATCTTTCTCTTTATCTGTCTACCCATCCATCCATCCATTCAACTACCTCTTTTTTCTTATCACTTCAACCATTTATTCACATAAGCAAACACATACGCTAATATATCTCCAATTTTTTGTGTTGTTTACTTAAACTACTAATCTCCTTTCAGTCTTTCTTTCTTTTTTAGAGCAAAAGTTCCTAAAAGAATTATTCATACCTGCTAACTCAACTTTACCTCCCTCAAGTCACTATAGAAACGATAACTTCTGAAACATTCAAAATCATCATAAAACATTGTAACTACATGCCCATGATTTCCTTTTCTATCTATCTTGAATATGTAGATTACCCATTTTATTTACATGGAATTATAGATCTCAAGTTCTCATCTCTCTTAGTACATTCCTATTTCATATATTCATTTGCATATTTAATACACATCTAAAGCATTAATAGTTTTTAAAAAATAATCCCATATTCCCTTGCCTGCCTAAATAAATACATGTATAACTTCTTCCTTCTACATCAGTAAATGAAAATATTGGTTTTGCTTTCATTCAAGGCAATCATTAAGTTTTGCAGAAATCATCTCTTTCTCCTTCTCATATCTAATTCATCAGAAAATTGCTTTAGCTCTATCTTCAACATCTGTAATCTGGTCACTTAACACCATTTTATCTGGCCTAGTTGCCCTAGTGTCTGTCTTATATTATTGCAATATTTATCTACTATGATCACTTTCTTAGTTGGACCATCTACTCAAGTCTTTCCTCCCCTGATACCTTAGCTAAGTAAAATTGTATACCCACAATGGTACCTAAAGTTGGGTTTTCTTACTACAAGCTATTTCTTTTTTTAATATATTTATATTCTAATTTGTTATACATGACAGTAGAATTTATTTCAATTCATAGTATACATATACAGCACAGTTTTTCACTTGTCTGGTTTTACACAAAAGTAGTGTCACTGCATTTGTGTCTCATACATGTACTTAGGGCAATGATGTCCATCTCATTCCACTATCTTTCCTACCTCCATTCCCCCTCTGTTCTCCTCCTTCCTCTTTGCCCTATCTAAAGTTCCTCCATTCCTCCCATGCCCCCACCCCACTCCCATTTTGGATCAGCATCCACATATCAGAGAAAACATTCAGCTTTTGATTTTGGGGGATTGTCTTACTTCACTTAGCATGATATTCTTCAACTCCATTCATTTACCTACAAATACCATGACTGTATTCTCTTTTAATGCTGAATAATATTTTATGAATAATATTTCATTGTATATATATATATATATACAATGAAATATATATACATATATATGTGTATATATATATATATATATATATATGTATATATATATATATATCACATTTTATTCATCCATTCATCTATTGATGGGCATCCATCTTGGTTCCACAATTTAGCTATTGTGAATTGTGCTGCTATAAACATTGATGTAGCTGTGTCCCTGTAGTATGATGTTTTTAAGTCCTTTGAGTATAAATCAAGGAGTGGGGTAGGTGGGTCAAATGATGGCTCCATTCCAAGTGTTCCAAGGAATCTACATGTTGCTTTCCAGATTAGTTGCACCAATTTGCAGTCCCATTAGCAATGTATGACTGTGCCTTTTCCCTACATCCTCACCAACACTTATTGTTGTTTGTATTCTTGATAGCTGCCATTCTGACTAGAGATAAAATCTTAGAGTAGTCTTGATTTGCATTTCTCTAAATGCTAAGATGTCAAACATTTTTTTCATATATTGGTTGATTGATTTTATACCATCTTCTGAGAAGTGTCTGTTCAGTTCTTTAGATGATTTATTGATTAGGTTATTTTTTGGTGAGAAAAAATCAAAGCATTTCCTCTATAAACTGAAACAAGACAAGGATGCTCTCTTTCACCACTTCTATTGAACATAGTTCTTAAAACTCTAGCCAGAGCAATTCAATTGGACATACAAAAGAAATTAAAGAATATGGATAAGAAAATAAGAACTCAAACTATCATTATTTGCCTATGCTATACCTAGAGGATCAAAAAATCCCACCATAAAACTTCTAGAACTGATAAATAAATTCAGCAAAGTAGCAGGATATAAAATCAACACCCATAAATCAAAGGCATTTCTGTATATCACTGACAAATCCTCTGAAAGAGAACGTAGATAACTATGCCATTAATAATAGCCTCAAAAAAATAAAATACTTGAGAATAAACTTATTGAAAGAGGTGAAATATCTTTACAATGAAAACTATAGAATGCTAAAGGAAGAAGTTAAAGAAGACCTTAGAAGATGGAAAGATCTCCCTTGCTCTTGGATAGGCAGAATTAATATTGTCAAAATGACCATGCTACCAAAAGCACTATGCAGATTTAGTGCAATTACAATGAAAATCCCAATGACATTCCTCATAGAAATAGAAAAGGCAGTCATAAAATTCATCTAGAAAAATGAGAGACCTAGAATAGCCAAAACAATCCTTAGCAAAAAGAGTGAAGCAGGTAGCATCACAATACCAGTTCTTAAACTATACTACAGAGCAATAGTATCAAAAACAGCATGGTATTGGCACCAAAACAGATTTGTAGTCCAATGGTATAAAATAGATGACCCACATAAATATATAATTATCTCATCTTAGACAAAGGTGCCATAAATGTACATTGGAGAAAAGATAGCATCTTCAACAATCGGTGCTGGGAAAACTAGAAATCCATATGCAGCAAAATGAAATTAAGCCATCTCTCACCCAGCATAAAACTCAATTCAGAGTGGATCAAGGACATAGGAATTAGACCAGAGACCCTGTGCCTAATAGAATAAAAAGTAGGCCCAAATCCCCAGTGTGTTGTATTAGGCCCCAACTAGGCTATAGCACAAGAAATAAAATCAATAGAATCAATAAATAGGATGAACTCAAACTTAAAAGATTTTTCTCAGCAAAAGAAAAAATCAGTGAGGTGAAAAGAGAACCTATAAAATGGGAGCAAATTTTTACCACATGCACATCAGATGCAGCTATTTCTTTATAAATCAATGCTGATGTGAAAAAGAAAGGGCATGAAGTGTCCATTAAGTTTACCATTAAAGGTACCTATGTTCAGGATATGCATAGCACAAGTCACCCTGCAGAAGTGTTTACCATTCACAATGTGACAAATACTAATTAGGTGAGTGTTCGAGGATGAGAGTGGAGATGAAGCAAAGAGTGGTTGAAATGAACCACCATCCTACTTAAAGCCATACACCCATGGGAGAGCACACTGCTACTCACTCCTTGACACTTTTGTACAAGTCTATTCAATCTGATCATCCTATGAATGTCCCTTGGGTTTCTCCTACATAGTTGCCATTCACTGGAGCCTAATTTTCTATGCTAATCCTCTCTTCATATTCCAGCCTAGACACAATGGCTTGCCACTCTGTCACTGTAACACACTCTGTTTATATTATTTTAATAATAAATATAAATATAAATGTTTATATTTATCATTTTAATTACTACAATGACTTATATTATTTTGTCTGTGCCTCTAATCACTAATCAAAGAGTTCACAGAGGTAACATTTGATCCATATTTGTATTCCTTGAGCTTAGGGCAGTGCCAAGAACATAGTAGTGTTGATAAACAAAGACCTCAATCTCTGACTTGGGAAGATGCTGAGTATGAATCCCATAGCAATAAGTTTGTATCTCTCCAGAGGACTACAAATGTCAAAAGATAACACTGACATGAATTGTATCTTGAGGGTCAATTCCATCCATATCTCAGCAACTGAAACGTTTGACGTGTGGGGCTGGGGGTCCAACACAGAATCTCACACATGCTAGGTCCATGTTCTACCACTGAGCTCCACCTTAGCCCTAAACATTGTGAAGAATATGATGTGATGATGTAACTTCTAGGCTCTATGTCTCTCAGGTTCCACTAGAAGAAATCCACTCTTTTTCTTACTTTCTATTTTCAGGATCATTGTCAGATTTTAAGATCCAAACTTAACAGCTTCTGTGAGTGTGTGTGTGTGTGTGTGTGTGTGTGTGTGTGTGTGTGTGTTTTTCTTTATGGCCCTCATTCAACTCATTTTAAAGTCCTTAAGACACTTAGAATCAAAAACATTTTATTATCTTTACAAATGTAAGTAGAGCTTATATCCTCTCACTCATCTCCCCACCCCATGGATTTCTACAAAAAAATGTACTTAACATGTTAAATGTTAAAATACACACTGAAAAGAAAAGTAGATTTTATTGCTTAACTGGATCTACTTTTGACAAATGAGCAAAACCAGTTTTATGAGCCTATATAAATAAGGGAAGACTAAATTTAGACTGTAGTAAATTTACCAAAATAGTGCCTCACTTAGTGGTGAGTGACCTGCTCACCTCACAGAATGTTGCCATACATTTTGTGAACCAGATTTAGCATTTAACTAGGGCAAATACTAATATTGTAATATACAGAGTATAAGCTAGACCGTAATTAAAAAGAGTGAGTCCAAACCCAGCTGCACCCACATTGGTATTTTAATTAATTTTCTGAGCCTCTATCTCTTCATGTGGAACATGGGCAAAAGAGCATTCAAAGTCTGTCTATTTATTAGAAAGAAATGAAGTACTTTTGAAAATTCTCGTTGAAGGGACTGTCACTTACCCTCAGTAAACATCAGCTACCTTTCCTTTCACATTTCTGGGTTTAGCTGTATGGCCCCTGCCTAGTAGCAGGAACTTAATCAGTATGAGAATGAACAGCTTTAAATGTAGATCTAGGGATGCATGCGTATATTAGCAAAGGGGCCCATTTTTGTTCTACAATAAAAATCTCATCTTTTCACTCTCAATAATTCACAAATAGAGCCATTTTTCATTTGTAAAGGAAAATATGAGACTAGAAATCTAGGATTAAAATTGGTGCTTTTATTTCTTTGCCTTCTGTTGGAAGACAGAGTGTAAATTATTTTCAATGAGTGAGAATTATACATTTGTACAAGATACATATATATCAAAAAAAAAGAAAAAAAATGAAAAAGAAAATTTTGTTTGCTTGCCTTTGACTGTAGATATTCCAAAGCACAATTTTATCCTTGACCTTTCATACTTTGAGTTGTTGCTGATATTGGTCAAGATAGATGATATTAGTCAAGACTCCCTCAGAAAAGAAATATATGAGTCCTTGAGCTGGGTAACTGAAGACATTTTAATCAATAGAGTATCTATTTTCAAAATTGAGAACACAAGTCCTGAAGTGATAAGAGAGGAAAACCATTGCTACTCTTAAGACAAAAGGGAAAAGAATGGAAATAAGACCAATGGCAAATAAGAAGTTGTATAGAGAAAGTTTTATAAGTGTAACTATAACCTTTTATAAGGAATGTAGCCAAAAATCAGTTGATAAAAGATGCAGGAGTACCCAACTCATTCTCCTTGTCTTTGTGATCTCCTGCCAGTTTCCAAATAAGAATCGCAAGAGCAAGGGATCCATTTACAGAGTTCATAGGGGTCAACCTTTTGGGGAAAGAGCAGGTAGAGAAAAGCAGGAATAGATCAAGAGAGACAAAGATAACCCAGCACAGAGCCGATGAGCCAATAAATTCCCCTTTGGCCTATACCAGTTCCAGTGGATTTCTATCATTTGCAAACTAGAACAGTCCTGACAAATGCCAATGAAATTCTTCTTTCTAGTTTTTAATCATGTGTCTGCTTTGTCCACTTCAATTATCTCTAGCTCAGGACTTGTGCATTAAGGGTAGTGATGAAAGAGATGGGATTAGCAGCTGATGTATTAGCCAGTCAATTAACCCATGAGACCCAGTCTACCTTTACCAGAAAACAGGTACTAAAGAAAACACTCTCTCTAAGCTAGTGAGACACCTACTCATTTCTGTTCTTTCACTCAACCCTGACAGCAATTAAATC
Source organism: Urocitellus parryii (assembly GCF_045843805.1). Taxonomy (NCBI): domain Eukaryota; kingdom Metazoa; phylum Chordata; class Mammalia; order Rodentia; family Sciuridae; genus Urocitellus; species Urocitellus parryii. The sequence goes on along the minus strand of NC_135531.1, from coordinate 184,801,520 downwards.
TCTCCAAACTAGTTTTCTCCCTCGACAGGACTGCCTATCTAAATCACACACATTTTATTTGACTCCGTGGCAGCACATCAACCCACAGCCCCACCATATCAATTCCTGGTGGAATTCAAATTCACTGTCTCTCCACTCTGAGGCTTGCATATACTTATCAGAGACATTTGCATCCAGCCCTTTCCACTCTCATCACAATCTTGTAGCCAGGCAGAGTAGGAAGAGGAAGTCACCTAATAGAATATTTGCTGGGCTAAATGAAATATTTAGCTAAAAACCTTCCAATTCCTGAACCCTGAAATTCAACCAATGCAACAGGAAAGTGAAAACACAATCTATTGCCAAAGGAACCATTGTCTATCTCTTCCTGCTGATTGTTTCCCCTCCTTTTTACTTTCTTTATTATTATTTTTTTCTTCTTCTGTTCAGGAAAACTAAGAAGGAAAAGGTAGGTAGAGGAAAACTGGATCTACTCAAAAATAACTGGGTGCTGCCGGCAGGCTTTGGAGCAATACTTGGATGCCACGAAGCATTTCAAGGACCTGCATTCTGTATCATTTTTAAAATAGACAATATCTGTTCTCAGAACAGGACAGAAAAGATTACTAGATATGCAGCCCAGCCTCCAGGGCTGAGACCATACTGCTGATGGAAAAAAAAAAAAGAGGGAATTGGTTTTCCTTCTTTCCTCCACCCTCTTTCCTCCCTCCCTTTCTTATCTCCTTCCTTCTTGCCTTCCTTTTTTTCTGTCTCCTCCCTAATCCATTCTTTTCCTTTCTTTCTTTCTTTCTTTCTTTCTTTCTTTCTTTCTTTCTTTCTTTCTTTCTTTCTTTCTTTCTTTCTTTCTTTCTTCTTTCTCTTTTCTCTTTTTATCTTGCTCCCCTTTCTCCATTCCTTCCTTCTAGTCTTCCTGCCTTCCTTCTTTTCTCTCTCTTTTTTCTTCCTATACTACTTATGTATAAACAACTTCAAATAACATGCTTTCACTACACCTTTAGAATACCAAGATAAAGCAAATCACCTTTGTTTTGATGCAGTTTACATGAACCTAGTCAAAACCAAGTCAGAGCAATGCAAAACAAGCGTGTGTGGATTATAGACTTTCAGGATGTCATTGGTGTCATTCTGAAACATTTACTGCAAGACCACAAAATGAGGTGACCTTCTAAAGTGATGAGCATCCAGTACCTGTTGTACACTATGCTAAGCACATTGAATTTTTACAATGGCATTATGAGTTGGCCGCTGCATTCCATAGAGAGGGAAAATTAGGGGAAGATTGAGTGATTTACTTTGGAGCAAATATCTAGTGGAAAATGGAGGAGACTGAGAATAGAATATATACAAAAGCTTTTGAGAGACACTATTCACTCTTTTTTTCTAGAAGAAGAAGAAGAAGAAGAAGAAGAAGAAGCAGCAGCTAAGAAGGCACTAGGATACATTAATAGTCATGTTCTATTTAAAGTGCTTTGCAATGGTCAAAGAAATTACCAAATATGAAATTATGTATGTACAAGTTATATAATGGTGATGTTATTATTTTTATTTTTGTTTTGTTTTGTTTTATTTTTGCTTTTGTTTTTGTGCATAGTAAGTATTAAACCCAGGGTTGCTTTGCCACAGAGCTACATTCTCAGCCCATTTTATATTTTTTATTTTTGTTTTGTATTTTCAGATAAGGTCTCCCTAAATTGTGCAGATTGGCCTTGACCTTGTCTAGGTTGGCCTCAAACTTGCATACTCCTGCCTCAGCCATCTGAGATGCTGGGATTACAGACATGTTCCACCATGCTTAACATAATCTTTAAATATAATATAGAATAATTAAATCACTAATTAACATATTACCTCAAATAATTAACTTTTTTGTGTTGAGAATATTGGAAATTTATTATCTTAGCAATTTTGAAGTATACAGTATTCAGTTATTAAGTATATTCACACTGTAACAGTCAATTTATAATATATTTTATAATTTCACACTAATAAGCCAATATATGATACTTCATAGAACCGAAAGATATTTGGCTCATAGATAGTTATTCCATGATATAATCTTTTTAGGCATAAATGACCAGAGATAGCATTGACTGAATGATATATTCAAGAACTTAAAGCCAAGATCAAGAGTTATAATTCATGCCTGTGTCTGTCATACACACACACACACACACACACACACACACAGAGAGAGAGAGAGAGAGAGAAAGAGAGAAACACACACACACACACACACACACACACACACACACACACACACATGCACGCACAGACCGAGAAACTTCAGTGTTAAAAGTCCACTACCTAGAAATTCCTTTAGGACCACAATAACATGACTTATTCCTCTCAAAAGTATGAATAAATCCAGGAGAGTTCAAATCATTGCCAGGACACATTGACTTCACAATTTTCTCCCTGGATTCTGGTAAAAGAGACAAAAAAGAAAAGCTAATGATTTTCGCATCATGTTAAAGAGCTGAGTATTGGTTTTAACACAGCAAGATGTATAGATGAATTTCACCAGATGAATAAACCTAGTGATGTATTTCTGTTAAAAACATGTCAGTATGAAATTCCATTTCAGAAAGACACACAAGGTGCTATATGAACGTGAAGATGAGGCAAACTACATAAAACTTGAATAATTAGAGAAGACTGCAGGAAAGTAATGTTTGACTATGAAGTCACTCAGGAATCAAACAATACTCAGGGATAACAACCTCACTTGATGTCTGCTTTACATCAATTTCTGAGTACTTAGCAAAAGTGCCGATCTCAGAATCAGTGTTCAATGAACATTTTTGAAATGTCAGGCACAAAGTGCATATTTGCCTTGCTTTTGTCTGAATGCAATATCTATCTATCTATATATATAATCTTTATATATATATATATATATATATATATATATATATAAAATCTTCCATTCCCCCTTGCATTGCCTAAAAAAATTATATTCAAAGGCAAGAACCTGAAGTTATCAGAACTCTTTTCAGGCACCTAGAAAAGGGTAAAGAAAGGAAGCAGGAATTCCCTTTGATCACTTGTTCATCTACAAGCATTTGGTGAAAGTCTGCTGTATTCCAGGAACTGGAGTACATCAGGTAAAATACATTGTGATGTTCTGACTCCTGATAATTTGGATAGATGCCAGACCTCCTGTGTGGAATTACCCTCCCTCCTTTTCTTGGCTTTCCAAGAACACAACATCAGCACTTTGGATAAGAAAGTTATTTGTTGTGCACAACAGCCCAATGCATTTATAATAGCATTTCCCACTCATGGGGCCAACTAAAAATGCATCCTTGAAGTTTAAAATGTCCCCGTAGGAAAGCTGATCTACCTCTGAGAATCACATTGGGCAAAAATGAAAACTCTTTTGTCTTAGCATAATTTTATATATATATATATATATAAAATTATATATATGAATATATATTACTAGACATAATTGTGACAATACCATTTATATGCACAATAAGGATAGATACTATGCATGGGGAGGAACAGAACAAGAAAAGTCACATATTTCACTGTGAAGTTCACAATTTCTGTATAAATATAAAGCTCCCACTGCCTGTGATATAATCTTTTCTTGTTGCCAGAACTTGCATGGAAAAGACCCATGGTGGATATTAATACAACCCACAGAACTGAGTATGTAGGTGCATTGTATTAGGGGTAATTAGGATACTATAAATTCAGAATACATTGTCAGTCAACCACAGCTGGTGCTATAGCTGAGGCTGGGTCCATGATGGTGCTTGCACCTGTGTACTTCATCCATGCTCTCAGTCCATCCACTGAGTAAATACCTTTTTATTTACTAGGTAATAATACAGAATAAGCATCAAATCCAAGGACAGTTGAAAAAGAAAGGATCAATCTACCTACCCTTTTGTTAGAAGTATTTACCTTTGAAATAGAGAAATGTTTTCTCTGTTCACTAATATTAATTTTTTTAATTAGACCTGTTAGCTAAGATAAGCATGAAATGTACAGATGTTATAAATTATCTGTATCCTGGTTTGTAAAGAAGCTGACTGAGAAGACTGTCAGCCATCCTGTAAAATGGGAACTATATGAAAACAGTGGTTGCTATTTATATAAAATTTACTGTTTCCCCCTTTTTTGTAAATGCTAAAATTATCAGGTATAGGGGAAGGTGTCATATATTTATATTCATTCAAGGTGTTATTTGTAGAAAAATGAGTACTCACAGGAAAGCTATGGAATAACACTGCCTATTTATGTTTGGCCGATGTAATTAAATGTGTTTTCATATACATATACATAGCAGTGTGTGAATTTCTAGGAAGTCCTTTTAATTAAATAGCTATTTCTAAATGTTCATGTTTGCAAAGGAATAAATTTAAAATATATTTTTGTGTCTTAATATGTAGAATCCTCTTTTATTTTCCTTCTCTCTCTCTCTCTCTCTCTCTCTCTCTCTCTCTCTCTCTCTCTCTCTCTCTCTCTCTCTCTCTTTGGTATCAGGGATTGAATACAGGATCACTCAAACACCGAGCCACTTTTTCAGCCCTATTTATTTGTTTGTTTGTTTATTTATTTATTTATTTACTTTAACTTTTGAGACAAGCTCCTGCTAAGTTGCTTAGGGCCTCTCTAAGTTGCTGAGGCTGGCTTTGAACTGGAGATCACCCTGCCTCAGCCTCCTAAGCCACTGGGTTTACAGGCATATGCCACTGCACCTGGCTTTTTCCTTCATTTCTTTTTTTCTTAATTTTTGTAGTTGTAGATAGACAGCAAGTCTTTATTTTATGTTTATTTTCATGTGATGCTAAGGATCCAACCCAGTGCCTCAAGCATGCTAGTCAAGCGCTCTGCCACTGAGCTACAGCCCCAGCCAACCATAGCCTCAGCCTTCCTTCATTTTTTATTATCTGTTTAAATCATAAATTGAGGATTGTAACTCAATTCAAATTTTGTCTCATCCACAGGCCCCTAATTATACTCTCTGGCCAGGGTTGCAAATACACAGTTGCTCTTCCAAGCCATTATTTTCCTTTCCCCCTTATTTGGCAACATTTTAGTTGTGAAACATGTTTCCTTACCACCTACCCTAAGTATGGACAGTAGAGATTGTTATATGTATTAACATTTAAAAATATGAGTGGATCACTTACTATGGAGACTTTAAGGAAAACAATGTTGTTTGCTTTTTAAACTGTTTTTATTAATTACATGAGTTATGATTCTGAAAAAATAAAATTTTAAAGAATTTTCAGTTTTCCTTTATTTCAATTAATTTTTCTATAGCAAAAATATTGATTTATTAATGATGGTTCCAAAGGAAAAAGAAAGATATATTCTTCTGTTTTTATACCTATCATAATTAACCTTAGATATTTCATTAATAAAATCAATTAATGAAGTCTCAATTTGAATAAATAAATACATACATAAAAAACCTGGAAATTTACTCAGATGAGCTTCATGATCATTTTTTTCCTTAGGAACTGCTATATGTATCTTGTTTGAATAAGCAATGGAGTTTCATATTCATCACACTAAATTCAATGATTTATTTCATACACACCCTCTTCTGTCTATTCCCAGATAGATACTGGATAATTAAATCATACTAAATTTTAACTGGAAGTAGATAATTTGGGAGTTCTTCATTGTTACAAATGTGAATAATTGAATCTTTATAATCTAACAAATAGAGATTTTTGAATCTCTCAAGATTATGATTCTCAAAGTACCAAAGATTTGCTTGTCAGGTCTGTCACAACTTCAGAAAGGATGTCTGGCTCTCATTTCGCCCTCTGTAGATAGAATCAAGTATTGTGGAGCTGTTATTGACCAAAACAAAGCATCCTCAATCTTTACTTCCATCCATGTGAAAAATATTGATGATCATCAAATACAACACTTCCGTATGAGCGATACCCAACATGGTCCCTGGAAGTTATCATCATCAATAACTAGGGTCTGTGCAACGTTTTATCACATAATTCTAAAGAAAGGTAAGTGGGTATGAAGGAATAATACATAATTAATAAACATAATTCAACTAATAATATTTGTCTTCTTATACATTTAGATTTTAAGGCTTGTTATTATTTTTTAATCTTTTCACTTTTACCGTAGACAATTTTTAGATTTATTATTCCAGAAAAAGATATGGATGTTTTTAATGTCTGGCATTCATCATGGTTCCTGTCTAGTTCAGTTTCTTTAGCTGCCTAATTCACTCTGGGGAGCAGTCTGTATAGCTAATCAATCATACATCTCTCTGTGCATTTCCTGGGTGGCTGTCATCTAAGGAGCTGAAAAATCAGACAGAAGAGTACATCTGGAAAACAAACCAGTGAGATAAATTCTTCACTTCTCTTTGGAGCTTTAGCAATTCTTAAAGAGGACGACCTTCCCAAATATTGAAATAGTCCACATTCAAAAATATTGCTGTGTATGAACAGGTTGGATGATATAGAAAGAAAATAAAATGAAAATGTGCCCAAGTATGTCTGAATGAATGGCTAATTTTCCACAATCCATATGCATATGGATTGTGACCAAGTGACCAAGGAGGCATGGGTGTGAATCAAGTGTGAAGGTTCCACATGTGTGTATTTTTTTACATGTTTTTACATAAAATTTAGGGGGATTTTAGTGCCAGAGTTTTTGTCTGGGTGAGATTGTTTCTTAATTTATTTTGTGTTTTGTTTACTTTTGTTGTTTTCAGGGAAAATAAATCTTTGCTATAGTTATTTTATCTGAAACATCTTATTTTTCTTTCTTGTTATAAAACCAAAGGCATGAAAGTTTGTGATGGCTGTAATATTGGGGAGGGCACACATGTGAAATGGAACACCTAAAATGTTCTCATTATATTTTGTAAAAGAATTATCTCATTATGTAGAAATAGAATATGTTTAGAAGAGAGAAGTACAATATTCAATGACCAGTTATTTTCCTGATAGATTATGATAATGAAAAAAAATTATTAAAAAAGTGAAAAGCAGCTGGGTGCTGTGGCACACGCCTATAATCTCAGCAGCTTTGGAGGCTGAGACAGGTGGATCACAAGTTCAAAGCCAGCCTCAGCAATGGCAAGGGGCTAAGCAACTCAGTGAGACTTTGGCTCTAAATAAAATACGAAAAAGGGCTGAGGATGTGGCTCAGTGGTTGAGTGTCCTTGAATTCAATCCCTCATACAAAAAAAAAAAAAAGAAAAGAAAAACAACACCTCCCTCCAAAATGTTGATATATTAGGAGACAATGATTTTAATTTATTGTCCTTTTCTATTGTTTTATGCTAATTGGGTGGGTAATTTTAAAGCAACTCTTGTAATGATGTCATTTTCCAATGAAGTAGTCAGATTTTATGATATTTAGTGTCCTTCAAAACACTGCAACTTATAGATTTTATAAATTCTATCCAAGAAAACAGAATGTGTTTTTGCATAGGGACATTGATATGGGTAGGAAGTGAATCCACACTAGACTTTTTTTAGTTATTATTATGCTTATTTGTATTTGTTTTAAGAGATGAATTTTGATGACCTAAAATGAATGATATTTTTGTAGGTAAATAAGAAGCAAAAAACTTTTTATGGAAACAGAAGTTTAGAATTGCCTTCAGTATGGGTCCACACCGGAGTGGATGTCTCTGGGATGAATCTCTACATGTTCTTCCCCTGTGTCCCCAGAAGGTAGTGGGATTTGGAAAGTGTTGAGAAGAAACAATGAGACCAAAGAGAATTTTTACAATTTATCATTAATTCAGGGAAAAAAATCTAATAAGAAAAATGTTATACTCTGACATATCTGTTGTATTATAATACTTAGAGAGATGGGAGAGAAAAAAATCTCAAAACATATTTGAAAAGCCAATCTCATAATTAGTTAAAGGATTTGAGTATAGATGTAAGTTCTTATTTCTGTTTTATAAATTTGCTTTTAGGTAAGTAATTTCATAGCTCCTGACTTATTTAACAGTCATTTTTAAACTATTTGATTTTCTTTTTACCTACTAAACATCTGCCTTTAATTGAGCAAGCAAAAACGGCAATATTACTATTTTAAATTTTTTAAAAATCATTCTGAAAAAGAAATGTTAGATTAAAATGTTAAAAAGACTATGTTAATAGTAGTATTTTCTCCTAAAAGAAACCTCAGGGCCTCACCAATTTCAAGTTATTGAAAAATTCTCTCATATTCAGACTGTTGCAGGTTCTCAGGTGACACTCCTGTGCTTAGCACACAGGAGTTATTTTGTTATGGCAGCTTTTAAAAACAGAGACACCTTCTTCCCATAAGGGAACTCTATCATGTACTACCTGACATGAGACATAGTAGCTTGGTTCTATCTATCTATCTATCTATCTATCTATCTATCTATCTATCTATCTATCTATCTATCTATTTATCTATATCTATCTATGCTACTGAGCAGTCCGTATTGGATTAATTAAAGTTGTTCTGTGGGGACATACTCTTACTTCCAGCTCTCTGCACACATTTGGCAAACAAGCCTCTGGACCCTAGTGGCTTCTTCCAAAGAAGAGTCACAGGTGAGAGTTGTATTAGGGTTCTCCAGAGAAACAGTACCAACAGGGTGCAGATGTTTCTATCTAGAATGAGATTCATCATGAATAATTGATTCACATGATTATGGAAGCTCAGAAATACCACAACCTGCCTTTTACAAGCCGCTGATCCAGGAAAGACAGTGACATAAATTACAGTCTGAGTTGAGAAGCTCAATATCAAGCTGGGCACAGTGGTGTACTCCTGTAATCCCAGAAACTCAGGAGGCTGAGGCAGGAGAATCACAAGTTCAAAGCGAGCCTGGGCAACTTAGTGAGACTGTCTCAAAATTTTAAAAAAATGCAAAGGACTGAGGATGCAGATCCTTGGTAGAGTATCCCTGGGTTCAATCCCTAGTAGTACAAATAATAACAATAATACTTAAAAATAAAAATTGTCTATGATACAAGTTCCATTCTGAGGGCAAGAAGAGACCTAATATGTTGGAGGAGAGAAAATTCAGCCTCACTGTGCCTTTTGTTGGATTTAGCCCTGCAGCAGGTTGGATAATGCCCACTCACTTGGGGAGGGCAATGTGTTTACACAATTCACCAATCAAATACAAATCTCTCCTAGAAAGACCCTCAGATGAATAATGGTTAATCACCTATCTGGGCCTCCCATGACCCAAACAAGTAAGTGACCAAGGAGACATGGGTGTGAATCAAGTGTGAAGGTTCCACGTGTGTGTGTGTGTGTGTGTGTGTGTGTGTGTGTGCATGCGCATCCTGCGCCACAGAGGTCATTTGCAAAAGTCATATAAAGAAGAAATAATGGAAATGATGAAACTAAACATTTGGAAAATTTGAACACTGCCGAGGTGCATCAATTAGCAAACTACATATGATGCTGACATCTATATTATACTTTATACTTTCATAATATATTTTAAATCACTAATTGGTCTCTCATGCTATGCAAAAAAAATCACTACATATAAGAAAACTGAATACAAGGAAATTTAATAACTTGCACAAGGATTTAAACAGGTTTCATAGTGGAGTCAGAACTAATCTTTTCCCATTAAAATCCTTTCTCACCCAGGGCACTTTTTCTCTTTTTTCTTTTTTTCTGTGTTTTTGTTCCTGTTTTCTTTTTCTTCTCAGACTTCTAAAAGATAATTTACAGTGTCTCATTCATAGTTTGGAAATAAACCCTGGTAATATGTATTTACAGTGGCCAAATGGACTTAATATAAATTAGATTAAAAACAAATCTTTGGCTCAAGAGCTTATGACTAGTTTTAGGCCAGACCTTATTTTGAAGAGAACTCTTGAAATGTAGATTTATACCTGGGCTAGTGACAGCATCTTCATCAGGAAAGTGCTGAAGGGGACTGCAGAACTATTTTATGACTCACTATGCATGTTTTGCCTTCAAGATGTCCTCCTGGCTGCAGAACATTTAATTTGCTCTTCTACATAATAATTAAAGTGTTTTAAATGTGTGCTGTTTCACCATATGCAAGCACATCTGTGAAGGAGCCTTTTTATGGCTCCCTTCTGTTTATTCTTGACAAGTCTTTTGTTGTGCAGAAGAAAATGACTCATTACTCTGCCCAGTTGACCTAAGTTGAGCACCCTGTCCTTTATCATTAGTATGCACAGATAATTAGGGACCATCACTAATTTTTCACATTCAGCTAGTAGGCATGGAAATTGTAGCTATGATATAACACTACCCATGAAACAATACATGCATTAGAGTGACCTAATGGTCTATGCCCTATGGTCTATCTTCCCAGGTTCTGGATTAAATCAAATGCAACAGGGATTGATCACAAAGTGAGATACCAGTACTGGTGTTTATAAAATTTTCAAATAACATCCCCTGTATAGTTTTTACTTTGTAGAGAAGTTTACATGAACATAGTAGTACTTAATGATTTGAGAAATAAACCAATAATTTGTGAAGATTTTATTGCCATATAACAAGTCTCATGTATTTGCTACTTTTAATTAATAATTAGATACTGATTTTGTTATTCTTAAAGGACAAAAAGAAAAGTAGCCCTTGTTATTTTGTCAAGAAAACAAGCTTGAGACATTGAAACCTTTGATTAGGGGGGTTTCTAGTGTGTAGATGCATCGTTTCTTTTATCATAGACCTGCCTTCTGGGTTTAATTTGCTTCTGGTTGAAATACATTCTTTTGTAGCACTTTCAGGAAGGGTCTATTTGTGTCAAACTTGCAGTCTTTGTTTATCAGAATACAATTTTATTAGACATGCTTTTAAATTAGAATTTAATTAAGTGTAGAATTTTGAGTGTACAACTTTCCTGAGCAGTTTCAACGTACTCTCTTGGGTTCTTATAGGTGCCAAAGAGCAAACTGATGTCCATCTATTATTTTTTTAATTCTGATTTTCTCCTTACATTTTCTTTAAATTTTTGAAATTATGAATTTTTTTTTCTTTAGAACAGGTTTAGGTTTACAGAAAACTAGAATGGAAAGTTCAAAAAGAAACCACATTGCCTTTCTTTGTAGCCATGATTTGCACTAGTTTTAACATCTTTCATTACTTTGATAATTTGTGACAATTGATCAGCAAATACCTATACATCTTTGTTAAATCCATAATTCACATAGTTCATGTGGTATTGATCAATGTGTTGTAACGCATAGCCATCATTATAGTGTCATTACAGAATATTTAAATTATCCTAAAATGATCTGTGCCCCACCTATTCATCCCTTTCTCTTGTTATCTGAACCCCTGGTAACCAATGATCTTTTTATTGTTTCTATATACCTCTTTCCAAAAGTCAGATGACTGTTATGGTATAGTATTTAGGTTTTTCAAACTGACTTCTTTCTTATAGCAATATATGTTTTAGATTTCTCCATATTCTTTCATGGTGTGATAGCTCATTTTTTCTTTTATTAAGATTCTATTGTACCTTTATATCATAGTTTATTTATCCATTCACCTGTTGGAAGCCATCTTGCTGCTTCCTATTTTTGATAAAGTGCTTATCCCTACTAAGGTCACATTCTGAGGTGTGGAAACACACACACACAAACACGTGTGCACACACACACACACACACACACACAGGTTAAGAATGTATTTGGACTTGTCTCTTCCAAGCTATCTTCCAGTTTGCAGTCCCACAAGCAATGATAAGAGTTCCTTTGTCTCCCCATCCTCTGCAGCATTTACAGGTGTTAGTATTTTGCATCTCATCATTTAGCAGGCATGTAGTGGAATCACATTGTTGTTATAATTTATGATTCTCTAGCACATGAAATATATCCACTTTTGATATGCCTGTTTAACATTTTTCTTTGATGAGATGTCTCCAGAATTTCGACCAGTTTGAAATCAGGTTGTTTGTTTTCTTTTAAAGAACTTTTTCCAATTTTTAAATGAGATTATTCACTTTCTTTTTATTTGGGCTTTAAGATTTCTGTGCTATTTTGTATGTAAAATCCTCAATAAGATATGTATTTTACTATTTTTTTATGATGAGGTTTTTACCCTCTCAACAATCATCTTTGTAGAACAGGATATTCAATGTAATTGAAAAGCAATTTATTAATTTTATTCACTATATAACACTTTTGGTGTTATATCTAAAACTCATTGCCCAATGTGTCTCATTTACTAACCCAAATTATCTCATCTGATATTTCCTGTAAACTTCACATTTTCTCATTTAGCATTTATATGCTAATTTTGTATTAAATTTTACAAAATACAACAGGTTAACAATTATATGTATCTTTAATATCTGGGTGTCCAGTTCTAGAACCATTTGTTCAAAATACCACAATTTTTCCATTTCTAATAAAGTGCCTTTGTTCCTCTGTCAATGATCTGTTTAATATATTTATATGTGTTTATTTCTGAGCTCTTTATTCAGTTCTATATGGTTATTTTATTTTAAGTCTTTAGAGTAAGACCTCCAATATGAATCTTCTTCTAGAAGATTTGTTCATTGATTAGAGTTTCTGCCTTTCTATATAAAGTTTAGGATACATTTGCAAATATTTACAAATTATTTACAAAATAATGTGCTGGAATTTTGCTTGAGATCTTGTTGAACCTATAGTTCAAGTAGGAAAGAATAGATCTTTAGGAATACTCTTTTCCTACCAATGAACATGAAGCATTTCTACTTGTTTTTAATTATTCAGTTTTCTTCATCAGAATTTTGTAGTTTTCCTCATGTAGATCTCATACAAATTTTTTTAGCTTAGATACCTAAAAATTTAAAAAAAATTTTAAAAACTCCTAAGATTTCCTTTTTGCTTTTCAGTGCTATACAAATGAAGTGTTTTTAATTTTAAATTTCAATTACTCCTTGGTGATTTATAGAAAAGTGATTGATTTTTGTGTATTAATCCTGCATATAGTAACTGCTCTCTAATTGCTCACTAGCTTCAGGTGAACTTTTGTTGATTTTTAGAGATTTTTCTCATAGACAATCATGTCATTTTTTTAAGGTGTCTTTTTTCTTTATTTTTAGGAAGAAAAGGGGGAGGGGGACAATCATGTCATTTTTTAGTATAAACCACTTTTTTTCTTTCTTCTCAATTTGTGTAAATTTTAAATTCCTTTCTTTTATTATTATATCATGTAGGTCTTTCTGTGCAACACTGAATAGGTGTGGTGGGAAAGGATATCCTTGCCTTGTTCTGTATTTTCCAAGAAAATAATCTCATTTTATATTATTAAGTTAGTTATAGTTTTTCATAGGTATTCTTTATCAGGTTGAGAAATATTTTTCAAGTAAGCTTAGATTATGGATAATTTTTATTAACAATAAAATTATTAATAATTTTGAATTTACCTAATATATTTTTATGCATCTATTAATACAATTTTATTATTTAGTCTGTTGTCATGATGGACTATATTAACACATTTTAAAATGGTAATTTTTAAATTATTCTTTTATGTCAATGGGATCAGTAGAGATAGTTTCTCTTTCAATTCTGATATTATTAATTTATTATTTCTCTGAATTTCCTTTGTTCAAATGACTAAGGATTTTTCAATTGAATTGATATTTTATGAAATCAGCTTTTTTTGGCTATTTTTTCTTGATTTTCACTGTATCCCTCTTCATTGACTTTAATTTTTATCATTTTTCTTTTGCTTCCTTCATATTTATTCTTGTCTTGCTTCTTTTTAAAAATAACTCAAATTTATTTTTCATTAATACTGATACATAAATTTTTAAAAACAATATTTTATTGTTTTGTTGTAGTTGGACACAATACCTACTTTTTGATTAATTTATTTTTATGTGGTGCTGAGGATCAAACCCAGGGCCTCACATATGCTAGGTGGGCACTCTGTCGCTGAGCCCCAGCCCCAGCCCCTGATACATAAATTTTATAATTTTATAGACATATGTATTAATAGGATACAATGAAATGTTTTGGTATGTGTATATATTGTGTAATGTTTAAATCAGTTTAAACATATCTATATCTTAAAATATTTACCATTTATTTATGAAGACGGTATGAAAATCCTCTCTTCTAGCTTTCTGAAATGTTCAGTACATTACTGCTGTCTACTGTCACCCGACTATAGAATTGAACACCAGAACTTTTTAGGCTTAACTGTAGCATAGTACCCTCCCTCTGCCTACTCTCGGAGCCTCTGGTAACCACAATTCTCATTTCAACTTCTAGGAAATCATATTTTTGTAGATTCCACATGAGTGAGATTATGCAGTATTTGTCTGCTTGTAACTGGCTTATTTCACTTAACATAAAGGTCTCCAGTTCCATCCACACTGTCACAAATAATAAGAATTAAATTCTTTCCACAGATGCAGAATATTCCATTGAGTACACACACCACATTTTCTTAATTCAAGTGTCTATTCACTTGGATAGACACTTAGATTGTTCCCTTTCCTGGCTATTGGAAATAGTGCTACAATAAACAGTTCAGGTAGCACGTTGAAATATCAATTGTTTTATTAACTTTTTAATTTAATTATACGTGAAAGTAAAATGCACGTATACACTTTGATATATCATACATAGATGGGATATAATTTCTCATTTTTCTGAGTGTACATGTTGTAGAATCACATTGGTCATGCAGTCATATATATACATACAGTAATAATGTCAGTTGCATTATACTATCCTTCCCATTTCCACATCCGCTCTTCTCCCTCTCCCTCACCTCTCTCTACCTAATATAAGGTAACTCTATTCTTCTCTAGTGCCCCAACCCCTCTTATTGCAAATTAACATTTGCATATAAGAGAAAACATTTGGCCTTTGGTTTTGGGGGGGATTGGCTTATTTCGCTTAGCATGATATTTTCCAACTTCATCCTTTTACTAGCAAATGCCATAATTTCATTCTTCTTTAAAGCTGAGTAATAGTCCGTTGAGTATATATATATACCATATTTTCTTTATCCATTCACCTACTGAAGGACATCTAGGTTGGTTCTATAGTTTAGCTATGATGAATTGAGCTTCTATAAACACTGACATGGCTGTTACTGTCGTATGCTGATTTTAAGTCCTTTGAGTATAAACCAAGGAGTGGGATAGCTGGGTCAAATGGTGGTTCCATTCCAAGTTTTCTGAGGAATCTCCATACTGATTTCCATAGCAGTTGTACCCATTTGCAGTCCCACCAGCAATGTGTGAGTGTACATTTTTCCCTACATTCTAGCCAGCATTTATTATTGCCTGTATTCTTGATGATTGCCATTCTGACTGGAGTGAGATGAAATCACTGATTTTATTACCTTTGCAGATATATCCCTTAGTGATATGTTGACTCGTATGGTAGTTCTATTTAAAAAATTTCAAGAACCCTTCATACTGTTTTCCATAATAATTATACTAATTAACATTCCCACCAGCAGTATGCAAGTGTTTCCTATCTCTGCAGTTCCACCAGCCCTTGTTATCTTTAGCCTTTTTGAGAACATCCTTGCTTACTGGGTGATGTGATATCTTACTGTGATTTTAATTGATATTTTCCTAAGAATAATATTAATCATTTCTATGGAACTATTGACCCTTTGTGTGTATTCTTTTGAGAGATTATTTTGTGGGTCTTACTATTTTTATTTATGTATGCATGTATTTTTGTTATTGAGTTTTGGAGTTATTTGTCTAATTTGAATATTAACCACATATAAGATATTTAGTATCATATATTTTCTCCCATTCCACAGGTTGTCTCTTCATTATGATTGCTATTCTTGCTGAGAAGACTTTTTTTTTTCATTTGATAGTTTCATTTGTCAATTTTTGCTTTTGTCCCAAAACAACAACAAAAAAATTTCCCTCTCCAAAATCCTGAAGCATTTATCCTATGATTCTTCCTAATAGTTTTACAGTTTCAGGCCTTACACTTAAGTCTTTAATCCATGTTGAGTAGATCTTGGCAACTGATCAGTAATGGGGTCTAGTTTCATTCTTTAGGTTACTTAAGGTAGAAGAGGATATTATTGATTTTAGATTTGTCTGCCTTTCTAATTTATTTTACCTGAATTCTTTTTCTAAAATTAGTACAGTAATTCCAGACTTATTTTAATTAGTGTTAAGTTGGTATGCCTTTCCCCATTCTTTAACATCAGTCTTTCTGAGTATAACAGTTTATAAACATAGGTTTTACATTAAAAAAAGAAAAGGTTAAACTTTTTGTTTGTATCCTGAGAGTCTCTGTCTTTTAGTTAAGCTTAATTTAAACTTGTCACATTAAAGTGATTCTTAATAAGGTTTAATTAGTGTAATTATTTGAATAATTGATTGCTATTCTCTCTCCTTTTTGTATATTTCACTTTTCTTCTGTCATCTCTAAGTTTTAACTTAGAATTTTGTGTTATTCAATTTTCTCTCCTTTCCTAACATACAATTTATTTTTCTTTTAGAATAGATTTACTGGCTGGCCTAGATTTTATAATGTATATTTTTGCAGATGTGTATATATTGTGAAAAGTTTAAATCAGGTTAAACATATCTATATCTTCAAATATTTACCATTTCTTTATGAAGATGGTATGAAAATCCTTTCTTCTAGCTTTCTGAAATATTCAGTACACGTATATTTTTGCAGATAATCTGAATTCTCTTTCAAATAGCACTTTAATGATTCATAAACAATGTAGATACCTGATGAGAGTTTCTCCCTACCATCACTTATAGCATTACTGTGAGTGTTATTACTCTCATTTGCTGATCCACAAACTATAATTTTAAAATACACTGTTGCTAGGAATATTTAACTAAACTATAAATCAACTTTAGATAAATTAAGAATAGGAAAAATAAAATATTTTGTTTTACTTTTATTCATTCTCTGTTATTTTTTTCTTTATTTCTGTACAGCCAACTTTTCTAACTATACCATTGTTCTTTTCTAAAAAGAATTTCTTTTAACATTTCTTGCAAGACAGATATACTGTCAATTTTTTCCTTCAATTGATACTTTTATTTATCAGTTTTTGTCTGGGAATGTTTTTCATTTGGTGGATACAAAGTTCTAGTTTAGTGGAATTTTTTTCTTTCAACATTTTAAATATTTCATTTTGTTGTATTACTGCTTGTCTAAGTTTTTAAGGAAAATTTTGTTGTAGTTCCTATTACTTTCCTCTGTAGGTCAGGTCTTTTTTCTTCTCTGTTTTGTGTATCTTATATTATTGGTACTGGGGATTGAACCCAGAGGTGCTTAACCACTGGGCCACATCTTCAGCTTCCCTCCCTTTCATTTTTTTTCTATTTTATTTGAGACTATGGCTTGCTGAGTTCTAAGTACCTCACTAAGTTGCTGAGACTGTCTTTGAACTTACAATTATCCTGCCTCAGCCTCCAGTGACTCTGGGATTACAGGCATGTGCCCCTGTGCCTGGCTTATTTTAATTGTTGCTTTAATCTTCCAGGCTGTGTTTGGTGTTGGCCTTCTGCAATCTGAATATGAAATATCCAAGTATAGTTCTGTTTTATTCTTTATTTGTCTTGCATGGTGATCTCTGAGCTTCCTGGATGTGGTTTTGGTGCATATCTTGAATTCAGAAAGTCTTTCTTTCTCTTTCTTCCTCTCCTACTTCTTTTTTGTGTCTGTTATGAATTTTGCAATTGCCTCACTGTTCTTATATATTACTTTCTCATTTGCTTTTAGTCTGGGAAGTTTGTACAGGCTTTTCAATTAATGTAATGTTTGAGATTTCATGTGAAATAAATTTGTTTTGAATTTGAGCTGCAAACCCTATGAAGAAATGCTGGATCCCAGTTTCTCATTGGTAACATTTTAATTTTATTACAAAAAGCTCTAGAAAATTGTCAAAATTCCTCACCATTGCTCTATCTTGGAGTTGAATGATTTCTATCCTATGAGAACTTCTCCAGATTCTGAGAAGCACTCAAGGCATGGCTTCCCCTTGTTAGATAGCCCACCAATGACTCTCCTGTCCTAGCATTTGAACTCTTTAGTGCTCTTCCTTGAGCCCAATGTGAAGTGAGAGAACATTGTAAGTAGAGCAACATCAGGTGCCACTTGAGCTCTAGCCATTAGTTCTTTCTTTGGTACAGGAAGGCTTTTCCTGCCTGTCTTTCAAGTTCAGCATGTTGTGATTTCTGTCATTTTAATTTGATATGTCTAGGTCTCCAAAGAGTTATTATTTTTTTTATTTCAAGAAGTTTTTATTCTTTTTAAAAAATAGTGAGAGAAAAAATCAAAGTGATAGAGTGCCAGGGATCCCAGCAGCCTGCAGCAGGGCCCCGGAGATCCAGGCCAACTGATTCGCGTGGCCTGCCCTGCGGCTACAGAAGGCGTGGCGCCTCAGTGAAGCCATTAATTGGCAAGCAGGGAGGTTAGGGAAGGCCATTAGGTGGAATCCCACCAGCCAAGCCCACACGGACCCTTGGGCCGAGCACGGGTTCTCAGAAGGGGAAGGAAGCGGTACAGTCCCATCCCCCACAGCGGACACTCCACCGAGGCAGTCAGCGGCCACCATCCGGGAAAGCTGAAGGATACACCGCCACTCTCCTTCAGAGTGCAACATCAAAACAGGTCGGTGCCATTCAGCTCACCCCCCAGACAGCGGGAATTCACATAAAATCTCTCCTAGGCTTGCCGGGAGAGGGAGTATCAAGCTGAGCCTCCATAAAGACTAGGGGGAAACCAGAGACACCTGACCTCCAACCCCTCCTCCCAGTAGCAGCCAAAACGAAACCTGGCTAGCCAGCGCTGGGGGAGGGGCAAGCAGAAAAAATCAAAGTGATAGAGTGCCAGGGATCCCAGCAGCCTGCAGCAGGGCCCTGGAGATCCAGGCCAACTGATTCGCGTGGCCTGCCCTGCGGCTACAGAAGGCGTGGCGCCTCAGTGAAGCCATTAATTGGCAAGCAGGGAGGTTAGGGAAGGCCATTAGGTGGAATCCCACCAGCCAAGCCCACACGGACCCTTGGGCCGAGCACGGGTTCTCAGAAGGGGAAGGAAGCGGTACAGTCCCATCCCCCACAGCGGACACTCCACCGAGGCAGTCAGCCGCCACCATCCGGGAAAGCTGAAGGATACACCGCCACTCTCCTTCAGAGTGCAACATCAAAACAGCGGACACTCCATCCAGGCAGTCAGCGGCCACCATCCGGGAAAGCTGAAGAATACACCACCACTCTCCAACTGCTTGCAACATCAAAACACCCAGCAGCAGGACTCCAGAGATCCAGGCCAACTGATTCGCGCGGCCTGCCCCGCAGCTACAAAAGGCGTGGCGCCTCAGAGAAGCCATTAATTAGCAAGCAGGGAGGTTAGGGACTGCCATTAGGTGGAATCCCGCCAGCCAAGCCCACCGCTCACGCCCGGAACAGGCCCAGCGACCTGCCAGCATTGTAGTCACGACACCCTAATTGGAATAGGGACAGAGCAGAGCCGCCTTCCACTCCCGGAACAGGCCCAGAGAGCCGCCAGCATGGTAGACACGTCACCCCAATTGGAGTAGGGGCACTGCCGCCGCCTGCACCTGCAAGGGAGACTTTTCAAGTATACAAGAGCAACATAAATAAATAGGGGGTAAATTTCAAAACACAACAGTTGCACCAAGCAGAAAGAAACGCGAGCAGTATGAAAAGACAAGGAAAGAAAGGACCACAAGCAATGCAGGTCAACACAACTTTAGAAGAGGTAATAGCTGCAACAGATGGAATATCAGATAAAGAGTTCAGGATATATATGCTTCAGATGATCTGGAGTCTCAAGGAAGACATGAGACAGCAAAATCAGACAATGAAAGATCACATTGACAAACAAATCCAGGAAGTAAAAGATCAATTTCACAGGGAGATAGAGGTAATAAAAAACAAACAAATTGAAATTCTAGAAATGCAGGAAACATTAAACCAACTTAAAAACTCAATTGAGAATACTACCAGCAGAGTAGATCACTTAGAAGAGAGAACATCAGACAATGAAGACAAAGTATTTCAACTGGAAAAGAACATAGACAGCTCAGCAAGTCTGCTAAGAAACCATGAGCAGAACATCCAAGAATTATGGGACAATATCAAAAGACCAAATTTAATTGTCATTGGGATACAGGAAGGCACAGAGCTCCATTCCAAAGGAATAAACAGTCTATTCAGTGAAATAATACGAGAAAACATACAGAATAAGGAGAGAATTTTAAAAGCTGCAAGAGAAAGAAAGCAGATTACATTTAGGGGTAAACCAATCAGGATAACAGCTGATCTCTCAACACAGACTCTGAAAGCTAGAAGATCCTGGAATAACATATTTCAAACACTGAAAGACAATGGGCTCCAACCAAGAATCGTGTATCCGGCGAAATTAAGCTTCAGGTTAGAAGATGAAATTAAAACCTTCCACAATAAACAAAAGTTAAAAGAATTCGCAGCTAGAAAACCATCTCTTCAAAAAATCCTTGGCAAAACATTACAGGAAGAGGAAATGGAAAATAATATTGAAAACCAACAATGGGAGGTAGGACAGTAAAGGGGGGAAAGTAGTCAAAGAGGATAACAAATCAGGTTTAGTAACATCAATAAACAAATATGGATAGAAGAACAAACCATATCTCAATAATAACCCTAAATGTTAATGGCTTAAACTCACCAATTAAGAGACACAGGCTAGTAGAATGGATCAAAAAACAAGACCCAACAATATGCTGTCTACAGGAGACGCATTTGATAGGAAAAGATATACATAGACTGAAGGTGAAAGGTTGGGAAAAATCATATCACTCATATGGACTGCGGAAACAAGCAGGAGTGTCCATACTCATATCTAATAAAATAGATTTCAAGCTAAAGCTAATCAAAAGGGATATAGAAGGACACTTCATACTGCTCAAGGGAACCATACACCAACAAGACATAACAATCATAAATATATATGCCCCAAACAATGGTGCAGCTGTGTTCATCAAGCAAACTCTTCTCAAGTTCAAGAGTCTAATAGACCACCATACAATAATCATGGGAGACTTCAACACACCTCTCTCACCACTGGACAGATCTTCCAAACAAAAGTTAAATAAGGAAACTATAGAACTCAATAACACAATTAACAACCTAGACTTAATTGACATATATAGACTATACCACCCAACATCAAGTAGCTACACTTTTTTCTCAGCAGCACATGGAACCTTCTCAAAAATAGACCATATACTATGTCACAGGGCAACTCTTAGACAATACAAAGGGGTAGAGATAATACCATGCATCTTATCTGATCATAATGGAATGAAACTGAAAATCAATGATAAAAGAAGAAAGGAAAAAGCAAGCATCACCTGGAGAATGAACAATAGGTTGCTGAGTGATCAATGGGTTTTAGAAGACATCAAGGAGGAAATTAAAAAATTCCTAGAGTTAAATGAAAACACAGACACAACATATCGGAATCTATGGGACACATTGAAAGCAGTTCTAAGAGGAAAATTCATTGCTTGGAGTTCATTCCTCAAAAAAAGAAAAAAACAACAAATAAATGATCTCATACTTCATCTCAAAATCCTAGAAAAAGAAGAGCAAAACAACAGCAAAAGAAGTAGAAGGCAAGAAATAATTAAAATCAGAGCTGAAATTAATGAAATTGAAACAAAAGAAACAATTGAAAAAATTGACAAAACTAAAAGCTGGTTCTTTGAAAAACTAATTAAAATTGACAGACCCTTAGCCATGCTAACGAAGAGAAGAAGAGAGAGAACCCAAATTACTAGCATACGGGATGAAAAAGGCAATATCACAACAGACACTTCAGAAATACAGAAGATAATCAGAAATTACTTTGAATCCTTATACTCCAATAAAATAGAAGATAGTGAAGGCATAGATAAATTCCTTGAGTCCTATGATCTGCCCAGATTGAGCCAGGAGGATATAGACAACCTAAACAGACCAATAACAATAGAGGAAATAGAAGAAACCATCAAAAGACTACCAACTAAGAAAAGCCCAGGACCGGATGGGTATACAGCAGAGTTTTACAAAACCTTTAAAGAGGAACTAACACCAATACTTTTCAAGCTATTTCAGGAAATAGAAAAAGAGGGAGAACTTCCAAATTCATTCTACGAGGCCAACATCACCCTGATTCCGAAACCAGACAAAGACACATCAAAGAAGGAAAACTACAGACCAATATCTCTAATGAACCTTGACGCAAAAATCCTCAATAAAATTCTGGTGAATCGGATTCAAATACATATCAAAAAAATTATACATCATGATCAAGTAGGATTCATCCCTGGGATGCAAGGCTGGTTTAATATACGGAAATCAATAAATGTTATTCACCACATCAATAGACTTAAAAATAAGAACCATATGATCATCTCAATAGATGCAGAAAAAGCATTCCACAAAGTACAGCATCCCTTTATGTTCAAAACGCTAGAAAAATTAGGGATAACAGGATCATACCTCAACATTGTAAAAGCAATTTATGATAAGCCACAGGCCAGCATCATTCTGAATGGAGAAAAATTGAAGGCATTCCCTCTAAGATCTGGTACAAGACAGGGATGCCCTCTCTCACCACTTCTGTTCAACATAGTCCTCGAAACACTGGCCAGAGCAATTAGACAGTCAAAAGAAATTAAAGGCATAAAAATAGGAAAAGAAGAACTTAAATTATCACTATTTGCAGATGATATGATTCTATACCTAGCAGACCCAAAAGGGTCTACAAAGAAGCTATTAGAGCTAATAAATGAATTCAGCAAAGTGGCAGGATATAAGATCAACACGCATAAATCAAAGGCATTCCTGTATATCAGCGACAAATCCTCTGAAACGGAAATGAGGACAACTACTCCATTCACAATATCCCCCCAAAAAATAAAATACTTGGGAATCAACCTAACAAAAGAGGTGAAAGATTTATACAATGAAAATTACAGAACCCTAAAGAAAGACATAGAAGAAGACCTTAGAAGATGGAAAAATATACCCTGCTCATGGATAGGCAGAACTAACATCATCAAAATGGCGATATTACCAAAAGTTCTCTATAAGTTCAATGCAATGCCAATCAAAATCCCAACAGCATATCTTGTAGAAATCGATAAAAGAATCATGAAATTCATATGGAATAATAAAAGACCCAGAATAGCAAAAACAATACTAAGCAGGAAGTGTGAATCAGGCGGTATAGCGATACCAGACTTCAAACTATACTACAGAGCAATAGTAACAAAAACAGCATGGTACTGGTACCAAAACAGGCGGGTGGACCAATGGTACAGAATAGAGGACACAGTAACCAATCCACAAAACTACAACTATCTTATTTTTGATAAAGGGGCTAAAAGCATGCAATGGAGGAAGGATAGCATCTTCAACAAATGGTGCTGGGAAAACTGGAAATCCATTTGCACCAAAATGAATCTGAATCCCTATCTCTCGCCATGCACAAAAGTTAACTCAAAATGGATCAAGGAGCTTGATATTAAATCAGAGACACGGCATCTGATAGAAGAAAAAGTTGGTTATGATCTACACGCTGTGGGATCGGGCTCCAAATTCCTCAATAGGACACCCATAGCGCTAGAGTTAACAAATAGAATCAACAAATGGGACTTACTCAAACTAAAAAGTTTTTTCTCAGCAAAAGAAACAATAAGAGAGATAAATAGGGAGCCTACATCCTGGGAACAAATCTTTACTCCACACACTTCAGATAGAGCCCTAATAACCAGAATATACAAAGAACTCAAAAAATTAGACAATAAGATAACAAATAACCCAATCAATAAATGGGCCAAGGACCTGAACAGACACTTCTCAGAGGAGGACATACAATCCATCAACAAGTACATGAAAAAATGCTCACCATCGCTAGCAGTCAGAGAAATGCAAATCAAAACTACCCTAAGATACCATCTCACTCCAGTAAGACTGGCAGCCATTAGGAAGTCAAACAACAATAAGTGCTGGAGAGGATGCGGGGAAAAGGGCACTCTTGTTCATTGTTGGTGGGACTGCAAATTGGTGCAGCCAATTTGGAAAGCAGTATGGAGATTTCTCGGAAAGCTGGGAATGGAACCACCATTTGACCCAGCTATTCCCCTTCTCAGTCTATTCCCTAAAGCCCTAACAAGAGCATGCTACAGGGACACTGCTACATTGATGTTCATAGCAGCTCAATTCACGATAGCAAGACTGTGGAACCAGCCTAGATGCCCTTCAATAGATGAATGGATTAAAAAAATGTGGCATTTATACACTGTGGAGTATTACTCTGCATTAAAAAATGACAAAATCATAGAATTTGGAGGGAAATGGATGGCATTAGAGCAGATTATGCTAAGTGAAGCTAGTCAATCTTTAAAAAACAAATACCAAATGACTCCTTTGATATAAGGGGTGTAAACAAGGACAGGGTAGGGATGAAGAGCTTGAGAAGAATATTTACAGTAAACAGGGATGAGAGGTGGGAGGGAAAGGGAGTGAGAAGGGAAATTGCATGGAAATGGAAGGCGATCCTCAGGGTTATACAAAATGTCATATAAGAGGTAAGGAGGGGTAAGTCAAGAGAATACAAATGGAAGACATGATTTACAGTAGAAGGGGTAGAGAGAGAAAAGGGGAGGGGAGGGGAGGGGAGGGGAGGGGAGGGGGGATAGTAGACAATAGGACAGACAGCAGAATACATCAGACACTAGAAAGGCAATATGTCAATCAATGGAAGGGTAACTGATGTGATACAGCAATTTGTATACGGGGTAAAAGCGGGAGTTCATAATCCACTTGAATCAAACCGTGTAATATGATGTATTAAGAACTATGTAATGTTATGAACGACCAATAAAAAAAAAAAAGAAAAAATAGTGAGTAAGAAAGAGCAAAGTATTTGGAATAGAGCGTTTTTAGATTCTATCCTCCTTAAAGACATTAAGACTTAGGTTTGAGTTTGACTTAAACTGGTAATGCGGAATACCACTCCCCCCCCCTGTTGGCTCTGTAATTATCTAAAATAAACAGAAAAGGGGGGCAGGATTCCTAGCCTTTATGAAACAAAGAAACGGGGCTAACTCAGGTAGGGGTTATGCTCAGAATGCATGAAGCCCTGGTTTCAATCCCCAGCATGAGAGAGATGAGAGAGTTAGAAAGAGATATAGATAGAGAGATATAGAGAGTGAATTCTTGTTAGATATGTGGAGAAATTCTACATGAATAGTTTAACAGGAGGCAGGATGGGTGGTATAAAAGGATCTCAAATCTGGGGATCACAGGCAAAGTTAGAAAGCACAGCTTTTCCAAAGAAGTCATACATCCTGAATAGAGGACACAATCAAATTCCAGCAAATCCACTGAGATATTCTTCAAGGAGCATCTGTAGTGGGGAAAAACACATGGACATTGAGTTCATCCTGCCTGCATTTGCATCTTAGAACCACCCTTACATCATAAATGACCCTGATCACATTATACATTATACCATATTTTCCTTAATTATTATTATTATTATTATTATTATTATTATTCCAGATATTAAACCCAGGGATGTTTAACCATTGAGTCACATGCTAACCCTTTTTTTATATTTGATTTAGAGACAGGGTCTTACTGAGTTGTTTATGACCTTACAAAATGGCCGAGGGTGGCTTTGAACTCATGATCCTCCAGTCTCACTTTCTGGAGCCACTGGGATTATAGGGATATGGCACTGCGCTGAACTGCTTTGTTTACTTATTAGTATAATAATTGACAGAGTTGACTCATAGTGATACTAGATGTAAAGTCTCAGAAAAGTGTGTGGTTCATAATAAATAAAACACAGTGTTAGTCCCTCCGCCCCCCACACCCTGGCATGAGAAATTATAATAATTTAAATTATTGGAGAATATAGAAAGATAATATTTTTTAAAAAAAAATGTTTTGTGAAAATCTAGAAAAAAATGCACATAAGAATTTATAACCTTCATCCAAGTATATTCCAAAGAGATAATTGGATATTATAAAAACAATTTTAGAAATGCTAGATAGAAATAATTGAGTGACTGTTTTAATAACCTTGGTATTTAAGAGACTTTTCTTATTATGCCATATAGTCTAGCCATCAAGGTGACAATATTTACCAAATAATAAAATAAAGATTTGTGCATGGCAAAATCTCCAGAAATAATAAAGAACTGATGTAGTTAAAACTGACAAAGAAACTTGTTAATATATTGCAAAGGGCAAATAAAATAAATACAACGATTCTTCAAATAAATAGGTATTTCTCTTTTAAGAAGGATGTTTGAGTATGATTTCATGGCATGAGCTCCATGCTAATTTCCTTTATTGTATATTTTTTTATTTTTGCATATTTAATATTGAATGAAAATTTAAATGACAACATTATACCATTGTTGTTTATTGCTTAAATAAAAAACAGGGTATAATTCAATATGTAGGCAAGAGTAATAAGAAACAAGAAATCATATATACTTGGCATGAATGAGTATAAATTTATATTGAGATAAATTTAGAAACCATAGGGAATTTTTAACATGCTGCTTGATCCAGTTCAGCTCTATCTTTATATAGTCATACAATTTTCAATGTTTTATATGTAAATATGTCCTTTCAGCAATTTCTGTTATAGCTAAAGATGAAAAGTCCTTAAATTTCCATCAGTATATGCTCATTAAATAAATTATGTTATATCATGGACTACTACATTAAAAAGAGTGAGTCATTTATCTTAGTTAATGTGGAATTACCCAAAGCCATTCCCATTAAGGTCAAGAAAATGGTAAGAATTCATTCATTTCAATTAATATTTAGCATGTGACTTGAAAGTATTAAAAAATGTAATTAAACCAGAAAAACAAATGCAGAAAATATAAATAAAATTATTTCTATTGCAAATTATTGCAATGATGAAACAAAGAATTTAATTGGACCATGTAATGTAGAATTAACTCACAAAAATCAATAGCATTCATGTGCAGAATCAGTTAAATGATAAAATAAAATGTTACATCCTTTTTAAAATAGCTGAATTAAAAAAAGACATAATAATCAAGACTAGATTGAATGAGAAACTTGCTAACCCTACATGAGGAAAACCTTAAACATTCCTTACTGAAAAACACAAGACTCACACAAATGGACAGGCATTATTTTATTCTTTGGTATAATGAATAAACATTATAAATATGCCCTTTCTAAACTTAAAAAATATATTAATTGGGTGTTTTTGTAAAGAAAATTTAAATATACTATTCATTTGGATAAAAAAAAAACATGTAATGATAGCTAGAAAGACCTTGGAAATAGAATAGACTTGCTCAAGCAGTAAATAATTGTAATAATTAATTAGAATTGTCAATTTGATTGGATTAAGATATACCAAGAATTAAGAGGATTATGGGTGTGTCAATGAGGGTATGTCTAGGAATGATTTGCATGTGGGATAGTCAACTGAAATGAAGACCCTCCATAAATGTGGGCAGCATGGACCAATAGGATGATGGCTTGGATGGAATAAAAGTTGGAAGAACAAGGAAGAAGCAGCAGATGCAAACTGGATTCTTCTTGAAGGGGTTCTTGATTGCTGCAATGGTCCTCTGATTATATGGAACTCTAGTTTCTTCATTCTTTCAAAGCAGATTCCCCTGAACACTTTGGTCCTGATGGACTGTGCAGCTACTGGTTCTTCCAGCCTGCAGACAGCCATTGTGGTCTATCCAGCGTCTGGTCACATAAGCCAACCTAGTAAGTTCCCCCTTTGTGATTATACTTCCTTTTGATTCTGTTCCTCTAAAGAACCTTAGTACAATGATCATATTATGGAATCTTTAACATAGAAAACAGTATGATGCTAGCATGTGGGGAAAAGAAAGTGATTGATGAAACACAACAAAAAGTCTAGGATTAGAAACAAAAGCTTTAGACCTTTCCTATGGGACAGATATTTCAAAGCCCTGGAAAAAAAATAGTCTTCTAGTAAATAATAACATTTACAAAAGTTCAGCTAGACATTGAAGAAAAGGCAAACTGGAACCATACCTAACAGTATAAACCATGAAAAGGTCCAAATGTAAAAGATATCAATTTAAAAATTGAAATGATTCAAATAATAGAAGCAAAGATAAATGAATTCCTTCATTACTTGAAAATAGAAAATATTTTAAACTGTAACTCAAAATTCAAGAAATAAAAATTAAAAATGATAAAATTAGATTTTAAAATATTATATAAACTATTTTGCAAAATAAAAATCAAATGAAAAGCTGGAAATAAATATTTGCAATATACATAGTAGACTGATATCTAACATAATAAATAACTAGCCATCCTGAGAAAAACTCCAAACACACAATGGAAAATATTTACATTAAATATGAACCATTCCTTTATAAAATAAGACAAGATAATAGACCTTAAACAAATGAAAATTGTTCCATTTTATTCACAATGAGAAATGCAAACAAACTAGAGTGAGATATCCTTTGTCAACCATCAAAACCTCAATGCCACACTGTTTTGTAAAGCACAGGTGGAAAAGCACTGTCTTGCATTGCTGGAAGGTGTACAGGGTAGTAAAATACATATCATAGTCATTTGGCAAAATTTAATAATGTGGAACATATATGATGAATATTCACCCATAAAATACAGAAAAACAATATAGATAGACAAACAGAATGGAAACCACCCCCACAATTATATTGAACAAATGGTTGAATAAATTATGGTGCATTCATAAAATGGACACAATACAGATCTAAATGAAAAAATAAAATGTAAATTTTTATAATAGAAATGGAGTAAATTTCAGAGTTCAAAGAAAAATATAAGATGCAAATAAAATATATACAGCTTAAAGATTTTGTATGATAAAGAAAATGAAAAATGCATATATTTCTCAAAATGAAAACACAAAAAGAATAAACAGAAATGAATTAATTGGCTATCTATACTGAGGAAAGGAATGGAAGAGATAAGGAGTACCTCTGAGAATGTATTTTGGATAATTTTTACTTTTAAACCATAATAATATTTCAAATGTTTACAAGACATTACATTTTTTTAAATGTTCTTATTATTCTAGGTTGAAGACAAATATAAAATATGCTTTTAACTGAATGAAATGATAATAAAACTACTTTCAAAAAATAATAAATCCATGTAGTTTGAATACGTTTTGGTGACTTTTTCTAA
Organism: Urocitellus parryii; assembly: GCF_045843805.1. NCBI lineage: Eukaryota > Metazoa > Chordata > Mammalia > Rodentia > Sciuridae > Urocitellus > Urocitellus parryii. Next base: position 184,772,347 of record NC_135531.1, on the reverse strand, counting down.
GTGAATATACAGCTTCCACTTCAAGCAACTAAAGAAATCTTGAACTGCATTTAGTAAGTTTCTTGTAGGTTGTGGTATTGGTGTAATAGTTTCTACAAGTTTCAGATTATTGCAAGTGAAATAAAGTGAATAAACCCCTTGGTAATGCTGGACATAGGTCTGTTTAGGGAAGGCAAGAGATGCGAATACATGAAAGGCAAGAGATATAAATGGGGGACAAAAGGGTGAATCAGGGGTGTTGCATTGTAATAGTAGGTACCAAACATCACATTTTAATCTACTGTATGTATTTGATACATAGACTTAAAAAATAAATTTCTGAATAACTTTTGGTATTGTGAAGGTAAGAATTACATTTAAATATAACTTAAGTTATATAAGTTATAAATATAACTTAAATATAAGTACACTTAAATATAAACTCAAGAATAAGACTTAAACTGTGCAAGAGAAGAAGAAAATATTCTTCAAATAATAATGGAAATATGTCACGCTGTTGAAGATAATTTAAGCACCAATAATAATAATAATAATAATAATATCAAACAATTATAATTATTATTGTGATTGATACCCTGAGAAAGAAACAGAATTCATGAACCTTAATAGCAATGGCAGAAAGGGGAAAAAAGAGAAAAAAAGAGAGGAAGGAAGAGAAAAGGAATGGGTACAAAGAAGAATTTTCTGTAAAGAATAATGCTATCAGCTAGGCATGGTGGCAAATGCCTATAATCCCAGCAGCTGGGGAAGCTGAAACAGGAGGATGCAGAGTTCAAAGCCAGCCTCCACAAAAGCAAGGCACTAAGCAACTCAGTGAGACCCTGTCTCTAAATAAAATACAAAATAGGGCTGGGGATGTGGCTCAGTGGTTCAGTGTCTGTGAGTTCAATCCTTGGTACCCCATCCCCCAAAGAAAATAAGAATAATGCTATCAGCCAGATAGGGTGGCACCCACCTGTGATTCCAGTGATTTGGGAAGCTGAGGCAGGAAGATTATGAGCTCAAAGCTAGTCTCAGCAACTAGCATGGCCCTTAGCAATTTAGTAAGACACTGTTTCAAAATAAAATATAAAAAGGACTGAGGATGTGACTCAGAGGATAAGCAACTCTGGGTTTAATCCCTGGTACCACCCCCTCTAAAAAATAATACTATCTAATCTTGAGGCAGGAATGCTAGAATTAGAAAATCACCATTTGGCAACTACTTATGCAATAAGTATAATTGTAAGCAAAAAAAAAAAAAAAGGGTAAAGAAAGGCCTATAGCTCAGTGGTAGATTGCACGCTTAGCATGTGCAAAAGCTATACATTTAAGCACTAGTACAGCGTGAAAAGAAAGGAAAAAGGAAAAGAAAAAAGAAAAAAAAATCCACCATCAATTGCTGTTAAAAGCAGGATGTCCACACAGTTTAAACCCTCACCTACTCCTTTACCTATTAAACACAAGGGAAAGGTGTTTTTAAGGGGAGCATCTAACCTCTGCACTCAACCACATGATCAAGTTAAATATCATCACTAAAGAGTAACTAAGTGGCCACTAAACAGATGGCAAAATTGCCTAGCAACATTCTTGAAAAAAAGTTTGAACCTATATCCAATATCAGAACACAAACACACATATCCAAATTCAGGAGCATTCTACTGAACAATTTGCCTTCACTCTTCAAAGACATCAATGTCAAATTCCCTCTGTGCCATCATCAAAGCAGAGAAAGTCTTCTGGATTACAGGAGGCTTTAAAAACAAGACTACAAAAAGCTAAGCAGGGAGCTTGACCAGAGTCTGGACTCAGAATAAATCAGCATAAAGAAGATCATTTGGAAATTAGAGATATTTAAATGTAGAATATTAGATACAAAATATGTGTAATCTTTGAACTTTCTGTATAAAATTTATTGGTTTTATAGCACATATTTAGTTATTTAAACATTTTCTCTAATGAAACATATGAAATAAAAGGATATATTTTATATGGAGTTTCCATGATTTACAGTAATAAATTCTGATCTTTCAAAAATTTACTCTTTTTTATTTTTAGATGATGCAAGAAATTCATATAGTGTAATTTAAGGGATAACAGGATTCATGACTCAACATTTGAGGTAAAGAGGTACAGAATCTATCATGCTCATCATTCATATAAAAAGTGACTTAACTTCTGTAAGCCTTACTATCTTCATCTCTAAAAAACAGACTAAAACTTTTACCTCCCTTCTATATTTATTATATAGGTTGTATATGAAATAAAATTTGCAAAGGAGTTAGCCATGTTTCTATTGCAGGATGCTCAATAAAAGGCATGTGGTGCCATTGTTATTGTATAGGTAATAGATCAGACACTAGGGCAACAGGCAATGACTATAATGAAAGTACAATACTGACTCTCAAGAAACCAAGTAGAAAGATTGTATACTGTGAAAGTAGAATATAAAAAGATTCTAATCAGGTCACTGGATTATTGCACAGCATTTATAAAAACATTACTCTGCTAATACGGCAACTAACTGTAAATTAACAAAATATTTACCTATATATGTACTTTTGCTTCTATAAAGTTTTTATTAAATAGGTAAAAAAAACAAGATCTTGTCATTACTGTAGAAAGGAATAATATCTAAGATATATTATTTATGAAGTAATGGAGATGGTTCTAAATGATTCTATGTTGAATTTGGCTGCCATTTGAGAAAATGTAATATATAAACATAATTCATATATGACTATTTTTTAAAAATTTATGTTAAAAATAGAGAAGAAAAAATGATTATTCATATAAAAAGACACTGAGTTAACAAGGTATGATAATAAAAAAAGACATTTGTTTGTATAAATCTTTAAATATATTTTCTACTGTTATAAGTATTGTCTATTTAACATTTTAACAAAATAAGTATTGGAACACAATAGAGAATGTTATTAACAGTATTATAATGAAAAGTCACTTAAGTACATTTTTTAATATAGTGTGATCTATAGTTAAAGTCTAAATTATTTTTTATGCAACATAATTGATTACTAGTATTGCTAAGTCTTCTAAAGATCAATCAATCTTTTTATTTATTTACATCATTTTTCCAAATCTCTCATTGAATTTCTGGAGCTTTTCTTAGGAGAAGTTCTTAGGTTTTCAAAAATACTCTTCGATCTATATATAACTCAAATGCCTTTAAAGTTTGAACATTTCTAACTTTCAAATTTTACCCCAATTCCCTAAGTTCAGAATGAGAATCCCAGCTTCCTTCATGACCATGCTACACCTGAACAGAGTGGGTGTTTCCAAAGCTTAAAGTTGGGCATCTTGTGCTGAGCACATGGATCTTTCTACCTAAGCCTTCAAGATTAGACTGAGCCCATTACTGTCATTCCAGAGGTCAAGAAACACACACACACACACACACACACACACACACACACACACACCACACACAGCTCTTGGACTCTTCCAACATTTTAGATGGGCATCATTTAAATCACAGCACATCATTAACTTGTTTACATATGAGTATTTTCCATTGGACAGCCACACAAAATGACATATTCATAAACAGTTAACAGTTAGAAGCTTACTGTGGTCTCTTAAAAGACACACTATTTTAAAACAAGTTGTTAAACAAAACAAATGTGTGAGAAATATACCTGGTTGCCTAATAACCATTTTGTTTTTGTATGAACTAAGAGAACCCTAGTTCTAATTGAGATAACCTTATATTCAACTAAAAATGCTTATTATTTCTCTCCATCAGACAGCTGGGTATGGTGATGTTATACAGTTTAGACAGGGTAATTTACCATTTTGTTTAGGGCTCTGGGCCACTATTTTTGTGAAGTTTCTTTTCATATAAATAGTTTGATTTAAAACATGTTTCAGAGATTTCTGTTTTTGATGAGATGCTGTAAACATACTTTTCCTTATTCTTGGTGAGTGCAACTAAAAACAGTGGCAATATATTAATCAGCTTTTTACTGCTATGAGTAAAAGACCTGGCATGAACAATTTTGGAGGAGGAAAAGTTTATTCAGGGGCTCAGTCCATGGACAACCATCTCCATTCCTCAGGGCTCCAGGTGAGGCTGAACATCATGGTGGAAGAGTATGGCATAGGGAAGCAGCTCACATGATGATCAGAAGCAGAGAGAGAGATTCCACTCAACAGATACTATATATATATAAAAGGCACAGCCTCAATGCCCACCTCCCCAATCCACCCTTATCCACTGTCAGTTTCCACTCAATTAATTCCACTAGAGGATTAACCCAGTGATTGGTTTAAGATTTTCATAACTATTATTTCTCCTCTAAACTTTCTTATACTGTCTGGCACACGTGGGGGACATCTCATATCCAAACCATAACAGGAAATTATATTTAAAACAAGCATAAGACTATGGAAGATGGAGTACAGAAGACAACCTGGGAAGGGACACCAGAAACTGAGGACTAGCATAATACTTTTTTCCTCAGGTTATCTTTCTCTCAAATATCCTAGACTAAATATGAGAGTAGGCAGCATTCCAGAAGAATCCATGAGCACAGGGGGAAAAAAAAGCCCTAAGAAAACCATTCTTTCCCAAAGGATGCAGAAAAAGACATCCTATCAGGTTAGAAATGACTATTCTAACCAAATACCACACAAAGAAATCAGACCCTCAACCCCATCAGGAAAGATGGAATGGAGAGACTAGAGTGCTATCCTTGCTGTGGTAAAACCAGAATGACCACACTCACAGTCAGGATGGTGTGCATTTAGACTGAGTGAGGAGTAGCACGGTCATCTCCGAGGAGCAAAAAGGAGCCTACTTCTTTATAAATCTAGGTGGATGCTGTATGAGCACTCTAGACTTCACTTCTTTTTTTTTTATTGTTGGTTGTTCAAAACATTACATAGTTCTTGATATATCATATTTCACAGTTTGATTCAAGTGGGTTATGAACTCCCATTTTTACCCCGTATACGGATTGCAGAATCACATCAGTTACACTTCCATTGATTTACATATTGCCATACTAGTGTCTGTTGTATTCTGCTGCCTTTCCTATCCTCTACTATCCCCCCTCCCCTCCCCTCCCCTCCCCTCTTCTCTCTCTACCCCATCTACTGTAATTCATTTCTCCCACTTGTATTATTTTTCCCTTTCCCCTCACTTCCTCTTGTATGTAATTTTGTATAACCCTGAGATTCTCCTTCCATTTCCATGCAATTTCCCTTCTCTCTCCCTTTCCCTCCCACCTCTCATCCCTGTTTAATGTTAATCTTCTTCTCATGCTCTTCATCCCTACTCTGTTCTTAGTTACTCCCCTTATATCAAAGAAGACATTTGGCATTTGTTTTTTAGGGATTGGCTAGCTTCACTAAGCATAATCTGCTCTAATGCCATCCATTTCCCTCCAAATTCTATGATTTTGTCATTTTTTAATGCAGAGTAATACTCCATTGTGTATAAATGCCACATTTTTTTTATCCATTCGTCTATTGAAGAGCATCTAGGTTGATTCCACAGTCTTGCTATTGTGAATTGTGCTCCTATGAACATCGATGTAGCAGTGTCCCTGTAGCATGCTATTTTTAGGTCTTTAGGGAATAGACCCAGAAGGGGAATAGCTGGGTCAAATGGTGGTTCCATTCCCAGCTTTCCAAGAAATCTCCATACTGCTTTCCAAATTGGCTGCACCAATTTGCAGTCCCACCAACAATGAACAAGTGTACCCTTTTCCCCACATCCTCGCCAGCACTTGTTGTTTGACTTCATAATGGCTGGCAATCTTACTGGAGTGAGATGGTATCTTAGGGTGGTTTTGATTTGCATTTCTCTGACTGCTAGAGATGGTGAGCATTTTTTCATGTACTTGTTGATTGATTGTATGTCCTCCTCTGAGAAGTGTCTGTTCAGGTCCTTGGCCCATTTATTGATTGGGTTATTTGTTATCTTATTGTCTAATTTTTTTAGTTCTTTGTATACTCTGGATATTAGGGCTCTATCTGAAGTGTGAGGAGTAAAGATTTGTTCCCAGGATGTAGGCTCCCTATTTACCTCTCTTATTGTTTCTTTTGCTGAGAAAAAACTTTTTAGTTTGAGTAAGTCCCATTTGTTGATTCTTGTTATTAACTCTTGTGCTATGGGTGTCCTATTGAGGAATTTGGAGCCCGACCCCACAGTATGTAGATCATAGCCAACTTTTTCTTCTATCAGACGCCGTGTTTCTGATTTGATATCAAGCTCCTTGATCCATTTTGAGTTAACTTTTGTGCATGGCGAGAGAAAGGGATTCAGTTTCATTTTGAAGCAAATGGATTTCCAGTTTTCTCAGCACCATTTGTTGAAGATGCTATCCTTCCTCCATTGCATGCTTTTAGCCCCTTTATCAAATATAAGATAGTTGTAGTTTTGTGGACTGGTTTCTGTGTCCTCTATTCTGTACCCTTGGTCCACCCACCTGTTTTGGTAACAGTACCATGCTGTTTTTGTTACTATTGCTCTATAGTATACTTTGAAGTCTGGTATTGCTATACCGCCTGATTCGCACTTCCTGCTTAGCATTGTTTTTGCTATTCTGGGTCTTTTATTTTTCCATATGAATTTCATGATTGCTTTCTCTATTTCTACAAGAAATGCCATTGGGATTTTGATTGGCATTGCATTGAAACTATAGAGAACTTTTGGTAATATTGCCATTTTGATGATGTTAGTTCTGCCTATCCATGAACAGGGTATATTTTTCCATCTTCTAAGATCTTCTTCTATATCTCTCTTTAGGGTTCTGTAGTTTTCATTGTATAAGTCTTCACCTCTTTTGTTAGGTTGATTCCCAAGTATTTTATTTTTTTTTTTTGAGGATATTGTGAATGCAGTAGTTGTCCTCATTTCCATTTCAGAGGATTTGTTGCTGATATACAGGAATGCCTTTGATTTATGCGTGTTGATTTTATATCCTGCCACTTTGCTGATTTCATTTATTAGCTCTAATAGTTTCTTTGTAGACCCTTTTGGGTCTGCTAGGTATAGAATCATGTCATCTGCAAATAGTGATAATTTAAGTTCTTCTTTTCCTATTTTTATGCCTTTAATTTCTTTCATCTGTCTAATTGCTCTGGCCAGTGTTTCCAGAACTATGTTGAACAGAAGTGTTGAGAGAGGGCATCCCTGTCTTGTTCCAGATCTTAGAGGGAATACTTTCAATCATATGACTTAAGAAATTTATCGATGCCTTCACTATCTTCTATTTTATTGGAGTATAAGGATTCAAAATAATTTCTGATTATCTTCTGTATTTCTGAAGTGTCTGTTGTGATGTTGCCTTTTTCATCCCGTGTGCTAGTAATTTGAGTTCTCTCTCTTCTTCTCTTCACTAGAATGGCTAAGGGTCTGTCGATTTTATTTATTTTTTCAAATAACCAACTTTTAGTTTTGTCAATTTTTTCAATTGTTTCTTTTGTTTCGATTTCATTAATTTCAGCTCTGATTTTAATTATTTCTTGCCTTCTACTTCTTTTGCTGTTGTTTTGCTCTTCTTTTTCTAGGATTTTGAGATGAAGTATGAGATCATTTATTTGTTGTTTTTTTTTTTCTTTTTTTTAAGGAATGAACTCCAAGTAATGAATTTCCTCTTAGAACTGCTTTCAATGTGTCCCATAGATTCCAGTATGTTGTGTCTGTGTTTTCATTTAACTCTAAGAATTTTTTAATTTCCTCCTTGAGGTCTTCTAAAACCCATTGATCATTCAGTAACCTATTGTTCATTCTCCAAGTGATGCATGAATTTTCCTTCCTTCTTTTATCATTTATTTTCAGTTTCATTCCATTATGATCAGATAAGATGCATGGTATTATCTCTACTCCTTTATATTGTCTAAGAGTTGCCCTGTGACATAACATATGATCTATTTTTGAGAAGGATCCATGTGCTGCTAAAAAAAAAGTGTAACTGCTTGATGTTGGGTGGTATAGTCTATATATGTCAATTAAGTCTAGGTTGTTAATCATGTTATTGAGTTCTATAGTTTTCCTGGCGGGCCTCTGGGCCTATTCTGGGCGTGGGCAGTGGCTCTGCTCTGCCCCTACTAAAATTGGGTTGACGTGTCTACCATGCCGGCAGGCTTTTGGGCCTGTTCCTCCGGTCAGTCGCAGGTCTGCCTACCTTGCGGGCATGGGCGGCGGCTCTGCTCTGCCCACACTCCAAATGGGGTTACGTGTCTGAGGCACCGGCAGGCTGCTGGGCCTGTTCCTCCAGTCGGTCACAGGCCTGCCTCCCTTGTGGGCGCGGGTGGCGGCTCTGCTCTGCCCCTACTCCAATTGGGGTGACGCGACTACCACGCTGGCAGGCCGCTGGGCCTGATCTGCCGGTGGGTCGCAGGTCTGCCTACCTTGTGGGCGCGGGTGGGAGCTCTGCCCCTGCAGCCATGGGTGGCGGCTCTGCTCTGCCCCCACTCCAATTGGGGTGAGGTGACTACAACGCCCACGGGTCATTGGGCCTGATCCGGATACGGGCGGTGGCTCTGCTCGGCCCCTACTCCAAATGGGGTGACGTGTCTGCCGCGCAGGCAGGCCGCTGGGCCTGTTCCGCCAGTGGGTTGCAGGTCTGCCTACCTTGCGGGCTCGGGCAGCAGCTCTGCTCGGCCCCCACTCCAAATGGGGTGACTTGACTGCCACGCTGGCGGGTTGCTGGGCCTTTTCCAGGCACGGGCAGCGGCCCCGCTCCGTCCCCTTTCCAATCGGTGCGACGTATCCACCACGCTGGCAGGCCACCGGGCCTGTTCCCCCAGTGGGTCGCAGGTCTGCCTACCTTGCAGGCTCGGGCAGCGGCTCTGCTTGGCCCCTACTCCAAATGGGGTGACTTGACTGCCACGCCGTCGGGTCATTGGGCCTGTTCCGGGTGTGGGCGGCTGCTCTCTTCGGCCCCTACTGCAGTTGGGGTGACGTGATACCACACCGGCGGGTCGCTTGGCCTGTTCCAGGCACAGGCGGTAGCTCCACTCTGCCCCTCTGGCCCCCCAGCACCCAGCAGGACCCGGACCGAGAAGCAGTTTCTGCGGGTTCCCCAGCCTGGGCCAAAGCAGCTCCGGGAGCCAGAACCCGGCAGCTGTGGGCTCGGTGCACGCTCTGATAGGAGCAGGCTCCAAGAAGCAGTCTCCGCGGGCTCTCTAGCCCTGAGCCAGAGCAATCTGTCTGCAAGATGCAGGTGAATGGCAGCCTGAAATCACCTGGTCCGTAGCTGAACGAGCTGCGATCAGTAGAAAACAGGGATGAGGACATCAGCTCTCCAAGATGGCGGCCACTGGCCTCCTCTGTGGTCCAAGGGGCATGGAGAACCGAACTGGACCACTTCCCTCCTCCGTCTCAAACCTAGAACTCAGCAATTGCACAGCTGGCAGGAGCCCACAGAATCAGCAGCACTACACCCCCGAGCCGCCACCTCGCCGCTTCCCAGCGTGCGCCACAGACTCCAGCCAAGGGGCAATCCACTGAACAAGCAGTGCAACCCTCCATGCGGACAAATCGCCCGCATCCGAGCCCCCACAGCTGATCCTCGTGCGATGAAAATCCCTCCACTAGGTTCTGGAGCACCTCAATTTCGCTGGAAATTCCCAACAAGACACCTTCAGCTGTTTTAACTCGTAATTCTCCAGCACAGTGACGTGGCACACGGGGGTGATGCACTCCCTTCGCCGCCATCTTCTGATCCCTAGACTTCACTTCTATTCATAGGTAATAAGAATTCCCTTCTCTTGCCTACAAGGAGGGGAGGCAGAGGAGTTCTAGGGGAGTGTCCATGTTTCTACTAATGCTTAATGGACACGCACCACTGCTTCCAGGGTCTCAGTGGAGGCCACTTAGGGAGAAGCAATTAAGAGCCTCTGTCCTTTCTAGACAGAGTGGCATAGTGGCAGTCTCAGTGACAGAGTGTTATACTATATAAGTACCACTCAGAAATCTGTTTTCTAAAAAACTCTTAGTATTAATGATTTATTTCAGCAGGACCCCAGGATATAAGATCAACATACAAAAATCAATTGAATTTCTAAGTCCTAGCAATGGATATGTGAAATCCAAAATTGAAAATGCAATGCCATTTATTATCACCCCTCCAAAAAAAAACAGGAAGAAGAAAGAATGAAGAACAACAATAACAAAAATGAAAGGTAAAGAAGGAAGGAAGGAAGAAAAGGGGGAGGGAGGGAAGAACAAGTCAGAGAGAAAAAGGAAAAAAACAGGTTTAAATCTAATGAAACATGTACAAGTTTGGTATGTCAAAAATTAAATGCTGATAAGGAAAATTAAATGTATCTAAATAAGTGATGAGACACCATGGATTGAGGGACTAACAAAGTAAAAATGTCAATTCTCTGCAATTTGACTTAGAATGTTAATGCAGTTTATATCAAAAATCTCAGAAAGATGTTTTATGGGTATAGAATATTTAATCCTACAACTTACACAGAATGCCAAAGGAACTTGAATAATCAACATTTAGAAAAAGCAGAATAAGATGAGAAAACATATTGCATATTATTCAAAACAGGTAGACAGATTAACTAAGGACAATAGACAGTTTATAAATTGCTGCACATAAGAAAGACTAGGTTATTTTTGACAAAGATTTTTAAAAGGAGCTTTAACAAATTATGCAGGAACAATGGATATTCATAGTCAAAATTTAAACTTTAACCTCCAACATCAAATGTTATACCAAATAATTAAAATGGATCATAGATTTAAATATCAAATGTAAAAATACAAATGAATTAGAAGAGGCAAATGAATTTTAAAAAAAAGATAGATGTTTCAAATTGAGGACTTGGTAAAGAATTCCTAGAGGTGACCTCAAATGCAAAATTCAATAAATAAAAAATAGACCTCAACTTTATAAAATTTACAAACATAAGCAATGCAAGTTGAAAATCAGAAACTTATGGCAACACAATTCATTGAAGAGCTTGTGATGGTCAAGCACATGTGTCAATTTGACTGGGAAGAGGGATACATACCCATGTAGCTGGTAAACACTATTTCCAGATGTTTCTTTGGTGCTGTTCTAGGAAGAGATGAGCATTTGAATGATCAGTCTGCTAAAGCAGATCAGCCTTCAACATTCAGGTGGGAACCAATCAGATGAGGGCCTGGATTAAATAAAAAGGCAGAGGAAGGATCAAGTCACTCCTTCAGAGATGGGTCATTTACCTTCTGCCCTGGGTATCAGAACTTCAGTTCTTGAATCCCAGGACTCTGGGATATATACCATAGACCATCCAGATTCTCAGGCCTTCAGCCTCTGAGTGAACAACTTAGAGGAGTAGGCAGACATTTTTCACAGCTATCAAGAAATTTTTTAAAGTGTTTTATATTGGGTCTCTTGTGCAGGATAGTCACATGGTAATTAGAAAACTCAAGTAAACAATACATCATTTGTTTTAAGAAATAAGTAATTTGTTAATGTTATGGTTTAGATATGGGGTGTCCCCCAAAAGCTCATATCAGAGACAATGCAAGAAAGCTTTAAGTGAAATGATTGGGTTATGAGAGTTTTAACCTAATCAGTGTATTAATTTGCTGATTGACATTAACTAGGTGATAACTGTAGGCAGGTAGGTAGGGTATTATTGGAAGCTATATATACATATATCTGAACTAAATCATTAATACTGAGAGTTTTTTAAAAAAACAGATTTCTGAGGGATACTTACATAGAGCAGAATCTCACTGAGACTGCCACTATTTCACTCTGGCTAGGAAGGTTAGAGGTTCTTCATTACTTCTCCATAATTGGCCTCCACTGATAGATACCCTGGAAGCAGTGGTGCTATGCCCATTAAGCATTAGTAGAAACTTTGACACTCCACTAGAATTCCTCTGCCTCCCCTCCATGCAGGCAGGGGAAGGGAATTCTTACTAACTATGAATAAAAGCAAAGTCATTTATATATATATATATATATATATATATATATATATATATATATATATATATATTTACGTATACACATATAATGACACACACACATGTATATATATATATATATATATATATATATATATATATATATATACATATATATATAATTATAGTTTGCTCTAGCCATTAAGGCAGGGAGACACTCCTCTGGGAATTCCTGTGTTGAAATCCTCCAGTTTGAGAATGTTTGGATCAAGCTGACCCCTTTCTTAGCTCATAATCTTAGAGTCAAACAGCCTCCTGGAGATGGGTGTATCCTGCCAAAATCCAATCAACCTATTTACCACAAGACCCCTGCCATACTGAGATTCAAGCGCTGAAACAAGACTCCTCCCAATGAAACCTTATCCCTGCCTTTGATATACTCCTCCTGAAATAAAGAATTGGAGCCCTTTTTAGTTGTTCAGTTCCAGTTTCTCTCAGGATTGGAAGACCTATCAGATGCTCCTCTTATTAAATCTAATCTTTGGCTTTTTTTTTTTAACTGATTATTTCAGACTCTCTAGTTTCCCAGGCAGCTCACACCTCCTGAGCAGGAACCTGCTCTGTGGGGGTGCTGGTCACCCCATCAGGGTGTGGTTGGAGGAAGTGGGTGAAAGGGGACATGCCTTTGAAATATATATTTTGTCTGGGTGAGGCGAGTTATCTCCCTACTTCCTGGTATCATGTCCTGAGCTACTTTGTCTGCCACACTCTTCCACAATGATATTCTGCTTCATCTTGACAGAACCAAGTCTGCCATCTATGGACTGAGACCTCTGAGACCCAAAGCCCTGACATAAACTTTTCCTTCTCTAATTGTTTTTGTCTTGTCTTTTGGTCATAGCAGCAAAAAGACCTGACTAAAAGAATTGGTTCATTATCTCAGTCACTATATATTTGCTTAATTCTAAGAGCAATGATTTGTAGAAAAACTAAACCTGTGTAATGTAAAATACTTTGAATATCTACAATTGATCAAAATCCATGGTGAGACAATCTTTTAATCTGGGAATTTAACAAAAAAAGCAAAAATAAAGGAAAAAAGTGTGTGTTTATATATATATAATTTTTTCCCCTCTCTCACTCTCTGGGGTTTTGTGTGTGTGTGTGTGTGTGTGTGTGTGTGTGTAAGTATGGAGGAAGATGTAAAAAACAAAATTAAAAAACAAGTGACAGAATGGGGGATACATGGTGTAATGTCCACCGTCATGGGGCCATCTATGATACTCCTACACAATGTGATGCTTTCAGGTAACAAAATAAGACATGCCATAATGTGGGACATGTTAAAGTCCAACATCGATGAAATACTGACAATCATTTCCACTGGTTTTCAAAAAGTGAGCACATTGTTCAGTGCTACAGTGCAAGATGTCTTTGGAGAAAGAAAGAGGAAAGGGAAAACAAAGAGATGCAGAAGAAATGCAGTTAATTAAAAATCCATGTAATATTTAGCCAAACCGATTTAAATTATCAAAGTTTTCCAAAAACTATTTTAAACATGTAAGAATGTAGAGAATATTGTATCTCTTAACCCATCCTGAGGAATCTAATAGAAAATGATATTTGTAATCAAGATTAGTCAAGAGAAATTTTACTGTTATAAAAGCTTTAAATATAAAGTTAAATATGAGTCTACAAAATTAAATTTTTCTACATACCCCCCCAAAATGCCAGCAAACTAAACAGTAATTTAAAGAAATAATAATTATTGAAGGATCAAACAAAAATTAATGAAAAATGATCTGTTGAAGGTTTTGGTTGAAACAGGATAGAAGAGAGAAAAATAGAAGATTTTTCTGACATTATTTTTGTAGCTTAGCATTTTGAATCATGCAAATTATTTATAATTTATATAATTATTTTATAGATTTATGTATAATTGTTTATAATTTATATATTTATGTAATTATAATTTACATAATTATTCTTTATAATTATTTATAATTTCAAATATATTCATGAGTATGAAAAAACTGAATTTTAATTGAAAAATAAGAAGAGATGAATAATTACTTGTGTATATAAATTTGATAATTACACAAAAAACCAAAACTAATTCAACAAAATGTTTCCTCGGTTTTATAAGCATTTAATTTTGACACAAATTGAATTTACCAGCATTGCAAAAATTGTATTTACTGCCCCTCATTTCTAAAGTTAACATCTGCTACAAACGTAATATATTTATAAAAACTATGCAGTTAATATTGTTACTTGATATTCACAACTTTACTAAAATTTCACAGGATTTTCTACCAATATGCTTTTTTATGCACTTAAGACTATTGTAAATAGCTGTGTGCAGAAATTTGTGTGCAAAAGACTTCTTATATCAATCAATTCTTCACAACTCCTTACATATTAATGTGTGCTTCTTGATCTTTTTTTCAAATTTAATTTTTTTCATGGCAATTTTAGTTTTTATTTGTTATATAAGACTATTTTGTTAGAGCAGTTTTAAGTCACAGCATAATAGGTACAGAAATATCCCCAGCCCTGTATATGCACAACCTGTTTTCAGTGTACCCCATCAGAGTGGAAATGCATTTGTTTTCACTGATGAACCTACTGTGAAACATCATTATCTTCCTAATGGCTATGCTCACATTAGAATTCATTCTTGATATTGAATATCCTATAGGTTTGAGTAAATGTACAGTGACAGGGGTCTGCCTTTATAGTATCATGTAGAGTAGTTTCACTGTCCTAAACATTCTTTCTGCTCTAAATGTTCATCTATCCTCCAACGCTGGAAGCCACTGATCTTTTTATTGTCTTCCTAGCTTTACATTTTCCAGAATGACCTGTAGTTGGTATAATAAAGCATATATAGCATTTTTAGAATGACTTTTAAAATTTTTTAAATTTGTTCTTTTTAGTTATACATGACAGTAGGATGTACTTTGGCATATTATACATACATGGATTATAACTTCCCATTCTTGTTGCTGTACATGATGTGGAGTTGCACTGGTTATGTTCAATTCATTCTACTATCTTTCCTCTTCCCATCCCTCCTCTATTCCTTACATTCCCCTTTGTCTAATCCAATGAACATCTTTTTCCCTTACTAAATATGAATTTAAGTTTTGTTTTAGTCAGCTTTTTTTGTCACAGTAACCAAAAGAATGGACAATACCAATAAAATTGAAATGTTTATTTGCCACTGAAGGTTTCAGAGGTCTCAGTCCATAGACCCATAGATGGCTGACACCATTGCTCTGGGCTCAAGACCAGGCAGAATATTATGGCAGAAGGTGTGGGGAAGGCAGCTTAGAATATGGAAATCAGGAAATAGAGAAGGCGGGGAGAGGGTGCATGTAGCTGTGTAGCTGTGCTTACCAGTGACAAAATATAAACCCAACAAGACACACATCTCCAGTGACCAACTTCCTCCAGTCTTACCCTAACACCAACAGATATTTCACAGTTAAACCATATGAGTGGATCAACCTGCTGATTAAGTTACAACTCTCATAATCTGATCATTTCACCTCTGAACATCTTGCATTGTCTCCCACATGAACTTTTGGGGGACAGTATCTATCCAAATCATGACAAGCTTCATCCATGTCTTTTTATGGCTTAATATCTTATTTCTCTAAGCACCAATATACTGTACATTGAGTAGTTATGCCACACTTTATTTATCTGTTCATCTACTGAAGGATATTTTTGTTGCTTCCAAATGTTGACATTTTGAATAGAGCTTCTGTAACACCTGTGTGTAGTTTTTTGCATACACATAAGTTTTTAACTCATTTGGGTAAATACCAAGAAGCATTTTTGCTGGATTATATGGTAAAGGTGGGTTTAGTTTTGGAAGAAACTACCACACTGACTTCCACAGTGGCTGCAACATTTTAAAAGCATTCCCAGCAGCACTGAATGCAAGTTTCTATTGCACTTCATTCTCATTAACATTTAGTGATGACAGTTTCTGTCCTTTGTAATAGTGTATAGTATTGATCTCTTTAATTCTTAGAAATACAGTCCACCTCTTTTTAAATAACCCTCAATTTATATATGTCTAAGATTCTTTCCTGGTTCAATGTGAAGTGTACTCTTCACATTGCAAGGGATATATGATATCCATATAAGTTATTGTTGGCAATGTTAACATTTATCAGGGTGTTTTTTGCTAAGTTTCTACACTGAAAATTATTGTTCTCTTCCCACAATCTATTTGTTAAATTAGACACTAAATGCAATTCAGATGCAAGAGGAAGGAAATTAATTACCCCTTCTGGTTGGGAATATAAATTTTTACCTTCACAAAATTCCCTCATTCACCTTAACCTTCATTATTGCCTTGTGTTTACAGGGGTCAGTACAACGAGGTTCCAATATGAATCTCTATTTACTATTTCTTCCTTCTATTTCTATAAATTGTGTGTAAACAACATGTGTACATTTTTCCTGATAAAAATAATCATCTTTATTTATTTCTTGGTCTGTTTGTCCTCATTCTAGTCTCCCGTCCCTATGTTCATTTATAGCTCATGTTTATGTAGTGATAAACTTGACTGTTAATGTCTGTAATTTATTTGTGTATATTTTCAGTTCTCATGTGCATAGAAAAAAAATTTAATTTCTAATCCACATCTCTGTGAGAAACAGTTATCAACTAGAAAGTTTGTATAACTTTTTAAAAAATCTTTAACCTTACAAATATTCAAAACATTAATTTGTAAAGTTTTAAAGTTAGTTCCTTTTACTTATTTCCTTCACTGTTGTTATATTATACGGTTGAAAAATTTGAGTTTACTTGTCACAGTTCACCTGTCATCCTGGAATCCAACAGAGTCTGGATGATTTTTAGAAATTTATACAAAGTAAGTTCATCCTTTGTGATATCTGGTATTATGGATTTGAAAATCTGAAAAGGTACCCACTACCAGGTTACCCTAAACACAGTTTAAGCACACTAAAATTTGCTCTTCTGGGCATAGAGTTGTTTCTGGTACTATATATATTTGTGAAATCATGTTTCATTTCTCTTATATCTTTATACTTGAAATTTGTGTCCTTTAAATAATTTTCTTCATCAGTATTATTGGAGGTTTATATTTTTCAAGGAAACTACTCTGTTCAGTGAAGTAAGCTAATGTTTTATTTTTTCTTCTTTATTTCTGTTCTTATATGTATTGTGTCCTTCCTTCTGCTTGCTCTGAGGTTAGTTTTCTTTTTATCTCCTTTTTTAAGGTAACAGCTTAGGTTATTTAATCTAAACTTGTTTGCTTTTTAATGTAATAATTTAATGCTATTATTTTGCCTCTAAGTAATACTTTGCCTGAAGCTCCAGATATTTGATATATTGTACTTTACTTTCAGTAATTAAAAATAATTTTTAATTTCCCTTGAGACTTCTAATTGGACCTATGAGAGTTATTTTACAGTAAATGAATTAATTTCCAAGTATTTGGAATTTTTCAGATATGTTTGTATTTTTGATTCCTATTTATTTTTGTTGTTTACTGAAAAACAATTTATATAAAGTAATTCATTTCAAATTTGTTATTATTTTTTTTATGTTCCGCAATAGGCACTATTTAGGTCAATGTTCCTTCTACATTTTAGATCTCCTTCTAATGTTTTGAAGGGCAGTATGTATGTCAGTTTAGCTGAGTTTATCAATTATTATTTTATGTGTATTTAACTTTATTGATTTTATTCTGACTTTGTGTATTGAATACTGACCAAATTCTATGTAAGTATCCAGCTAATTTGTCCACTAAGTATTTCAAATATGAAGATCTATTTGTAAAGGTTAAATTTAAGTTTTTCTCTCCTGTTAAGTTTAAGTTTTGCTTTTCTGTAAGTTTAAGTTCTGTTTTCCTGGAACTCGAAACTTATGTTAAAAACAGTTACTTATGTCAAAATATACCCTGGCCCAACACCCCCTGACAAAACACATGATTATTCTGTAATGGTTATTTTGTAACAACCCCATTCTTGCACCCTAACTGCCATATGAACTTCCCTGTTTAAACACTGTATAAAAACTCTGCTTAAGCTGTACTCAGGGCTCCAGTTTCTCTCAGGAGAACTCTGGGCCCCAGCATGCTGGTCCCCCCCCCAATAAACCCTTTGCTTTTGCATGAGACAAGTCTCTTGGTGGTCTCTTCCTCTGACGTTTGCCTGACCCTAACATATTGTTGGTATAAAGAACAAAAAATTATCATAAAGTTTTGGAGAATTGAGCTCTGTATCAATATGTCATTTTTATTTCATTTTATTCTGTTGGGTAAAATAAAGTTTCTGGGGTTTCAAGACGGTGGAATAGAGAAGATTGCTTTCCTGACTACTCCACAGCATGAAACTAAGAAAGCAGACTGGCAGCTTCAGAGCAAGGTGGGTAACAAAACAACAACAACAACAACAAAAGTGTGTGTGGGGGGGGTGGGGGGAACTTTACTGGAACTTAATACTGGACACTCAAAGCGGATTGGGGACTCAGAAGGCTGGATATATGAAAATGAGGAAGAAATCCCCAGCACCACTGCCACTGCTTGGCCCGAGGCACCAGCCAGAGTAGTCCCTCTTAGAGCAAAGTGGAAGGATGGGGAATTAAAGCAACCTGCATTTTTATGAGGCCTAAGGCATGTCTGAGTACAGAGAATTTAGACATCAAAGACACTGCCCCACTAAACTGAAAGGCATGCTTCCCAATATCCCTATGTGGGAAAGAAGCCACATCTCTCCTGGCTGCCTGTGGAAAACAAAGGAAGAAACCATTAAACAGCTGCAGCAGGGGGGCCAACAGATGGAGAAGTTGATTCCTGGCAAACCTGAGTTTGGCTCAAAATGCAAAACAGGCAAACCCACACTGCACCACAAAGAGTGTCCCTAAGTGACCAAGAGAAAATAAAATGTTTACCTAGTAGACCATGGAACTACTGGACAAGGATAACCAGCTGGCTCTCCCACCCTCCCCATTTAATCCAGCTGCTTGAGGACTCATTGGGAGAAACCATCTGGCCAGAAATTCAAAAGGGCAGAGGCCAGGGAGATTGAGGTTGGAGGCTGAACCTGAGACTGGGAAACATGGGATCCACAGATGACAGAGAGGACTAAGAATTGGCTTCTCCACCACATGATTGGAATCCAGGGGAAATCCCTTAGGTGCAGTCTTCCAGTGTGGACTGGCAATTTCTGGGCCCTGAGGATGCACTGATTCTAAATCTTCAGACAATAGGTATTCAGAAAACAACCCGAAGCCCACCTAGGACTAAATTCTGCCTCTAGAAGTTTGGCCTATGGGATTACCCCTCACTCCAGCAACCCCTCCCTGAGGATGAAGCAAAATTAAGCTTCAGAATTGATGATGAAATAAAAACCTTTCATGATAAACAATGCCATTTAACACTGCTGAAAAGAAAAAGCTGAGAATCTCTTGAACTCCATTGGAAATAATTCATTAACTTTTTATTGAGATTTTTTATTTTCATTTTCTATTTTCTGTTTAATTTTGACCTTAATGGTCTGTGCACATTTACATTTAATCATATGTGCTTTTTTTTCTATTTCTGGCATTTTTAAAGCCAGTTGTTTTTCATGGAACAGTATTTTGAGGACTAGAATATTTGAATAGCTTATTTCAGTTTTCTTTTGTATTCCCATATTTTTAATTTTTAAAATCTTTATGATACATCTATATATATATTTGTCTCACATATCTATTTCCCTTGATTCACTTTCTCTCTCCCCCCACCCTTTTTTGGGGGGGCGGGTTACCGGGGATTGCACTCAGGGGCACTCAAACACTGAGTCGCATCCCCAGCTCTATTTTGTATTTTTTTTTTTTAAAGACAGGGCCTCATTGAATTGCTTAGTGTCTCACTTTGCAGAGGCTAGCTTTGAAATTGAAATCCACCTGCCTCAACCTCCTAAGCCACTAGGATTACAGGTGATGCCACCACACCTGGAGTCTATTTCTCTCTTCTGCTAACAGCCAATCTCTATTGTTCAGTCAGTCTTCTTTTTAATTTCTATCTTCCCCTCCCTCAGAATCATCACATCCTACATCATGTCTATTCTCTATGTGTCCACCATTCAGTATTTTAAATATATTTCCAAACTTACTGTTTTTATTGTAGTCAATAACTGATCAAGAAATATGTTTATGGTGACAATTAAAATTTTACACATCATAGCAGCAAATATTGGGTTTAATACTGTATAATGTTTGCATTAGCTGTTATTATTCGTATCCCTCGAGATGGTGAGATATTAGAAATTTTTAGGAACACATAAGTCCATGGGGTAGAAACTTTATTGCCTCAGTTAGACAGATAGACAAACAACAACCTGAAAAAGCAAGGAAACAGATTGCTCCAAACAAATCAAGGAACTTCAAGAACAGGATCCATTGACATCACGGTGGAAGAAATGTCAGAGAAGGAGTTTAGAATGTATATAATTAAACTAACCTGCAAGGTAAAGGATAATGTAATTAGTGAAATTAGAGAGAAAAATACAGGAAGTGAAAGATCACTTCAATAAAGAGGTAGAGATATTGGGAAAAAAGTCAAGCAGAATCCTCAAAGTAAAGAAATCAATATACCAAATTAAAAATTCAATGGAAAGCACAACAGACTAGACCACTTGGAAGACAGTGTTTCAGGCAATGAAAATATATAATCTTGGAAATAAAGTTGACCATGGAGAAAAGATGTTAGGAGACTATGAACAGAACTTCTAAGAAAGATGGGATAACTGGAAAAGACCAAATTAAAAATTTATCAGGATAAATGAAGCATCAGAGATATAAACCAAAGGAATGTACAAGCTTTTCAATGAAAATATATCAGAAAATTTCCAAATTCCCTAAAGAATAAAATGGAAAATCAAAAACAGGAGGCTTACAGGACCCCAAATGTACAAAATTAAGACAGATCCACACCAAAGCACATTGTTATGAAAATACCTAATATACAGAATAAAAGTGGAATTTTAAAGGCTTTTAGAAAAAAAATGACAGAAAAAAAAATCTGGATTTTTCAACCCAGACCCTCAAAGCAAGGAGTTCTTGGAATAATATATATGAAGCACTGAAAGAGAATGGATCACACCCAAGATTACTATACCCAGCAAAATTAAGCTTCAGAATTAATGATGAAATAGAAACCTTCCATGATAAACAAAAGGTAAAAGGATTTACAACTAGAAAGTCTACACTACAAAACATCCTGAATAAAAATATTTTATGAAGAAGAAATAAAAAGTGAAAAAGGGAGAAATTACATAGAAGAATAGTTATTCAAAGAGAACCTAATTCAAATTGAAAACCAGAAATAAATAAAAATGATAGGGGATAAAAATCATTTGTCAAGAACATTCAATATAAATGGCCTAAACTTATCTATAAAAAAGACATAGACTGGCAGATTGGATTAAAAAATAAGATGCAACAACATGCTATATCCAAGAGATTCACTTCATAGGCAGAGACATCCACAAACTGAAGGTAAAAGCATATTATTCACATGGATCTTCTAAATAACAGGGGTTGCTATCCATATATCAGATAAAGTGGATTTGAAGACAAAATTAATCAAAAGGAAAAAATGGACATTTCATACTGCTTAAGGAAATTGTACATCAACAAGAAATAACAACATAAATGTTTATTCCCAAACATAACAACATAAATGTTTACTCCCCAAACAATGGAACATCTATGTACATCAAACAGACCTTCTCAATGTCAAGTATCAAATAGACCCCAACACAATATCAATAATTGGGAGATGCTAACATAGGTCTCTCACTACTGGGTAGATTCTCTAAACAAAAACTAAATAAAGAAGCTATAGAACTAAAAAATACAATTAATAATTTAGACTTAACTGACATATATAGAATATTTCATCCATCAATGACTGAGCATGTTTTTTTTCTCAGCAGCATGCAGATCCTTCTCTAAAATGGACCATGTCTTATGCCACAAACTCTTAGCAAATATAAAAAATAGAGATACTATCTTGCATTCTATGAGACCATAATGAATGAAATTAGAAATCAACAATAAAATAAAAAACTAGAAATTACTCTAATACCTGCAGAAGAAATAATATGCTATTGAATCACCAGTGAATAGCAGGAGAAATCAGGGGTGAAATAAAAAAAAATAAATACTTAGAGGTAAATGAGAATAGCAATACAACATACGAAAATCTCTGGTATGAATCAAGAGAAAAATTCCTTGCATTTAGCTCATTTATTAAAAAAATAGAAAGTCACCAAATAAATAACATAACATTACATTTCATAGCCCTAGAAAAAGAAAAACAAGTCAACATCCAAAACAGTAGAAGACAAAAAATAATTAAAATCAGCTAAAAATCAATAAAAATTAAAAAAATAATTCAAAAAATTGATGAAACAAAAAAAGTTGGTTCTTTGAAAAAATAAACAAAATTGATAAACGCTTAGCCAAGCAAAGACAGAGAAAAAGTAGACTCCAATGACTGAAATTGATGATGAAAAAGGAACTATAATGAAGGATACAACTGAAATACAGACAATAATCAGAACTATTCTGAAAATTTGTACTCTAATAATATAGAAAATCCTGAAGCCATTGGCAATTTTCTGAACATACAACCTACCCAGATTAAACCAGGAGGACATACACCATTGAAACACATTAATTTCAAGCAATGAAATTGAAGACACCATCAAAAGCCTACCAACAAAGAAATGCCCAGAGCAGAAGAATTGTCAGAAAACTAACACCAATATTCCTCAAATCATTCCACAAAAATAGAATAGGAGAGAACCCTTCTAAATTCACTCTATGAAGCTATAATCATCCTGATACCAAAACCAGACAAAGACACATCAGGAAAGAAAACTTCATAACAATATCCCTGATGAACATAGATGCAAAAATTATCAATAAAATACTCCAAATCAGATACAAAATCATATTAAAAAGATAGTGCATCATGATCAAGTGGGGTTCATCCCACTGATGTAGGTTGTTTTAATATACAGAAACCAATAAACATAATTTGTCACATTACTAAACTTAAAAACAAGAATCACATAATTATCTCAATAGAGGCAGAAAAATCATTTCACAAAATACAGCATTTATTCATGATCAAAACACAAAAAACACAAAAAAGCTAGGGAACATACCACAACCTTGAAAACTATCGGTTTAACGCAAGTCCAATATCATTCTAAATGGAGAAAAATTTAAAGCATTCTCTTTAAAAAACTATAAGAGATAGAGACCTTCTTTTACCACTTCTATTCAACATATTCCTTGGAACTCTAGTTAAAGCAATTAGGCAGAAAAATACAATCAAAAGGATACAAACAGGAAAAGAAAGGCTCAAACTGTTTCTATTTGCTGACAACATGATGCTATTTTTAGAAGACCCACAAAACTCCACCAGAAACTTCTAGAATTCATTAATAAATTTAGTAAAGTAGTAGGGCATAAAATTAACACACCCATAAAGCAATTGCATTCTTATACAACAGTAATTAATCAACTGAAAGAGAAATTATGAAAACTATTTTATTAATAATAGCTACAATAAAATATTTGGGAATCAATCCAACAAAAAAGGTGAAAGACCTCTACAATGAAAAACTACAAAACACTAAAAAAGAAATTGAAGGAGACCTAAGGATATGAAAAGATCCTCCATGTTCTTGCATAGGCAGAATTAATATTGTGAAAATAGCCATACTACCAAAAGCGCCATATAGACTTAGTGTGATTTCTATTAAAATTCTAATGGCATGCTTCATAGAAATAAAAAAGCAGTCATGAAATTCACTTGAAAAACTAAAAGGCCCAGAATAGACAAAGCAATCATCAGTGAAAAAAGTGAAGCAGGATACATCACAATATCAAAACTTAAATTATACTACAGAGCTACAGTAACAAAAACAGCATAATATTGACATCAAGAGACATGAATACCAATGGTACAGAATGGAAGACACAGAGAAAAACCCACATAAAAACAGTTATCTCATACTAGACAAAGGCACCATAAACATACATTGGAGAAAAGATAGCCTCTTCAACAAATAATGCTAGGAAAATTAAAAATCCACATATATAGCAAAATGAATTGAAATTCCTATGTCTAACCTTCATAAAAATCAACTCAAAATTTATCAAGGACCAGACCCTATGCCTATCAGCAGAAAATGCAGGCCCAATGCTCTGTCATGTTGGCTTAGGAACCAAATTCCTAAAAAGACTTCTAAAGTGCAGAAAGTAAAATCAATAAACAGTAATTTGAAGGTTTCAACCTAGAAAGCTTTTTACAGCAAAGGAACACTTAAGAACCTGAAGAGGGAGCTCAAAATATTGGAGAAAATCATTGTCACCTGCACCTCAGATAGAGCATTAATCTCTAGGATAGATAAAGAACTCTAAAAACCAAACACCTGCAAAAAAATATTAATCAAAAATATATAAAAACAAATAATCCAATCAATAAATGGGAAAAGTGGGCAAAGAAACTGAATAGACACTTCACAGGAGAAATCTTACTTTTGGTCAACAAATACATGAAAAAATGTTGAACATCACTAGCAATTAGAGAAATGCAAATTAAAACAACACTGAGATTTCATCTCACTCCAATCAGAATGAAAATTATCAGCAATACAAGTAACAATAAATTTTGGCAAGGATGTGGGGGCGTAGGTACACGTATACATTGCTGTTGGGACTGCAAATTGGTGCAACCACTCTGGAAAGCAGTATGGAAATTACTCAGAGATCTTGAAATGGAACCATGATATGACCCAGTTATCTCTTCCTTGATATATACTCAAAGCACTTAAAATCAGCATACTATAGTGACACAGCCACATGAAAAGTTTATAGCATCTCAGTTCACAATAATTAAACTATGGAACCAACCTAGGTGCCCTCCAACAGAATAATGGATAAAGAAAATTGTTGTCTATACATACAATGGAGTATTAATCAGCCATCCTGAAGAATGAATTTAGGACATTTGCTAGTATGGATGGAACTGGAGACTATCATGCTAAGTGAAGTAAGCCAATCCTCAAAAACCAAAGGCAAATGTTATCTCTGATATTTGGGTGCTAATAGAGAATATGGAGGGGAGGAATAGATTTTTAATGGATTAGACAAAAGGAATGAAAACAAAGGAGAAGGGATGGTAATAGGATAGACAGGAGAATGAATTGGACATAATTTTCCCATGCTCGTTATATTAATACAGGACCAGAATAACTCCACATCATGTACAACCATAAGACATAAGATTGGGAAGCTACTCTAAAAAAAAAATATATATATATATATATATATATATATTTCTCCCCCCCCCAAAAAAAAAAAAACACTCTACTGTCTTTAATAGCTAAAAAGGGCAAATAAAAATTTAAATTCAAATATCATTTAAAAAATAAAGTTTCTGATCCATATCATATTACTTCTCATTGATGAACTTCCACTATCATTCTTTGTAGAATAGTTTCTTGGTAATGGGTTGCTTCAAATTCCATTTCTTTTAAATAACCTTTATTTCTTCCTCATGTTTGAAGGCAATTTACTTTGGGCAAATAATTCTTGATGTGCAATATTTTTTTCTTAATAATCCTAAAACTTTATCATTTTAAAATAGTTTTCTATTTTCTTCTCACTCATGTGAATTCTATCTATAAATAACCTATAATTTTGGCACTTTCTTCTATAGTCAGTGTGTTACCATGACTCATGCTGCTCTCAATAATTTTTCTTTGTTTAATTTTTAACATTTTAATGTGACATATTGAGGCAAAAATATATTTGTTACTTGCTCAACTTCATGTTTTATGAGCTTTTTGCACTTTTGGTTTAGAATTTATCATTAATTTTGGAAACTTTTGACTGTCATATCTTTTATGTATTTTTCTGTCCCATTGTCTCTTTAAATTCCATATTCATGAAATTTACAATGGTTTAAATTGCCACATAACACTTATATGTTGCTTTTTTCCTGTGATATTTGGTTTTCATGTTGGGTGACAGATCTAATTTTAGGTTCAATGATTCTTAGCTTTGCTATATTGAATCTATTGATGATGCTCTCAGTGAAAAATGACATTAAAGTGCTTGTCTTTATTTTTTGTTTTTTTCCCTCACAGTTTTATCTTTGAGGTAAGTTTATCTACCAGATTTTGCATAGTGTTTATCTTTTCCATTATGACCTTTAATATATTAATCAAAGTTGTTATAGAATATGTCTGATAATTCTTATATTTGTGATATGTCTTGATTTGATTTTGGTACTTGTGTTGTTTCTTCATACTCTTTATTATTTTCCTATGTATGTTTTTACCTCACTGAAGGCTGGAAATATTATGTAGGTCATTAGATGAGTAAGATGTTCCTTCTCTAAGCCTTTAGTTTGAGAATTTATGTTAATCTGATCAATGCTTGGTTGGAGGATAAATTTTATTGATGTTAATAACAGAACTTTAAATGCACCACATATCATGCTTGTATGTATTTTTGTATTATTTATGCTCTTATGCCTTGTATTTGATACATGTACTAACTATACAGATAAATTTCACTAATTTTTTTCTTGCTTTTAATATTTCAGCTGTGTGTGTGTGTGTGTGTGTGTGTGTGTGTGTGTGACTTAGTAAGTAGAATCTTTCTCTTACTGATCTCCAATCCACCTCAATTGTATTTTCTTGTTCTTCCTCCTAGCTCTTGTCATAATGATGGTGCAGCCTTCTTCAGTATTTTGATTAAGTCTTAATTATAAGTCAGCACTGTGAAACTCTGACTTGGAGTTTTGTGTCTTCAAGTGAATGTCTGTTCCTTCTTCAGTGGTAATGTAGAGCATATCAAATATTTGGGCCTCTCTCCCATGGATGGAACCTTTTATCTTTTCCCCCTATTTAATACTTCCAAGCTGCAATGGGTTTTCACCAGATTCCAACGCTGTAGTTATCTAAATTCCCTTCCTCTACAGAGTAAGGCTTTTGTTTTGTATATGAAAGAAAAAAGATTGAACAAGACCGGCATCTACTCACAATCATTATCAGAGGAGAAGCTCAAAAATCTCACAGGGAAAACCTTCCAGAAGGTCAACCGTCTCTATGTCTAACATCCCCCATGCAAGTACACAACTGTCTTTTAGCCATTCATGAAATATTGCTAACTAATCTCACCAACATCAGCACTGTCTGGTAGCTTCCGTTCTTCAAGTCAGCCCCCAGGTACTATATTTCCCAGAAGGAGTCTTTGTCTTTTCAGATAGTATGAGAGTTATTTGCCTCCAACTTCAGGAAACATTCCAGAAAAGAACCTGACTTACATTTAGTCCATTTACTTTTCTTGTTTGGAGGGTAAGTGGAATGCTCTTGATTGTTCTCTTCTTCTCAAATAAATCTAATAAATCTTAAAATTAGCAAAGTTCTTTCATATCTTTAGTGGGCTACACCATAAGGGAGAACAATTATGAATAAATCAAAGTTTAATTAGCTAGTTTATTTTAGAAGTAATATTGGTGTTTTAAATCTGAAATCATTCTGTGAATATTGTAATATGAAAATAGTGAATTTATTAAAGATACTAATAACCAAGATTTTACCTATGAAAGAAAATACAGATATTTTTTTCTATAAAAGAAAGAAAGGAAATGGCCTTCCATATTAAATATGATTTGGAAATATCAGTATACACTCAAATATTCATTGCTTAAATATAAATATACAGACTCTTTTCAGTTTAGGAGATCAAACCCAAGACCTTATGCATGATAGGCAAGAATTCTGCTACTGAGTTGTATCCCCAGCCCAAATATACAAACTTTATATCTTTTGATATATCTTAAATGCAATCACCTAACCTACAAATTTATTTCTAAAACACTATTTCCTTTAAATATCACTTAACTATTATAAAAAATAGCTTATTTTAAATCTGGGGCAGGAAAATGTAATATTAGCTTGGAAAAAATAACTTATTTTCCCAGAAAACGATAAGGCCATGGACATAAGAAAAAACTCTTATAATTACAAAACATCATTTTGGAACTACTGAACTAATACTTAATAAAGGGTGGTGATATATGCAAAAATATTTGGTGAAAAGTCACTGGGGAATAGGACAATCACATAGTCTCAAAATATTGCCCCACGGATTGCTTGAAATTTGTACTTAATAGGGGACAATATGCCATTAAAATGGAGATATCTGGTGTTTACCAGTTTCTCCAAATAATCAAATTTGGCATCACTAAGTTTGGAACATTCTAAAATGATATGCCTCCTGACAAAGTACCAGAACTCTGTGTCATTTATATTGCATCCTTGCTCTCAAATATTTACTGTAATACAGTAGTAATCATCAGTAGTGCTCTGGCAAATTCATAATGTGTTAGATTATATAAAATAATTGGCTTAGGTATCTCAAAAGAAAACCATGAGAAGAAACACGGAGAATGCTCTAGATTTAGGACTAAAGATGCAATAAAAACAAAATAATATTTATATACATATATATAATCTTTCAAATAGTAGTAGCGTAAACATAACAAATAAATATAAACTATTCTTGGGTGAGGAACTTTGCAAAAGACAAGAGAAACCACGTTCTGTATGACTGAAAGAGATTTGAAAGTCAATTTATAAGTGATGATAACAGCATTTCATTGAAATTGTGTGATGATGTGATTTTATAGGAAGTTATCCTTATTCTAAGAAGGCACATGCTGAAGTATGAAAAGTGAAATGCAATGTTTACAATTTGCTTACAAATACACATACGCAGGCATGAATTGTATATGCATGAGAGGATTAAATGTGGTAAATGTCTCCAAATAGCAAGTTTTGCTGAAGGGTCAGTTTTATTCATTGTCCTGCTCTCCAGGTTTTCTGTAGAAATGATTCTTTAAAAAAAAAAGTTTGATAGATTAAAATAGGCAAAGTACATATCCACATAAATAAAATGACCAGATGATTGTGATTAAATTTCAAATAAGTGGTTCAGAACACACACATTTTTCCACAGAGCAATAATGGAACCTCTTAATTGCATGAAAATTGACTGAGTTATTTAAATATATGCTGTGTGATTTGGAGTATTTATTTCTGTATATTTTTATAATAAGTAAAATGCATGTATAAGCTTACAAAACACTTAGAATGCCTTCTGAAAAATAGTCACATTCTCTATTCCAACTCTCCTCATCCTAGTTCCATTCTCCGGAATCAATATCTTTTAATGATATTTGCTTTAATTTTTCTTCTTTCTATTGTGATTCCCTAAAATGGCAATTCTTATTGTTCTGCTTAATGTTTTAGCTGAATGCATTAATCAGAAACTACTAAAAATACCCTCATTTCCTTACACACAGCAACCATGGTTAGCATAATTTAAAAATATAATTATTGTTGTATACAATAGCATATAACCAGAGGAGTCAAGGATAGACGATGCAGGTGAATTAACAAACAAGAAAACAATACAAAAACCATCTGTCTCCTGTGAAATTACCAAATAACCCACATTGAGTGTATTCTCAAAGAATGTACTCAATAAAATATTTACTGATTCATTGGTAAATGAAAAACTACTGAGATTTAAGTTTTTCTTCTCTCTGACCAAAGCATGGATTCCACTTTTTCTACAGAACCCCCACTTCCTTCAAAGAAGAGACATAAGATGTCTTTCTCTTTAGTTCTCAAAAATGGAACAAAGGTATCTTTTCAGCATTTAATAATACAAAAAAGGAAGTAAATAAAAGACCATTGTAGCTATAAGCAATATCGCAGGGGGTAAATTGTTACATCAAATAGGACCTAGGTGATTGCAGACATCTTAGCACTCAGGTGGGCAACTAACTCTACCCTAGTTGGTGGTTAAATCCAGGCTTTTACAATTTACCAAAAATTGTAATTACCGTAACCAAAACACCCACCAAGAACAACTGAAAAGAGGAAAAGTTTATTTTGGCCCACCGTTTCTGAGGTTTAGTCCAAGGTTGGCAGAGTCCATTACTCTGGGTACAAGATGAGGCACAACATCATTTTGGAAGGGCCCAGACAGGAAGCAGCAACTTCTTAAATACAATGAAGTGTTGTCCTCAAGCAATTTCACCTGCTGCCTTGAGAGTGCAGCAATCAACATGAAGCTAATGTCTGCCCACCTGCAGCCTCTCTTTCCTGCTCCTCAGTCCTTTACAAGACCACAGCCAAGATATGATTCTTGAAGGTTAGGAATAACGCATGGTATGGGTTCTCACCCCTTCTAGGCAATGCCGTCTTGAGGTTGTAGGCAATGCAGTAGTGGGAGCAAGGTATTCAGAGTACAAAAATTAAAGCATAATAGTTGTATTCAGAGGCAGCATGATCTGATATGCAGATTCTAAGGAATCTATTTTAAAATGAGTAAAAATAATAACACTACTAGAATTGGTAAGCAAGTTTACCAAAGTCACAAAGATAAATGTTTAACATACAAATATCAACCGTGTAAACTAGCTATGAAAAATCCATAATTAAAATTCAGAAAATAATTTCATTACAATACAATCAAAAAGAAAATAAAATAGAAACAAGTAACAGAAGATGAATTGGAAGGGTTGATATTATTAAATGAAGATTTCCTCTCAGATTTGTCTGTAATTGTAATATGAATATTGGAAAAAAGTTTGGCACAGGCTTTTTCATAGAAACTGATGAGCTAATTCTAAATTTCAATGGGAAATTCAAAGCACCCAGATTCATCAAAATTATTTAGGAATGGGAAATAAATCCAAAGGACCCAAAGTGCCTTATATATTAAAACAAGTGTAAAGCTACAGTGAATATGAGAATTTAGTGTTTGTGCACGAATACACCTATAAAACAATGGAAAACACAGAAATATTTTTCACATTCTTGGTAAACTGATTTTCACTAAATTTCCAAAGTTATGAAATGGGAGACTTGGTAAAGTTTTTCAAAAACTATGCTGAACAATTAGATATCCCCATACAAAAAAAAATAACAATAATAAGTTCTGTTACATCCTGATCTAATACCATATAATATACTAATAATAACTAAAATACATTATAGTGCTAAACTTAATAGCAAAAGTCATAAAACTGCTTAAGGAAACATAAGATCAATTATTTTTCAACATAGATTTAATAAAGAATTTTGAGTTGCAATCTAAACTCATGCATGATATGGAGAAAAATTTTAAAAATCAAAAGAACCTGCATAATAAAAGTATGTCAAAAGAATACAGGAACCAAAAAAATCATGGAAGAAAAAATGTAATTAAAAAATGTTATTGTAATGCAAAAATAAATAAATAAATAAATAAATATTTAAAAAACCCACCAAAAAAAAAAAAAATTACAGGAACTAATTGAAGGAACTTCCAAAGCAAGCCAAAGCTGGGACAACTTGAACAAGATAAAGTAACATTAGTGAAAGAATGATCGAGGCTTGCTGTAGGAGAAAATGTCCATTTATTGAGGAACAGCTCTGCATATTTATAGAGCCAGGGGTGGTTAAGAGAGAGAGAGAGAGAGAGAGAGAGAGAGAGAGAGAGAGAGAGAGAGAGGAATGCCTGTTCTTCCACCCCTCAGCACCTCCCGCTCATGAACCGGGCTCCAGAGAGTCCACCGTGACCATGAAGGTCGTGGTGGGGTGCATTCTCTTCTCCAGACTGGGTGTCAGAGGTTTGCCAGATGATCACAGTCAAAGCCCCTGCGTAGCCCATCTGAAGTTGGATACCAGATAGGGGAACTCACCTACTGAAGAGCCAGTGTTGTGTGAGTAGCAGCAACACTCGAAAGAGTGGACGAGTCGACAGTCAATGAGGACGGCAAGCCTTGAGAGAGCAAGCCCTCGAGCAGCGAGGCATTTCCCCTCCCAGGTTTCAGCACCAATGAAAGAAAGATCAAGGCTTGCCGTCGGAGAAAATGCCTGTTTATTGTGGAACAGCTCTGTATATTTATAGAGCCAGGGGTGGTTGAGAGAGAGAGAGAGAGAGAGAGAGAGAGAGAGAGAGAGGAGAAGAGTGCCTGTTGAGAGAGAGAGAGAGAGAGAGAGAGAGAGAGAGAGAGAGAGGAGAAGAGTGCCTGTTCTTCCACCCCTCAGGACCTCCCGCTCAGGAACCCGGTTCCAGAGAGTATGCCCAATCTGGAGGAGAGAACACACCCCACCATGACCTTCATGGTCACGGTGGACTCTCTGGAACCCTGTTCATGAGCGGGAGGTCCTGAGGGGTGTTAGAACAGGCACTCCTCTCTCTCTCTCTCTCTCTCTCTCTCTCTCTCTCTCTCTCTCTCTTAACCACCCCCCCCTCTATAAATATGCAGAGCTGTTCCTCAATAAACGGGCATTTTCTCCGATGGCAAGCCTTGATCATTCTTTCAATTAGTTCATAAGTTAACGTATAAATTAACCAGTATGAGTAGATATAAGTGATGAAATAAGTAAATGAGAGAGAAGATGCAATATTCTTATGCCAAATAATTTCAAATATTTTAAATGGAGAAGTGGTGCGCAACTCCCACTCCTCACATGTGGTCTAATCTTAATGACTTCCTTCCAAAGAGTCCAGTATGCAAGAAAAGGTGGGATGGAACTTCACAACAGATATGCTTGACCAAATCTACTTTGTCCAGTTTATCAAAGTCAATGTCAATAGGCAAAAATTATAGAGATACAATGTGCCCTTTATGTTCTTTGGTGAAAATGGCTCTATATATCTGAAATCTTCCTTTCCCAAGCCCATAGATCTCACTTAAGAATTGGAAAAACATCAGACAATTCAGACATATTTCAAAAGGAGGGCATCCTACAACGTATCTGAAAGGAAACATGAGATCAATTATTAAAGTCATCCAAAACAATGGAGAAAATGTCATAGCAAAGAGGACCCTAAGGAGACATAAGAGCTAAGTATAATGTGATTTTCTGAATGAGATCCTAGGGCAGAAAAAGGCATTAGGTAAAATCTGAAGAAATCAGAAAAAACAAACTTTTATTAATAACTGTATTAATATTAGTTCGGTAATTAAAACAAATGTATTAAACCAATGTAAGACTTTAATACGAGAATAATTAATACTCAGGATGAGGGAAAATACAGGAACATTCTGTACCATCTGCTATATTGCTCTGTAAACTTAAAGCCATTCTAAAAAATGAAGCATATACATAAATAAGTAAATAACAATATCTTCAAGTAGAGTGTATCACTATTCAGTAGTAAAGATATTTGTTTTGGTTTTATTGTATTTTATTTTGGGACAGGTGTGAATCCCAGGTGGGCTTAACCACTGAGTCACATTTTATTTATTATTTATTTACTTACTTTTTATTTTGAGACAGGCTCTAAGTTTCTGAGGCTGAATTCAAACTTACAATCTACTTCCCTTAGACTTCTAAGCTGCTGGGATTTCAGGCTTATGTTACTGTGTTGGCCTTATATTTGGAAAATAGGATAAAATATACTGTTTATATTAGTTTATAATGAATAAGGCAACTATCTATAAATCTGTCAAAAGATATGTAATACCTTTATATATAAAATTGATCATTTTAAGAAAAGATTTATAAGATATTGTATCCATAGATTGGTGACTTCATATAATAAAATGTTGAACTACCCCACATTCATATGTAGATTCAGTTAAATTTAATAGAAAAATGTTAATGGTTTGTACACATATGTACACATGAGTGTGT
Source organism: Urocitellus parryii (assembly GCF_045843805.1). Taxonomy (NCBI): domain Eukaryota; kingdom Metazoa; phylum Chordata; class Mammalia; order Rodentia; family Sciuridae; genus Urocitellus; species Urocitellus parryii. The sequence continues at coordinate 184,738,713 of NC_135531.1, read as the reverse complement.
ACACCTGGTATATATGGGATTGTGTATTCACCAATTCTGCATTCATCAATTTATGTAGAAGTTCAAAGGTCTACCAGTGAACGAGACAGATTGTGAAGAGAAGCCTTAGAATATATGAAGGAGAGTTATTAATCTATAGTACGTGAGAGACTGATATACTCCCATCAGAATAGAAACATAAGATTTATGGAAACATAATAGGAAGTCCAGAAACAAAGACCAAAATATTAATAGTTTATTTCAGAAGGAAAAGTCGAATGTTTCAATGTTTCATGCTGGAAAACTCTTAGCCATAATTTATAAATAAAATAAAATTAAAACTAGTAACAAAAATCCTTGCACACCCATTTTCAAATCAGTCTAACTGGATTATAGATATACATGCTAAAATCAATTGCAAAAAAAATCAGACAACTGCATATGAGATTTTATGGCTTAATTTGTTAAAAATAAAGTTAAAAATAAACACATAAAACAAAATGTAAAAATATCACAGAAGAGGATGCATGATCCATACATACAAGAAAGATGTTTAACTTTAGCAACGTGAATGAACCACAAAACCATCAATCACGTTTCGAGATTCAAGTCGTGTGATGAGACATACACCATCCTTTCATTTATCAGAAGCAAATAAATGAATAGTCTACATAAACTACAAATTCTTTATGGACACACATTGAAGTGATGTGCTTAAATAAAATAATGAAGAAAATGAAAGTGGAACAGAAACATGAAGATGATGATTGTTTATAGGTGGGATGTAAAGTTAAAATAGGGATGAACAAACTAAAAAATTTCATTTTCTTGGTCAGGCTTTGTAATTGAATATTATTGTTATATATAAAACCCATTTAACAAATACAGAAAACAATAATCTATTAGTGTGTATATTCCAAATAATCTACTAAGATCAGGAGTAAAAAGAGAGTTCCATATCAGCAATTATAAAAATAAATAAAAAGAGAAAAAAAGTACTTGTACTAATGCATGATAAAATGGTAATTTCTAACATCTAATAGATATTACTAAGAAAAACTAGACCACAAGACAAAAATATTAGAAACACACATAATAAATGGTTGAGACTATTTCTTTAAAATCACTGCTAATGAATTTGCTATATGTTGAAACACTGAATTTCTTGTCACTAAAAATTAGAAAAAAATCATGAAAATGAATTCCAAATGAACTAAAGAATAGCTATAAAAGAACATTAAAGTAGGCATAAGAGAATATATTATTTAAAATAGAAAGCTAGAAATAAATTCTTATTAATATTAATAAAATAATTTCCTCTACAATAAAATGTCTAGAAACAAAGGAAATACAGGTATATTGATAGCATTTATATTTAAAATGCTTGCCAAAGGTCACAAAATAAATTTTTAAATTGAATGAAATAGTTACAGAAGACAAAATCAAAAGGAAAATAAAAACACAAGACTATATGTTAACACCAAGAAGGAAATAATTTTTAGTATTAATTCTCACAATCTCTCATTCTGTGGTTTTCTTCTTTTCTTTTTCTTTTTTTTCTCTTTTATGTTTACAATTTTAAAAAAGTCAAATCATTTTAAGACTTCATATCAGAAAATACAAATTAGAAAAACTAACAACCATGTTTCACTTCTATATATTCTATATATTTAATGATTTGACTTATTAACACTATAATAAATTTTTAAAGTAAATCATAGTGATCAAACCTAGAGAGAATTTGGAATGGAAAAAGTAGAATATTTATTCTGCCATTTATCTTTTGAGTTCTACCAGATGCCAGTTGGTAGTTGGTTTTCTAAATCAGTGTCTTAATAGTGTAGATAGAATAATATAGAATATTGTTTATAATAGAGTAAGGTAGCATTAAAGCAATTTTTCTTTTTTTTCTTTTCTTTTTTTTTTTTGGAGTGTGTGTGTGTGTGTGTGTGTGAGAGAGAGAGAGAGAGAGAGAGAGAGAGAGAGAGAGAGAGAGAGAGATTACATTGACCTGGTATGGTGTGTAGTCTTTGATCCTTGACTCTGCATTTTATGAACTGAAAATGTTAACTCAACTGCAAAATGACATTCTGAAATTGTACAGAATTTAAGGAGTGATGAGTTCTGAAAGCTTTTTTTGCCAAATTGCAGACAATGGGGAAAGGAATGTATTTAGGGCAAGTAGACTGAAATGGAACAATAAAAGCCTAACTGTGCTGAATAGACTGCAAAGTAATGTAAGACAAAGAAATCACAGCAGCACATCTCTTAGTTATAGGAACCTGCTTGAGATTTGTATGGGAAAGGAGCCAGGTGGGAGGAGGTGTGAAATAAAATGCAATAGAGATGCGATTAAAATCTCCTCTTGCCTTCACACACCTAATGTTATGGTTTGGATATGAAATGTCCCCCAAAGTCTTTGGGACTTGGTGTTCAGTGTGGCCATGTTTAGTTAGAGGTAGGCTTTTGCGAGGTGATTAGATCATTTGAGGGCTCTGACCTTACCAATGGATTAATCCCCTGAGGGAGTCATGATTTGAGTAGACCACAGAGGTGATGGAAACCCGGGAGGTGGGGCCTAGTTGGGGAGGGTGTGGAGAGCAGTGACTTGGATCAGCAGTGACTTCTGCAAGCTGTGGCTGCACTTTGCCCTGGGATTGTCCAGGATCTATAGTAATGCCCTGCTTGAGAAAGTTCTGCATACAGAACAATAACATTCTTGACCTTGAGTCCAACCTACAAGCCTACCTGCTTTGCAATGGGCTTCTTAGGAGCAGCAGGATAAAAACAGGAAATTCCTAGCATTGCAACAATACAATAGCTACAAAATGTTTCCAGTTCTCTGACATTTTAGTGCACAAACAACAATGTGCACTAACTTCCTGATTGTGAGACCCTAATACAATAAACTTGCTGAGGTTGTTCCACATCACTGTTCCTTCATCAGAGATCAGTGTCCCACTTAGTCCCAGCTTTCTCTCTATAAGTGTTTGTGTGTCCTTCTTAATCCACCATCACCCCTTGCCAGTTTCTAGGGTTCAGCCCTGCAGGTTTTGGCAGGGGCGTCCTTGAGGGCACGTACTTGGGGATTATATCTTGTTTCCTGACCTTTGCTCTTACCCCTACTGCCACAAGCTAAGGAAGTCACCTCCGTGTTCTTCATCCCTAATATTTTGCCTCTCTTCAGGCCCAGGGCAATGGAGTCTGTGGATTATGGGCTGAAACTTCCAAACTCTGAATCAATATAAATCTTTTCTCCTTTCAGTTATTATGTCCAATATTTGGGTTAGTATCTTTATACAGATATCATAATCTCTTTTTACAGTAACAAAAAGCTGACTAACACCAAAATATATTCTTTATTTTTCCTTCAGAAATAGTTTTAAAAAATTTAAAATTTATAGTTTTAATATTTTAAACTTTAATATTTTTTAAATTTTAGTATTTTTCTTAAAATATTATAGTTACACCCTGACCTCTTTGAAACTTAGAGTCTAATTAACAAAGTCAAACAACAGATCAGGTGAAAGCAATCTGAGCCAGTATGGGATGAAATGATTGGGAGATGGACAATGGATATGCAAGGTAAGTGTCTCATGGACTAGCATTATTGAAAATGTCAGTTGGAGGTCCTGGGGCCTGCCAGAAGTGACCAGAAAGGAATTGCACAGACATTGAGTCATCTGTGTCAGAAAGAGGATGGTGAATGGTGCTGAGCTTGTTTTGTTGGTTTCGTTATTTGTTTTATTTTCAACTTTTAATCTCAAATTTAACACCAGTAATTATTTGGTAGGTTATATTGGTAATCTGAAAGTTTTAGCAACTATTATTATTTTATTTTATATCTCTGTCTCTATTTATATTAATGTCTGAAGAAGATAATATTTAAAGAATGAATAGAAACAGTCTTCCTCAGGAACCGTAAGGATAACTAGACCCAGTAGAGGCTCCAAGCATATGAAAAAAAAAAATGCTGTATAAATAGTTGTATTGAGTTTTACTGTGACCTATTCTATACATGGAAAAATTAATCGTTTTTAGTTACTAGCTCAGTGAGTTGCAACAAATGTTTAAAATAGTATAAACATCATCATAGTTTAGATGTAGACCATCCCCATGATGCTGAAAAATTCATACTTTCTCCTTTTCAGTCCCATTCATTCCTTCAACCCTAGGCCCTCTCAGTCAATGGTCATGATCAGCATTCTATCTCTATGGTTTTGCCTGTTAAATAATGTTGCATAAGTGAAATCGTAAATTTGTAAAACTTTTCATCTCACTTCCTTGCTTTGCATGCTTTTCGGTATTTTTTTCTTGTTTTTGCATGTGGTATCCTTACTTTCTAAATTGCTAAGTAGTATTTCATTGTATGCATGCACAAAATTTATCTGCTTGCAGGTGATGGGCCTTTTTGGCTGTTTCTAGTTTGGGACTATTAAAATAGAGCCATATATGTTTGATTCATTTTGAGTTGAATACTGTATACAGAGTGAAGAATGTATGATTTTTTTTCTTTTTTTATTATCTCATATAACAAATTAATCCAGTACCATTTGTTGGAAAAAAATTTCTCCTCTATTGTGTATTAAATAATGAATTAACTTTGTACCTTTATTAAAAACCAGCTGACCATGTATGTATGGGTTTTATTTCTGGACTCTTGTGTTGATTCCATCTATATTTGTCTATCCTGAGGCCAATACAACAATGTCTTAATGAATGAAATAGGTAATGTCAATTTTCAAACTACATTTGTTTTAACCATTTTTTTTCTCTTCTAAGTTCTCTGTTTTTCAATATGATTATTAGAATTAATTTGTAAATTTTTACAAAAATATCCATTACATTTTTAGTGGCATTATGTTGAATCTTCTTGTCTCCGGAATCAGAAGGAAAGCATCCACACTTTCGACCTATGTAAGATGCCAGTCATAGCTTCTTTAAACTCTCCACTTTCCATACTAAGAGAGTTAATTTCCATTCTCCTTTGCTGAATATTTTTAACATGAATAAAAGTTGAATTTCATCAAGTATTTTTCTACATTTATTGAGATAGATTTTTTTGTCTGTTGGTATGATGAATTATCTTTTATTTTGGAATACTATAAAATCTGGTATTGCTAGGATACATTTCACTTGCTAATGTTTTGTTTTTCTTTATAAAATTGCTGAAATTCTGTTTACTTTTCATTTGTGAAGGACATTTACATGATCAAGCCCATAAAAGGTGTTAGATTCTGGATTTTTTTTTTTCTTGTATTGCCTCTGTTTGGTATTGGTGTTAAGATAACTTGAGCCTCATAAAATAAGTTCCTACTAATATTACTTATTTTTTTTTTTTTTTTGGTTTGTTTGTTTTAAAAGTTTGTACATTTCAAGAAATTTTTCCATTAAGAAATATTTTACCTTTATGGTCAAATTTATTTGGAAAAGCTTGCGGCATACATTACCATTGGAGCGTGGTTGTATCTGAATGTTGTCCCTTCTTTCACTAATAATTGAGTTGTATTAGCTATGGATTTCTTTTCTATTTTTTTCTTAGTATGTTTACCTGGATGTTTTTAAACTTCTTATTATTTTAAAGAACTAACTTTTGGTAGAATTTTATTTTTGTATTCTTCTTCTGTTTTCTATTTGATTGGTCTCAGCTTTAATATTTATTTTTCCACCTTTGGCTTGTATTTAGTTTAATTTGTTTTCCCCTGCTTGTTTGAAGTTGAAGATTAAAATATTTCTTTGAAAACACTTATTTTCTGGTATTAGCATTGTGTGCTCTCTATTTTCTTCTATGTAGAGTTTTATTTGTTTCCCATACATTTTTTAAGAGAGAGAGAGAGAGAGAGAGAGAGAGAGAGAGAGAATTTTTTCATATTTATTTTTCAGTTTTCGGCGGATGCAACATCTTTATTTTATTTTATGTGGTGCTGAGTATGGAACTCAGCGACCCCCCCCACATGCCAGGCGAGCGCATTACCGCTTGAGCCACATCCCCCGCCCCCCCCATACATTTTGATATGCTGTGGTTTTCATACTCAATTTAAAATGTTGTATAATTTTCTTTGCATTTTCTCTCTGATCTCAGGATCTTTAAATACTTTATTAATTTTTAAGTATTTGAATAATTTACAGGTAGTATTTGGTAATGATTTTTAGTTTAATTAGTTTGGGTCCAAACTATAATTTCTATGATATTGGTCATTTTAACTTACTCAGCTTCGTTTTATGATTTGACAGGTCTATTACAGAGTAAAGTATTTTAAAGTTGTCAATTAGATTATGTTGTGTGATAAAGGTGTTCAGGTCTTCTACATACTTAATGATCTTCCATTGACTTTTTATATAAATTATTTAATGGAGATTGTTGAAGTCTCTAGTTATATTTGAGTGTTTGTCAGATGCTCATGTCAGTACCATCAATTTCTACTTCAATTATTTTGAAGCTCTGCTTAAGGAGCATAATGTTGATTAATTTCTATGTCTTTTGGAAGAATTTACTACCTTGTCAGTATGTAGTTTTAAGCTTTATTCTCTGTACCATTTCTTGATCTGAGTTCTACTTTGTCTTATAATAACACAGCCAACCTAACATTTTACAATTACTAATTGCATGTTATATCCTTTTCTATCTCACTATTGGCATTTTGATGTCAATTTCAGATAACAGATTGAGTAAAATGATAATTTAAAAATATTTATGCCACTCACTTATTCCAGGTTAGTTAGTACCCCAACCAATGATACTGGAGAATAAACAAGTCTGCCATTTTTTTTTTTTTAACTGAATGATCAAGTAGCTTGAATTTTGCTCAGTTCCTTGAAATTTCTTTCAGATACTCATCAGATTCATAAGTCTCAAAACAAGTTTTTTGTTTTGTTTTGGTTTGGTTTTTGTACCAGGGATTGAACCCAGCGGCTGGCAGGGGGTGGGAATTAATAACTGAGCTTCATACCTAACTCTTTTTAAATTTTTTTTATTTTGAGAGAGGATCTTGCTATGTTGATTAAGGGTCATGCTAAGTTGCTAAGTAAGCCTGGGTTTGAACTCATGATCTTCCTGTCTTAACTTCCATAATCTCCGAAATTACAGGTATGTGCCACGGCACTCTGGAAATAATAAGGAATGTTTTGAAGATATCTCTAACTACCTTGTTTATTATTTAAGTTCTTGAACGCAATAATTTTCTGTTGTGAATTTCTAGTTCGGTTGTTTTTATTATGGTAAAAATCATCTAAAATGAGATTTCCTTGCTTAACAAATTTACAAGTGTACAGTTCAGAACTGTCATCTCTAATCAGGTGTCTGTACAACAGATTTTTAGAAATTTTTGCATGACTGAAACTCTGTTCTCACTAAACAGCAATTCCCCCTTCCACCAGACCCTGCTACTAACCACCATTCTTGACCTTCCCTTAGTGGAATCATGGAGTGTTTGTCTTTCCAATTGGGTTATTATCCTTAGCATAATACCTTCAACACACATAAAATTTGAAGATAGATATATATAAACTTTCAATTCCAATCTCTTTTTCTAGCAACACCAAAGTATCCATCTACTTGCATGAGAAAAAATGGTCTAAGAATAAATATTTTTTTGCAATGTAGAAGTAAAAGCCCAAAGAAAACCACATTTTCTTCTCTCCAAGCATTTTTCAAAGCAAAATTTGTATTTAATCTTGTATCAACTAGTCTTAAAAAATGGAGAATGCCACAAGAAGAAAGTAAACTCAACCAGAAAACAGTTCCTAAGTGTCTCTACACTAAGAAGTCCTAGAGTAGAACTTGAAGGCAATTACAACAGTTAAAGGGGTGGCTAGAAACTGTATGTCAGTCAGTTGAAGACAGATTACAGGAGGAGAAAAATCCAAACTTCTAAAGGATTGAAATTGACAGCCTCAAAATGCATTATAACTGGAATGATTACATTTAAAATGCATTGACCTGACATCATCACCTATTTATATTATTGTTTTTTCCAAATATACCAGATGTTGGAGGCATATGATAGAATAGGAGCAAGTTTGGAGTTATCAACCACAATTCAAATTCCATACTCCACTATCATATGACACTGGGTCAATTATTTACTTCCAGAATCCAGCTTTTTCATCTGTAACATCTATGCTAATATCTAATTCTCAGGGATGTGAAGTGTAAGGAAATGAACGTATGTGGAATACCTAGTACATTCCCAAGGAGATACAGAGTGCCAACTTTATTGCTCTACTTTATCTTTTAAAAGACTTTCTAGTGCTTTTAGTGTTCTAGTCCTTTCTATTGCTACTTTAGAGTGCTTTATCCTTCTGCGTGAGTTTTCACCAAGAGGCACCCATCACAGGTTCTCCTCTGCATAACTGAAGGTCATCAGATAACCTCTCCCTTCCTTGAAGTCCTTTATCAATTACTGTCAATTTGATTCAAGTGGCAATTAATCACTTACTACCGCGTGACATCTCTTGCAATCTTGCACTGCTAATCAGCAGCTTGATTTTCAAATTAAGTGTTGGTGGCTTTCTCTACTTGCTGGTTGGTAAGCACCTTGAAAGCTGACATTGTCTCTAAGATTATGTATTTCTAAGGGAATTTTAGTGCACCTAGTAAATGTAAAAGTTGTCACTGTTCTGGTTTTAAAATTAAAACATGCTTATGGAACATAAATGCAATAAGACACAGAGAGATTGCAAACTTACACAGGATACTTTGTCCCTTCATTTTTTGAAAGGTTCCATTATACTATGTTTTCTATATATGTAAATGTCTTTCATTTTGCACCTTTTAATGCATCTCTCTCAAACACTCCCTCTCCATCTAGCTTCAGGGGTCCTAAAATGTTTTCAGTTAAAACAAACCAGCTCACATATCAGCAAATTTATATTTGTACAACTTGAAGCTATTGAATTCTGTCTGAAGGTCTGTCAATCAAATGAGTGCATGTGCTTTGTAAAAATCGTTTTTCTTAGTAGTAAGTGTAGATCTCATCTCTGAGTGACATTTACATCATTGATTTTCAAAATGTAGTGCTTTAATGCTTGTATTGAGTCACTTAGAATTGTTAGAAGTACAGACTTCTTGGCCATACTTAAATGATAAATGAAATAATATAATGAGAATATAGTTCTTACTGCCAATTGAAAAACCACAGATAATCTCAAATTTGGAAATTTTTATGGACTTAGAAGTATGTATTTTGTCAACTTACCCTTTTAATTTTTACTCATTTAATCACTTTACATGTATTTATTGATTTCTGTGTCAGGCTCTCTATTATTTTCTGTTGTTTGACTCACTATTTCTGTCTTAAACTTTGGGGATAAGCACACACACATACACACACACAGACACACACACACAGACACATATACTCACATACCCTTTGAAGTCTTTTCTGTATACAAGTTCTAGTCAACAGTTTCTCATTCCTATATAATTCCATTTAAACCTTATTTTTAAAAAAAACATTTCAGGTGGAGATTCAATAAGGAAACAGTAAAAAGGAGTAAGTAATACAATGTCACGTAACTCTAATTTATGAGAACAAAAATTTAAATTCATTATAATCTCTGACCAAAGTCAAGCTACTAACATGTAGATTCTCCAAAGAAACATTGGGGACTTCCAGAATGTCACCTTCACATATTATGAGCAACCTCTAAATGTTAATTTTTATTATCCATGGTATTCATTATTAATAAAAAATAATTAATATATATCGACAAAAAACTATAATGGTATATTGTTTTTGATACCTACTTTCTTATAATATTCAAATAAATAGAAATTAAGATTATCTTAAAAAAGACTGAGTTAATTTCTAAACTTTTCTACTTATAAAAATAAGATATGGGGGCTGGGGTTGTGGCTCAGTGGTAAGCGCACTTGTCTGGTGTGTGTGAGATACTGGGTTCGATCCTCAGCACCACACCAAAATAAATAAATAAATGAATAAATGAATAAATAAATAAATAAATAAAGATATTCTGTCCATCTATAATTAAAATAAATTTTAAAATAAATAAAAAATTAGATATAGCACAAAAAGGATAGGGTACATATTTTTTTTAAATCAAATATGTACCCCAGACATCCTCTAGTCATTTCTTTTTTTTTAAAGAGAGAGAGAGAGAGAGAGAATTTTTTAATATTTATTTTTTAGTTTTTGGTGGACACAACAACTTTATTTTATTTTATGTGGTGCTGAGGATCAAACCCAGCGCCCCGTGCATGCCAAGCACGCTACCGCTTGAGCCATATCCCCAGCCCCTCTAGTCATTTCTTGCCACTTACATAATTTATGCATGCTAATTTTGGTGGTGATGTTGATCTAGTACCTCCATTTTGAATGATGAATCTAGTTCTTCTCATCTTTTTCTTAGAGAAACAAATCCTTTTGAAAGCAAAATAGGAAAAGGAGATAAAATAAGAAGATACTTAGAGGAATTCTGAGTCATTTGCTTTGACTATCAAATTGAATGGTGTGACTATCTATTCAAGGAACATCAGATGCTATAGCATTATAGTATATCTGTGCCAATATTTTCACTCTCCCAAATCTGTTCTCTCTGCCTTTGCATGAAATAACCTTTCCCACTACTTGCTTGATCAACTCATTGTCATTCTTGAAGGATCTGTTCAACAATGTAAGGTGCACATTTTATTTCAAAAGTTCCTTTTCCCGGGAGTCTTCTATATATGAGGGGTTGTCTATTGTATTTGACTAAGAGTTATCTCTGTGATTTTTATCACCTTTAAATTTCCAGAGGGTGGGGACTTTCTGATTTTACTAAAAATGGATATTCCTTTTTATTCAAAGTGGACTAATAAAAAGGAGATTAACAGCTTTGAATTTAAATACTTGCTACATGTATCTTATGAGGTAGGATGGCTGATTAAACATAATGACAGAAACAAACAGAAACACCACATGTCCATTTTTGTGAAAACCTAAATGGTTTTCAGACTAGTCCCAATCAAAATAGAAACTTAGATTACAAATCCTGGAGAGAAATCAGTGCTTCCACTCCTCATTTCTACTCTTAACAAGCTTTGTTTTGTTTTGTTTACTGTAAGACAGCAATTTACAAATTCTTGTTTTTCTGCACAGAATCTCCAAAGTTAAGGGAAGTAAAGGGAAGGAAAAGAAATATGTTCAAACACAATTTTGCAGCATTTCATGACTTGATAAAATGCCTGAAGACTGTGTTGATAGCCATATGTTTAATTTGCTCTCTTTAGTTTTCAAGATATGGATCTAAAGAGACAGCTCATAATTACGGTTAGATGGGAGGAATGAATTTCAAGACATCTATTATACAAAAAGGTGATCATCATTAATGACAACATTGTATTCTTGACAAGCATGAAAAGTGTAGATGCTATGTGCTATCAACCTAATAACTTTGAGGTAATGAATTTGGTTATTGTCAAGATTTCAACCATTCCACAAGGTATATATATATAGCAAAACACTGTGTTGCACATGATAACACACGTAGTTGTATTTATTTATTTAAATCTAGAGAAAAAATTAAAAGGGAGACCTTTCATGATAAAAGAAGAGAGATCGTTGGAATAGAGGAAGAAGATTGACAAGTAGGGAAGAGGGAAGAACATTGGAATGAACTGACCAAATTCTCCTATGCACATATATGAATATATGAATATACCACAGTGAATCTCACCTTTATGCATACCCACAAGGTACTAATTTTTTAAAAAAACCTCTAAATAATTAGAAGAAAGATCAGTAATGTATATTAAATGGAACAAGGGAGGGAGGAGTGGAGGGTAAGGGAAGCACTGGGGACTGAATTGGAGCAAATTATATTCCATGCTTGTATAATTGTGAAAATGAACTCCAATATTACATATAATTTAAATGAACTACTAAAATGTGAAAAAGGAAAAATCCATATACATGCATATACATATATGTATACTTCAAGGAAAGTTAGATTATTCCTTCTTTCTTTATTATGTTTTGTGATCAAATGCACCTCTTTAGAATCATTTATGAGACTACATGACAATGTTATAAAAAAGAGGTTCTTCTAGGCTCACAAAGAACTGAAACATTGATTTGTTCTCCTCTGGTGATTGATGTCATCCCTACTATTCTGCATGTGTATGTATTTCTATAGGCATGTTATTATTTTTTTATTTTTAATTTCTTGCTCACCAATTGTGAGGGCCATTATTAGATGTAAGTGCTGTATGTGCCCTAAAAGTGTAGTGAAAATCTTCTCTTGTATCATAGATGTTCCTTTCCCTTATAAGAAACTCTCAAATCTTTCTTCTAATTAAATATAGTACTTAAGCATTCAATGTCTACCTACTGAAAATATAGCATAGGTTCTGCCAGCTAGAATCTAGCATTCAAAGAAAGCAGAAAATACCATATATCAGAGTTTTGATTTTTTTTTCTACCATTTGAGTTGCAGAAGAAAAGCTTAGAGAATCCATGAATCATGAAATTTTCAGGCATTAATTGGAATTTCAAATCATCTAAAAATCCATCTTTCCCTGATAATGCTGCCTCCAATCCTCCTCTTACTGTAACACAACCTATTATTAAAAAAAAACAATATTTATTGCAGGATACAAAAATAATTTGGATAATATTTTTTTTAAACTTTCTATTATTTGTTGTATTTTCATGTAACTACGAAATAGGGCCAGAGAACAATAAAGTTAGCCTGTCATGAACTGAGACCTTTGAAACCATGAAACCCAAAGAAACTTTTCATCCTCCAAACTGTTCTTGACAGATATTTTGGTCCTAGGGACAAAAACCTGACTAATGCATGCAGATAATACAAAATTGGGGCAACAAAGACCAGTTCTCCTATGGAGACTCACAGTAGCACAGTTGTTTTGCAATCTCTTTTAGCATGAAAAGAGTAAGGAGCCAGGTAGGAATCCAGGCAAAGAAGACAACAGGAACAGGAAGGCAATGAGTCATCAAGGTGTTTTTTTCTAAAAGATAATTTGTATGATAGAAACTTAGAGTTATGTATTTTTATAGAAAAGATACCCAAAGTACTCACTGACTTGGCTTCACTGCTGAGGTGTGACATAAACATTCTTCCAGATGCAAAAATGCCTTTTAATATGGCATATTGCAATATGTACTTCAGACTCACTTAGTATTAAAGCTTTTCTTCTGATCAGTTAGGGACTTCTAGGCAAATGAAGCCCTATTTCCTGTAGGATACGGAAGAAATATTTTCTCCAATTGTCACTAAAATCAAATGGTTCTTTGAGAGGTGGTGGCAAACCAAACCTCTACCTCATAATTTTAACAAATTCAGACAAGTGATAGCTTAGCCATGCTAAATAATCCTATTGAGAATTCAAAGAAACTATTAAAAGAATACATTTATTTATGAATTCAGTGTGTTCAAAGGTAGCTTGATGAAGCAAGGTTTTTATTGCTGTTAAAATAGTGGTAAGTCAAAGAATCATCCGTGGGAATTATTAGAGAAGCAGAATTTGTGATGATCAAGGGTTGATTGTCATTCACAGAAAGTAGGAATTTTGAAATTAATAACCATGACTGTTGGGGCTGGGATTATGGTTCAGTGGTTGAAGGCTCCCCTAGCATGTGTGAGGCCCTGGGTTCAATCCTCAGCACCACATATAAATGAATACAATAAAGGTATTGTGTCCACTTACAACTGAAAAAAAAATGAGTTTAAAAAAATAACCGTGTCTGCCTATGGAAGCAAGAATTGAAGAAGACCAGAAGGAGCTATGAAAACACCCAGACTTAGTTACAAACAAAACAAATCTGATTACTTGCATAATCTTCACTGGAAAAGTTTTCCAGCTTCCACCATTACACAGATGACAGTCTCAGTGACTAAACTAGCAAGAAAATGGGGACAAAACTTTGACTGTGGGAAAAATTAAATTTCCATGGGGCATATCAGAGGTGATCATTAGAGAAGAAACCTCTTGGAAAGACAGTGTATCAAACTGATAAAGAAAAGAAAATAGGATGATGTCATATTGAGAAGCAAAACACAAACTACCAAACTCTGGTGAAAGAACCTGGGTATCTGGTAAATACGTATTTCCATATTAAGAATTGCAAATAAAATGGTAGAAAATATTGAGTTCCTCCCACATCTTTTATTATGATGTGCTCATGGATTGTTCTGCATCTATTTCTGTACATTGTTCTCTGTACCCACCATAGAAGTGAAAAAGCTCTATAGATAGTGGTCAAGGGTGAACATCAATTTTTGCTCAGTCCTTAGAGAAATAATTATACCTAATTTCTTCTTGAAATTTATAGGTGTGTTGTTGGTGTTAATTCTATATGTTTTAGTTATCATACACAAACTAAACGTGATCTTCTGCAAATCACATATTTGGGGGCTCAGATATTCAGTAACTTAACGACTATTTGTGTTAGTTTCATAGGCATCTTCAATACATCAGAATCTCACTCAGAATTCTAAACTGCTCCAGTCCTAAGCCTTTCATAAAACATTTTGTTGTTACTAAAGCTGACAAAAGTCTGGATTCTTTTTTCTTTTTTTTTCCTTAGAAAAACAGTGTTTCCTGTCCTTAGAATGAAATTTGCATAGTCAAAAATTTCCTCTCTGACATCCAAAATTGCAGTGTGATACGCTCAGTGGACTCTCTCCCCAGTGAAACAATGACTTAATTGGTAAATAGTCATCACAATGCTTAGTATCTTAAGTATTTACAAATAGCATATTACAATAAAGAAATGTTTATTTAAAATTCCTGTATCTACTCCCATACCCAACTCAATGTGAAAGAAACTATATTCCAGGTCTCTGTGGCCAAGACCATCAGTCTTCCTCTTCTCCCAGCATCCAGCCTAGAGCTATGGTGTAGAACTCTAGGCAACCAAAATTTCTCCTAATAAGTAATGCACAAGTTCTCTTGCTGGCAAGTTCAGACAATAGAATCAGGGTTTCCTCCCACCAAGCCTCTAGTTAGAAGCAGAAATACATCTCAATAAAAAAAAATTAAGAATAGGAAGCATTCTTTTATCGCTTCTACCTCATTTTGTTCAGAGGTCACAACATTTTACAATGAAAAGGACCAAATCTTGAGGTCAAGGCCATTGCCCCTACCCAACATGGCACTCATACAGTCTTTGTGCCATATGGGAGAAGCATTCACTATATGCAACCTCAGGACTAGTTCAATGGCACAGGGGTTCTGCCTGTGAAGGTGAGGCTGACTACCAGAAAAAAGATCTCTGTACCCTACTCTAAGGGAAATCACCTTATCTGAAACAGAATGTGGGAAGTTCATCCATAAAAAACAACTAGGTTGTAAACAAATAAGAGGAGGCTGGTAGTTCCATGATAGTGGCAGTAAAACAGAAAACATCACATTTACTATAAATTTAGCAGCAAGAACTAGGAAAAGAGACAGTGAGGAAGTGCCTCCCAGAAATTGGAGCAAGCCTCCAAGACAGGAAACACTCTGCTCGTGCAGAGGTGCCTACTTCAAATTGGATCAGATTGTGAAGCAATTTATGTTCACAGTGTGTTGTCAAGGAAAAAAAATAACTAAAGTAATCAGCTGGCAATTAGCAGAAGCTAACAGCTGGATGTGATACCAAAGAATGCAGACCAGCTAAAAATTTAATGGAGAATACAATAAGCAACACTCAAAAGGAGGCTAGTTGGGACCACAGTGATCTCTGATGGCAGACAGACTGTGTAAATGTCCAAAGAGTGCCTGGTCCTTTCAAGAGTGAAAGCAGAAACTAACTATTATGCCGACAAAGATTTCACTGAATTAGTACAATCGTCACTGAACAAAGAACAAGGCTTTGTCAGTTATGGAGTGTGGGGATTGTAGTTTGCAAAGTGGCTATTATCTATAATCTGTTATCTAAAATGTTCAGTTTTGACAAAAATAAACAGATATAAATGAACAAGAAAGTCCAGCCTTTATTCAGGAAAACAAAGGCATGCATATCTACTTGCACGCATACCTAGGGTACTATATCTAGATTTGAAATACGAGAAGAAGCCAGGTTTGAATGAATCAAACGATGAGCGACAATCTCTTATAAAAATCAAGAGCAGCACAAAAGAATGAGAAAAAAGAAAGGAATGCAATGGAAATTCTGGAGTTGAAAAGTGCAAGAATCAAAATGAAAAATTCACCACAGGGGATCACACAGTCGATTTGAGAGGGGCAGAAGAACAGATATGTGAATTTGAAGGTACAGAGAAGATTATAAAATCCTAAAGAATAGAAAGAAAAAAAAACCCGAAGAAAGTCTCAGAAAAATGTGGAATATCATTAACACACACACACACACACACACACACACACACACACACACACACACTGGGGCTGCAGAAGGAATGTATGTAAAAGTTAAAAATGTATTTCATAAATAATGCCTGAAACTTATGAAATTTGACAAAAAAAAATTACTAAGCTGCACATCCAAGAAACTAAAAGAACTTCAAGGATGATAATGCAGAGATTTATTCCTAAGTATATTATAGTGCAAATGTCGAAAAAGACAAAATCTTGAAAGCAAAGGAAAAATCACTCATTATGCACCATTGAAGCCAAGAATTCACAGTTGACTTTTTGTCTTTTTATGTTTGTCTTTTTGATATAAAAACGTGGATAAGTAATTCAAATAATAAATTACTTATTTAAAATAGTATGGGAATTCCACATCAAGAACAGGGAACGAAAAGTTGTCTGATAAGAATCCTTCAAGTTTTTTGGTTTATTTGCTATTTTACTTTACTAAATAACACAATTGTAACCTCAACATATGAGCCATGAGACTTGAATTATTATTTAATTCTTGCCTTCATGTAAAAAATAAAAGGTAGAAGTACAAAATATTTATAAGGCAAGTGGTATATGTTAAGTGCTAAGTACCATCTGTGTTCATATAGAAAATATTACTTTGTTTACCTTGTGACAGACTTTGCATGTAAGTTGCCTCTCATGGTTACCAAGATCCTTTTGGAATAGCAAAAAAAAAAAAATAATAACCAAAAATGTATAAATTCATATATGTGAAATAATTTAGAAAGGAAGTCAGTCATTAGGAGATTCAACAAAGTTTTGAAGCAAAAAAACTGGCTTTGTAACATGTTATATTATAGCTGAGGAGGTAGCTGATCCATCTTACACAAGTTAAAATATGTGCTATGGGTTTTGGAATCCCAGATTAAATACATTCTCCTTCTGGCAATTCCAAGGTCTCTGCACTCATCCAAGAGGGTAAAGCTCATCAGTCTACACACTGTCATATCCACAACCCACAGGCACTCTTCCTATTCCCTCATTCTACAGTCTAAGTAGATGTACAAGTTTGAGCAAAAGTTTGAAGAAATTCAGTAAAGAGGAAATGCCAAGATTAAAGAACACAAGACTTGTACCAGAAAATCAAAAGACAGTTAGAAAAAAACAGAATTTAATGTGTGTCATTGTACAAGGTATTTTTACACTGTGATGATAATGTCTTATAATATTTTATATGATACTATAATTGAGAATATTTGACATTACACATTGGTTATGTACAATTGAAGTGTATAATACAGAAAAATCTGTGCCCAGATATTAGCTGAACATAATCTAAAGGAAAAAAAGACCTCCTGAACACACATAAGGAACGGTCTTAGTAAAAAAAATAGTTTAATGGAGAAAAAAGAAAGAGTTAAGACCAGGGATGCTACTAGTGTGAGAATTTAAAGATGGAGACAACAGAAAAGACACAGGAAAGATTTACTCTGTGGTAATGATAATTTCTTTGTGGTTATAATAACTCACATGTGACTTTAAGTATTTCCCCAACTGAAAAGAGATATATATGGTTCTTCAGCGTGATAGTGCTAAAAATCAATGATGGTAAATTATTTTTTCCTAAAATAAATAAATCCATACTTAGACATAATGTTAGAAAAATATAACACAATAAAATAATATCCTGAATGCTTTTTATATGATAGAAAAGTGAGAATTGTTTTGTTAGACAGTATCTCATCAGTATCATTGAGAGCTGAAGTTCACAAGAAATAAAATCCATGAGTAACTGCAAAAGTACAGGTATAACAATTAAATAAATAAAGTAATAATTAGAGTTAATTATAGAAATTTCTATCATTGCCTACAGTATTCTGAGGAAATGTAACTTTGAATATGTACTTAAACAAATGCATTACTGACAAGTGTGTTCGGGACATTGGCATTGCAAAGAATCTGTAGATTTGTGTTTTATAAATAGTTTCTGAGAAGGATACTTGAAGATGTAATTCAGTTAATCAAGAGTTGTCAGGACAATGACATTTGTGGTTATCATACAGAGTTTAATGAAGAAATCTCAGGATGGCCACTATCAATAAATCTGGAATTAGAATACAATAAATAAATAAATCTCAATTAGAATACAAATTAAAATAGAATTAGAATACAATAAATAAATAAATCTCAATTAGAATACAAATTCAGAAGCCTCAATGAAACCAATTTTTCAGTACAAAAAAATAGAATTGCTTCAATAATTTGATAACTAAACAATGTGGTCAGTTATCCAAATGAAAAAAAAAATCAGAAAAAAAACATTCATGGGATATTGGCAAATAAAATAGAGGCACAAGAAATGTGTCTTTTAAATAAAGTCGACCAAACCGTATTATATTTGAGTATTTGATAAAGTGAAAAAAAGGATCCCCAAAACGTTAATGCTTGCAATTATCTCTCCTGACTGTCACAGGGGTTGTTGGTTTGAATTGTAGAAGAGGAAACGTGATCCTAGGAATTGACTGCTCTCTGTCATAAACACTGTTTTATGAAATGCTAACAATAAATCATTGTGAAGTGATTTTCTTTTGTTAAAGAAAAGGATAGAAAAAAGTCCAGAAAACATAATTGTGATTACAGAGCAGCATACAGTGCCATCCTTATAAAAAGACTGCTGACAGTTGTTAACAGAAACAACACAGAGTGAGTGGGCTTTAGATAACACAAATCATTAATGTTAATGTGCCAATTCACGAAGGAAGAATTCAAGAGATAGTACATAACTGACAAAACAAGAATCACAGGCATGAGTGTGTGTGTGTGTGTGTGTGTGTGTGTGTTCTCTGCACAAGCATGGGCACACATGAGTGTGTGTGTTACCAAGGCAGCCAAAGAAAAACAAAGGATAGGGAGATAACCACAAATTTGGACATTGAAGAAAAGAAGATAAGGGCATTTTAGGAACTCATATATTCAAATTTCATCAGAGAATCCATAAATCAATGCTAAAGTTAATGAATAAAAAAAATAAGGATCAAGAAAGATTTTCATTTATGTTACTTCAAACTGTCTCCTTGCCCAGACTCTCCCAGGAGACCTTATGGAGCCCCATCTGAAAGACTCCATTTGAACACATCGTTCCCTTTAAAGACCGGGGACAATCATAAGCAAGCTTACCCTTAAAGAGAAGGGAGGGAATCAACATCCTGAGGGTGGTGGTGGGAGCAGCAACCTTGACTACAAGATGTAAGAGGAACTGGAGGAAAGTCAACTCCTACTGTGACCCACACACAGGCTTCTGAGCACCCTCCTCCTTTAGCCCGGAGATGTCAAGTTGCCTCTCCTTGATGAGAACATGTAGATATGAACTTATAAAGTTATGGGCAATTTGGCAATGGCTTTCTTTTTTGTTGAATGTAATAAATAAATGTTTGATTCGTAGCTTTTGTTTTTGTGATTTTATTTTCCTAGTGCCACTTTGTACAAAAACATCAGCCTTTGATCCATTGGTGGTCAAGCTCTGTCCCTTTGCCCAGGCAGCTCGGAAAGCACTGCTCTGCCAAATTAAGCCACCCTGAGTCTGTGCTGTCAAGTTCAAATCTCCAGTGCCAAGTGCAGTGTTGTCATGAGCAAGCTGTGGCATTAACATAGACCAAACACATTTTTGTCTTCCCACATGTCAGGATTTACTGAACAACAACAAATTCAGAGGCTATACCACTTTCAACAGTAGCAGTTCACCAAGTACTCCCAGGTCACCTGATAGGCATGAACCAGGCAAACACACTCTCTTTTATTCCAATCTAAATATTCAGTATCTATAATATTCAAGTTGCCCATCCCACTTCACACACACATGTTGAAGAAAGGTTAAGAAAGAGTTAAGGCTGTGACAGGAGTTCAGGAGGCTGAACTGAAAGCAGAGGGTGAGAGAGCAGATATTGAATGCAAAGAGCCACTGTAGGTGGTCAGTCAAAGAACCTGTTGAGGGTACAGAGCTGTCAAAACACAGGAACTTATTCTGGGCCAGGGTCCACACAGACAGCCATTTCAGAGTGTTAGCTTGAGGTCTAAATTTGGAGTGGGCTGTGTGTGGTTGTCACAGACAGGAGAAACCATGCTTTGCGAATGGCACAGGTCAGAAATTCGGAAGTTCTTTCCTGTAGTGCTTTCTTGCAAGGCCCAGAGAAGTGGCCAGGTGATGGGGTCAGTGTTCCCTCATGTCCAGTCTTGGAGTGCTTCTCCTTTATAGGCCTTAGGTGATGGGGTTGCTTTATTTGGCAGTCTGGAGTTTTCAATAAATCCATGGGTCTGGATTTTCCAATAGGAGTTTGATACGACCATGCATCCATGTGGTTCTGATTAATTTGATAACTTTACAGGCAGTCATTTTGATCAGTGCAATTAATTTTATCATTTGTGCCTTATGATTGTGCGAGGCAGATGGTGTTTTTTTTTACTTACACGAACAAGGTAGAGTCATGCTACCTTAGCACTTAACCTCAAAATGGGGTAGCTGATGGCACACTCCTGCTTCATAAAGCAGAGTAGTAACTCAGAGTTGGGCACAGTGTGGAAACTGTTGTACTAAACACCATGGAGTAACTCAGAACTCTCCACAATGGACACCATGTGTTTGTGACTCAAATAGTATTTTGACTGAATGAAGGAAGAAGCAATGAATGCCTCAGATATGATAAAAATGAAGAGATATTTATTAATACAAAACTTGGCTGCTTCTGAAGAGTCAGAATGGGAGTTCAGATGGATAAGCAAGAGGATTGCATTTTATTAGAAGCCTTTCATATGCCCCTTTACCACTTCAATGTAAGCAAGAATAGGTATTTTAAATATAGAAACTTCTTGTTTCTTGTTGTAGAGATGAGAAAGTGTTTGCACTGTGACTGCAAAAGTAAAGAGACATAAAGATGGGGAGTTTTGCCTGTGATGTTCTTTTTAAGGAAGGGAACAGGGAATACATCAAAGGCCTGGCATTTGCCACTCAACGTAGGCATCACCATAACAAATTAACTGAAAAATCTGAAAATCGTAATTTTTATCTTAATTGAGGGCTTTGTTCTACTTCCATCCAACAAAAGCCACACTCAGTAAAATGTCAGGGATTTACCTATGTGTATGTTTCATCCAAAGCACATCATCATACAGTATCACACCCACGGGGCCAGGAGACTCTGCAACCTCTATATGCATCTGCTGAGTCTGTTGTGCCCTCTTCCTCTCATTAGACTCCTCAACTACAAACATTTCAGAAATGAGGACTTTCTTCAAAGATCAGCAATGGACAAACTGACAAATGAAGAGTGCAGCAGTCTTCCACCCTCACTGAGACACAAAACATTTGCAATAGTTTTGGGTTTTTAAATAGAGGCAGATTGCCCTGTTCTCTAAAGAGCACAAGAGCAAGTCATTCAAGTGTCTCCTTCTTTCATCAGAATCCTTCATCAAAGGCTTGAATGAAGTGGGGTAAAACCTTGAGTTGTCTGCTGTCCTTGCCAGCCTTGTGATTTTTGGCAGACCTTTATCAAAGACCTACTATGTGTAGGACCCTGGCGGACAACCTCAAATGAAAAAAAAAAAAAAAACAAAGTTGTGGATGCACATGTTTTTGAATTTGTTTTCCACCAACACTGAAAAGTGAAGAACCGCCCTATGAAAGAAAATGCCAATTATCTTGAGATGAGGGATTACAAACCATTGTAAACAGACCTTAGAAAATGTAAATTGGAAAGCGTTGAATCTGGGATTCTTCAGGCTCATTCCAATTTACCATTTCACCCTCTTCTCCTTTTTATGACACTCAGGAAAAAAAATTGCCTCCAATTTAAGAATTATTGTATTATACATATATGCAACATGAAAAATGTTAATTCTTCAGGGAGATTTCCCCTTAGGCCTTTAATTTGATTTTGAAATGGATGAAGTGAACGACAGTATTTCATTACCAAAACCCCCCTAGGAAGGTACTTTGGCTTGTCTAGTAAATTGTGAATGTCATGTTGATTCTCTCTTTATTACTCCACTAAAGGATGGTATTGACTCCTTGTGAAAATTGGGAATGAGGGGAAAATAAACTACAAAATATCTGTCCTTATTCTTCTGACTTGTCAATGTTAAGGAGCAAGGAAGAATTATCATATTAACCCTGTGGTGATAGCTGTAGTTGCTTACCCTAATCCCTGGTATTTCAAAATCATGCCAATGTAGCTAAAAAATAAAATAAAATTGTACTTAGATTAAACTTTTAAAACTATCTTTGTATCGTAATACATTTGATCATTTTTATAAGCCATAGACTGAATTGGATCAGGAGTTGTCTTTTATCACTGAAAAACTGGAAAGATCAAGCAATAAATATTAACTTTGGAGCCCATCTTTTAATCCCAAGCCGTGCCTCAACAGATAGCAAGATATAACCCCCGAGAGTTAAGCCTTCTTGTGACATCATTCATAGGAAAGTTAGGCTTTTGAGTCGCAGAATGCATTGGCTGTAGTCATTTTTCCCTTGTAGTGAGTGTTCAGGGTTTATGTCCTGGTAAT
The DNA here is from genome assembly GCF_045843805.1 of Urocitellus parryii. NCBI lineage: Eukaryota > Metazoa > Chordata > Mammalia > Rodentia > Sciuridae > Urocitellus > Urocitellus parryii. The sequence continues at coordinate 184,715,906 of NC_135531.1, read as the reverse complement.
GCTTCTGCCATTCATATTTACAGGGTTACACATCACTCTCTGACTCTGAAGGAGTATTATCTGTCAAGTGTCTGCACTTGCTTCCCAAACCACTTCCCTTCCCAAGACTTCCAATCTGGACCTGGTATCAATGCCGTCATCTCACTGTCTTAGTTTCAGTCCAACTCCCCTTCCTTACGTGAGACTGACTGAGAGAGGAAGTGATCAACAATCTCAACTCGACTTAGCCGTTCACCATGTGTTAGAAACCGTGTCCTTGCTAAACCCACCCACACATTGACATAGTGGGGTCTCAAGGTCTAAAAGTGTACATTGTTTCTCTGCAATCCATTTCAGTGATTATAAGAGTATGTGTCCACACTGAGAACATGCATTGCTTAGAAATTCCTAGTCTAGTGATCTGTGCTTTAAGGAGTCCCTTTGTAACTCTGATTAATAATAAAGTTTAAAAACCAATTTTCTCTTTCATTTTATATTCGTTCAATCTGTGGGTGGATTTCTAACATTGTGACCTATTTACAGTTTTCTTTTGGATCAACTAAGTAGCCTAAACTATGGACAAAACACAGACTCTAAATGCAGATGGACATGATATTAGAGTCAGCCAAATATTACTCTGTCATCAATGGTTTCTCAATATGATTAATGAAAGGACAGAGGCACAATACCTGGGTGTAGAAACATTGATGTACAAACACACTCAAACAGTAAATCTTAGATTTTTAAACATTTTATAAATGACAGAGAGTTTATGATTTTACTCTACAAGGTAATTTTTTTATAAAAAGCAAAAAATAAAAATTATCATCATAAAAATGTTTATGTGTGAATGGAATTATTTTTGTGTAATCCCTGAGTTTTAAGTTAGTGTTGCTGGTCATATTTTTTACAGGTGATGGAGAGAAAGTTCTCCTATGGGCATTGATCCATCATTGTATCATGACCAACAGCGTGGGCATTTGATAACTAAGAATGTTTACCAAAGGAAACTAAATCATATACTTTACCCTTCATGGACATTGATTTTCTTAGCAAAATTATGACTTATAAAAATGGTCTTGATCATGGATTAGCACATACTTAAAATAGTGACAATCTGAACTGTGATTGTTGCCTGATCATTAGAATAAAGAGATACAAGCCCAAATGGAGATCCTAAGCTAGACAAGACTCTAACATCTTGGATTCATATAATTGAATATAAGACAAGAAGGAGATTTAGTCATTCTTTTCTTAAAATTTATTTATTTATTTTAATTAGGTATATATGACAGCAGAGTGCTCTTTGATTCATTGTGCACAACTGCAGCACAACTTAACATTTCTGTGGTTGTACATGAGGTAATGTCACTCCATAGTCATTCTTTAAAAGGAAAATCTGGAGTCAGCGGCCACCATCCGGGAAAGCTGAAGGATACACCACCACTCTCCCACAGACTGCAACATCAAAACAGCGGTCACTCCATCCAGGCAGTCAGCGGCCACCATCCTGGAAAGCTGAAGGATACACCACCACTCTCCAACAGCTTGTAACATCAAAACAGCCAGCAGCAGGACCCCGGAGATCCAGGCCAACTGATTCGCGCGGCCAGCCCCATGGCTACAGAAGGCGTGGCGCCTCAGAGAAGCCATTAATTAGCAAGCAGGGAGGTTAGGGACTGCCATTAGGTGGAATCCCGCCAACCAAGCCCACACGGACCCTTGGGTGGAGCACGGGATCTCAGAAGGGGAAGGAAGCAGTACAGTCCCATCCCCCACAGCGGACACTCCACCGAGGCAGTCAGCGGCCACCATCAGGTAAAGCTGAAGGATACACCGCCACTCTCCCACAGACTGCAACATCAAAACAGGTTTGTGTCATTCAGCTCACCCCCCAGACAGCGGGAATTCGCATAAAATCTCTCCTAGGCTTGCCGGGAGAGGGAGTATCAAGCTGAGCCTCCATAAAGACTAGGGGGAAACTAGAGACACCTGACCTCCAACCCCTCCTCCCAGTAGCAGCCAAAACGAAACCTGGCTAGTCAGCGCTGGGGGAGGGGCAAGCAGGAAAAATCAAAGTGATAGAGTGCCAGGGATCCCAACAGCCTGCAGCAGGACCCAGGAGATCCAGGCCAACTGATTCGCGCGGCCTGCCCCATGGCTACAGAAGGCTTGGCGCCTCAGAGAAGCCATTAATTAGCAAGCAGGGAGGTTAGGGCCTGCCATTAGGTGGAATCCTGCCAGCCAAGCCCACACGGACCCTTGGGCCGAGCACAGGATCTCAGAAGGGGAAGGAAGCGGTACAGTCCCATCCCCCACAGCGGACACTCCACCGAGGCAGTCAGCGGCCACCATCCGGGAAAGCTGAAGGATACACCGCCACTCTCCAACAGCTTGCAACATCAAAACAGCCAGCAGCAGGACCCCGGAGATCCAGGCCAACTGATTCGCGCGGCCTGCCCCGCGGCTACAGAAGGCGTGGCACCTCAGAGAAGCCATTAATTAGCAAGCAGGGAGGTTAGGGACTGCCATTAGGTGGAATCCCGCCAGCCAACCCCACCGCTCACGCCCGGAACAGGCCCAGCGACCTGCCAGCATGGTAGTCACGACACCCCAATTGGAATAGGGGCAGAGCTGAGCCGCCTTCCACTCCCGGAACAGGCCCAGAGAGACGCCAGCGTGGTAGACACGTCACCCCAATTGGAGTAGGGGCACAGCCGCCGCCCGCACCTGCAAGGGAGACTTTTCAACTATACAAGAGCAACATAAATAAATAGGGGGTAAATTTCAAAAACACAACATTTGCACCAAGCAGAAAGAAACGCGAGCAGTATGAAAAGACAAGGAAAGAAAGGACCACAAGCAATGCAGTTCAACTCAACTTTAGAAGAGGTAATAGCGGCAACAGATGGAATATCAGATAAAGAGTTCAGGATATATATGCTTCAGATGATCTGGAGTCTCAAGGAAGACATGAGACAGCAAAATCAGACAATGAAAGATCACATTGACAAACAAATCCAGGAAGTAAAAGATCAATTTCACAGGGAGATAGAGGTAATAAAAAACAAACAAATAGAAATTCTAGAAATGCAGGAAACAATAAACCAACTTAAAAACTCAATTGAGAATACTACCAGCAGAGTAGATCACTTAGAAGAGAGAACATCAGACAATGAAGACAAAGTATTTCAACTGGAAAAGAACATAGACAGCTCAGCAAGTCTGCTAAGAAACCATGAGCAGAACATCCAAGAATTATGGGATAATATCAAAAGACCAAATTTAAGAGTCATTGGGATACAGGAAGGCACAGAGCTCCATTCCAAAGGAATAAACAGTCTATTCAGTGAAATAATATGAGAAAACTTCCCAGAATTGAAGATTGAGACAGAATCCCAAATCCTAGAAGCCTACAGGACGCCGAATGTGCAAAATCATAAGAGATCCACACCTAGACACATTATAATGAAGATGTCCAACATACAGAATAAGGAGAGATTTTTAAAAGCTGCAAGAGAAAGAAAGCAGATTACATTTAGGGGTAAACCAATCAGGATAACAGCTGATCTCTCAACACAGACTCTGAAAGCTAGAAGATCCTGGAATAACATATTTCAAACACTGAAAGACAATGGGCTCCAAACAAGAATCGTGTATCCGGCGAAATTAAGCTTCAGGTTAGAAGATGAAATTAAAACCTTCCATAATAAACAAAAGTTAAAAGAATTCGCAGCTAGAAAACCATCTCTTCAAAAAATCCTTGGCAAAACATTACAGGAAGAGGAAATGGAAAATAACATTGAAAACCAACAATGGGTTTTCCTGAACTTGGCGGCGGGAGCGGAGAGATCAAGTCTCTGACCTCTTCAGCTGTGCAGGCATAGGGAGTCGTAAACAGCCTAAATCTGTTTGCTCAGGATCACTAAGCAATGCTGAGCTGACGTGGATCTGGGGTGATCAATCTGGACCTCTCAGAACACACACTGAGCCCGGATCGGCTGAATTCAAGCTCCCATTCGTCTGATTCCCGCAGACAAACAGCTGTGACTCAGCACTAATCCATCCGGCTGAAACAACTAGTCGGCCCTTCTGATCCTACGGAGGTAATGGCAACCGAGCCTTCATAGGTGGTGGCCACAGGTTTCAAACGGGGCTTGGGAGAGACAGTAAGGACCCACCCATTGCATTGGTCACCCGGCAAAGGGAAACGAACTGTCGCCATTTGCAAGAGATACCACCATGGCAGAGAACTGACGTCACCAGACTGCGACGGAGGAGATAACTTCATTGAATCCTGCGGCTACAGGTGTGTAATCCCTTAGCCTTCCCTCTCCACACATCGGGGAAACCTTAAGGGCCCCTCCCAGCTCTCCCATAAGGGCCCCTCCCAGCTCTCCCGTGAGCGCAGTAGCCAGACCGAAGGAATTAGAGGTGGCGAGGGACCCGCGGCGCGGAACTACCACTCCCACCAGAGCTGACAGCTGAGGTCTCGTGCACCAGCTACCGGGGGCGTGGCTACCGGAGGGCAAGTAAAATTTGCTGAGGATTCTCAGCCCTAAGCTCCACAAACTTAGGGTCTGAGGGACAGGCAATCTGGGAGAGTGTGCCCAATCGTCCATGAAAACAGGGCTCCCAGGAGCAGCAGACCTGGCGTGTACCCAGTATTGTGGTGAGCGGCACCCGTGAGAGGGGCCTGGCTAGAGGAAAAGTGGGGAAGTGACTAGACACAAGAGGAGGCCCTAGGCACTCAGGATTGGAGACTCGCCCAGTCTGGGAGGAGGAGCTGCTGCACAGGGATTGGTTCCCGCGTATTGACAGGAGAAACTTGGCCTGGTGGGCACAGCGCCACCTACTGGAAGAGAAGTTAATCAAACTCTAAGACTGCATTTATTAGTGTTTTTTTTTTTTCTTTTTTCTTTTCTCTTTTTCTTTTTCTTTTTTTTTTTGATTTTGATTTGGGGTTTTCTTTCATTTTCATTTTTCTTTCTTATTTTTTAAATTTTTTTTTTACAATTTAAAAAATTTTTTTTTCTTCCAATTTTAATTTTAATTTTTGTTTTATTCTTTTTTTATATATTTTTTTCTTTTTCTTTTTTTTATTTCCTATTTTTTTCTTCTTTTGTCTTTTCATTTCTTTTCAATTATCTTATCCCCCCTTCCTTGAATTCTACCTGGTTACTCTCATTCTCTTTAGTGACTTCTTCCCTTCCCTTCTAATACCTTTCCTCCCAAGCATCAAATAAATTTATAGGAGTAAACAGTAACTCAGCAGTCGAACAGAACAAGAAGTAACATGAGCAGCTTCAAAAAGCAAGGAAGAAAAGAAGTACAAACAATGCAGGACAGCCTAAATATTCAGGAGGACCTAGAGTCATCGGAAAAATGTTCATATAAAGAACTCAAGGAACACCTTAGACAGATGGAATGGAACCTTAAAGAGGATACGAGACAGCAAATTCAAGCAGCAAAAGAACACATTGAGAATGAGTTACATAAACAGATAAAAGAAGAAGTTAAGCATCTTTATCAGGAGATAGAGATTATAAAAAATAATCAAACAATAATTCTAGAAATGAAGGAAACGATAAACCAAATTAAAAACTCAATTGAGAGTATCACTAACAGAGTGGAGCAAGTAGAAGCCAGAACGTCAGATACTGAAGACAAAACATATCATCTTGAAAAGAGTCTAGCCAACTCAGAAAGGCTGGTAAAAAATCACGAGAAAAACATCCAAGAGTTATGGGATAACATAAAAAAACCAAATTTACGAGTCATCGGGATAGAAGAAGGTACAGAGATTCATACCAAGGGAATGAGTAACCTGCTGAATGAAATAATGACAGAAAACTTTCCAGAAATAAAAAAGGAAACAGATATACAAATTGAAGATGCATTCAGGACACCGAGCACACAAAATCACAGTAGACCAACGCCAAGACACATTGTTATGAAGATATCCAATATACAGAACAAAGAGAAAATATTAAAAGCTACAAGAGAAAAGAGACAGATTACATTCAGGGGTAAACCAATAAGATTAACAACAGATTTTTCATCACAGACACTGAAAGCAAGAAGGTCATGGAACAATGTATTTCAAACACTGAAAGACAATGGATGCCAACCAAGAATTCTGTATCCAGCAAAATTAAGCTTCAGGTATGACAACGAAATAAAAATCTTTCATGATAAACAAAAGTTAAAAGAATTTGCAGCCAGAAAACCAGCATTGCAAAGCATTTTGAGCAAAACACTACACGAGGAAGAAATGAAAAACAATAACCAAAACCATCAGAGGGAAGTGCCTCTGTAAAGACAGAGGGTGAGGGGAAAGATAATCATGGAGAAACAAACTAATTTTTTTTTAAAAAAGGATAAATAATCAAACATGGATGGAAGTACAAACCATATATCAATAGTAACTCTGAATGTTAATGGCTTAAACTCTCCAATAAAGCGACATAGGCTGGTATCATGGATTAAAAAAACAAATCCAACAATATGCTGCCTCCAGGAGACACATCTGATTGGAAAAGACATACACAGGCTGAAGGTGAAAGGATGGGAAAAAATATACCATGCACACGGTCCTCGTAAGCAAGCAGGGGTGGCCATCCTCATATCTAATAAAATTGACTTCAAGACTAAGTTAATCAAAAGGGATAAAGAAGGACACTATATACTGTTAAAAGGAACCATTCACTAACAAGACATAGCAATTATCAATATTTATGCACCAAATAATGGCGCTGCGATATTCATAAAACAAATTCTCCTCAAGTTCAGGAATCAAATAGACAAAAACACAATAATTATGGGTGACTTCAACACACCTCTCTCACCATTGGACAGATCCTCCAAACAAAAGTTGAATAAAGAAACGATAGAACTCAATACCACAATCAATAACCTAGACTTAACTGACATATATAGGATATATCAAACATCATCAAATGGATATACTTTTTTCTCAGCAGCACATGGATCCTTCTCAAAAATAGACCATATATTATGCCATAGGGCAACCCTCAGTAAATATAAAGGGGTGGAGATAATACCATGCATTTTATCTGATCATAATGGAATGAAACTGGAAATCAATGATAAAAGAAGGAAGGAAAAATCCTGCATCACATGGAAAATGAACAATATGTTACTGAATGATCAATAGGTTACAGAAGACATAAAGGAGGAAATCAAAAAATTCTTAGAGATAAATGAAAATACAGACACAACATATCGGAATCTATGGGACACAATGAAAGCAGTTTTAAGAGGAAAATTCATCGCCTGGTGGTCATTCCTCAAAAAAAGAAAAAACCAACAAATAAATGAGCTCACACTTCATCTCAAAGCCCTAGAAAAGGAAGAGCAAAACAACAGCAAATGTAGCAGAAGGCAAGAAATAATTAAAATCAGAGCGGAAATCAATGAAATTGAAACAAAAGAAACTATTGAAAAAATTAACAAAACTAAAAGTTGGTTATTCGAAAAAATAAATAAGATCGATAGACCTTTAGCCATGCTAACGAAGAGAAGAAGAGAGAAAACTCAAATTACTAACATACGGGATGAAAAAGGCAATATCACAACAGATGCTACAGAAATACAGAAGACAATTAGAAATTATTTTGAAAACCTATATTCCAATAAAATAGAAGATAGTGAAGACATCGATAAATTTCTTAAGTCATATGATTTTCCCAGACTGAGTCAGGAGGATACACACAATTTGAACAGACCAATATCAATGGATGAAATTGAAGAAGCCATCAAAAGACTACCAACCAAGAAAAGCCCAGGAACAGATGGGTATACAGCGGAGTTTTACAAAACCTTTAAAGAAGAATTAATACCAATACTTTTCAAGTTATTTCAGGAAATAGAAAAAGAGGGAGCTCTTCCAAATTCATTCTATGAGGCCAACATCACCCTGATTCCGAAACCAGACAAAGACACCTCAAAGAAAGAAAACTACAGACCAATATCTCTAATGAACCTAGATGCAAAAATCCTCAATAAAATTCTGGCAAATCGAATACAAAAACATATCAAAAAAATTGTGCACCATGATCAAGTAGGATTCATCCCTGGGATGCAAGGATGGTTCAATATACGTAAATCAATAAATATTATTCACCACATCAATAGACTTAAAGATAAGAACCATATGATCGTCTCGATAGATGCAGAGAAAGCATTCGACAAAGTACAGCACCCCTTTATGTTCAAAACATTAGAAAAACTAGGGATAACAGGAACTTACCTTGACATTGTAAAAGCAATCTATGCTAAGCCTCAGGCTAGCATCATTCTGAATGGACAAAAGTTAAAGGCATTCCCTCTAAAATCTGGAACAAGACAGGGATGCCCTCTATCACCACTTCTATTCAATATAGTTCTCGAACACTGGCCAGAGCAATTAGACAGACAAAGGAAATTAAAGGCATAACAATAAGAAAAGAAGAACTTAAATTATCACTATTTGCAGATGACATGATTCTATACCTAGAAGACCCAAAAGGATCTACAAAGAAACTACTAGAACTAATAAATGAATTCAGCAAAGTGGCAGGATATAAAATCAACACGCACAAATCAAAGGCATTTCTGTATATCAGCGACAAAACTTCTGAAACGGAAATGAGGAAAAACACTCCATTCACAATATCCTCAAAAAAAATAAAATACTTGGGAATCAACCTAACAAAAGAGGTGAAAGATTTATACAATGAAAACTACAGAACCCTAAAGAGAGAAGTAGAAGAAGACCTTAGAACATGGAAAAATATACCCTGTTCATGGATAGGCCGAACTAACATTATCAAAATGGCGATATTACCAAAAGTTCTCTATAGGTTTAATGCAATGCCAATCAAAATCCCAAAGGCATTTCTTGAAGAAATAGATAAAGCAATCATGAAATTCATATGGAAAAATAAAAGACCCAGAATAGCAAAAGCAATTCTAAGCAGGAAGTGTGAATCAGGCGGTATAGTGATACCAGATTTCAAACTATATTACAGAGCAATTGTAACAAAAACAGCATGGTACTGGTACCAAAACAGGCGGGTGGACCAATGGTATAGAATAGAGGACACAGAGACTAATCCACAAAGTTACAACTATCTTATATTTGATAAAGGGGCTAAAAGCATGCAATGGAGGAAGGATAGCATCTTCAACAAATGGTGTTGGGAAACCTGGAAATCCATATGCAACAAAATGAAACTGAATCCCTTTCTCTCGCCATGCACAAAAGTTAACTCAAAATGGATCAAGGAGCTTGATATCAAATCAGAGACTCTTTGCCTGATAGAAGAAAAAGTTGGCTATGATTTACATATTGTGGGGTCGGGCTCCAAATTCCTTAATAGGATACCCATAGCACAAGAGTTAATAACAAGAATCAACAAATGGGACTTACTTAAACTAAAAAGTTTTTTCTCAGCAAGAGAAACAATAAGAGAGGTAAATAGGGAGCCTACATCCTGGGAACAAATTTTTACTCCTCACATTTCAGATAGAGCCCTAATATCCAGAGTATACACAGAACTCAAAAAATTAGACAATAAGATAGCAAATAACCCAATCAACAAATGGGCCAAGGACCTGAACAGACACTTCTCAGAGGAGGATATATAATCAATCAACAAGTACATGAAAAAATGCTCACCATCTCTAGCAGTCAGAGAAATGCAAATCAAAACCACCCTAAGATACCATCTCACTCCAGTAAGATTGGCAGCCATTATGAAGTCAAACAACAACAAGTGCTGGCGAGGATGTGGAGAAAAAGGTACTCTTGTACATTGCTGGTGGGACTGCAAATTGGTGCGGCCAATTTGGAAAGCAGTTTGGAGATTCCTGGGAAAGCTGGGAATGGAACCACCATTTGACCCTGCTATTGCCCTTCTAGGACTATTCCCTGAAGACCTTAAAAGAGCATGCTACAGGGATGCTGCCACATCGATGTTCATAGCAGCACAATTCACAATAGCTAGACTGTGGAACCAACCCAGATGCCCTTCAATAGATGAATGGATAAAAAAAATGTGGCATCTATACACAATGGAGTACTATGCAGCAATAAAAAATGACAAAATCATAGAATTTGGAGGGAAATGGATGGCACTAGAGCAGATTATGCTTAGTGAAGCTAGTCAATCCCTAAAAAGCAAATACCAAATGTCTTCTTTGATATAATGAGAGCAACTATGAACAGAGCAGGGAGGAAGAGCAGGAAGAAAAGATTAACATTAAACAGAGACATGAGATGGGAGGGAAAGGGAGAGAAAAGGGAAATTGCATGGAAATGAAGGGAGACCCTCATTGCTATACAATATTACATATAAGAGGTTGTGAGGGGAATGGGAAAATTAACAAGGAGAGAAATGAATTACAATAGATGGGGTAGAGAGAGAAGATGGGAGGGGAGGGGAGGGGGGATAGTAGGGGATAGGAAAAGTAGCAGAATACAACAATTACTAATTGGGCATTATGTAAAATTGTGGATGTGTAACCGACGTGATTCTGCAATCTGCATTTGGGGTAAAATTGGGAGTTCATAACCCACTTCAATCTAATGTATGAAATATGATATGTCATGAGCTTTGTAATGTTGTGAACAACCAATAAAAAAAAAAAAACCAACAATGGGAGGTAGGAGAGTAAAGGGGGGAAAGTAGTCAAAGAGGATAACAAATCAGGTTTAGTAACATCAATAAACAAATATGGATAGAAGAACAAACCATATCTCAATAATAACACTAAATGTTAATGGCTTATACTCACCAATTAAGAGACACAGGCTAGTAGAATGGATCAAAAAACAAGACCCAACAATATGCTGTCTACAGGAGATGCATTTGATAGGAAAAGATATACATAGACTGAAGGTGAAAGGTTGGGAAAAATCATATCACTCATATGGACCATGGAAACAAGCAGGAGTGTCCACACTCATATCTAATAAAATAGATTTCAAGCCAAAGCTAATCAAAAGGGATATAGAAGGACACTTCATACTGCTCAAGGGAACCATACACCAACAAGACATAACAATCGTAAATATATATGCCCCAAATAATGGTGCAGCTGTGTTCATCAAGCAAACTCTTCTCAAGTTCAAGAGTCTAATAGACCACCATACAATAATCATGGGAGACTTCAACACACCTCTCTCACCACTGGACAGATCTTCCAAACAAAAGTTAAATAAGGAAACTATAGAACTCAATAACACAATTAACAACCTAGACTTAATTGACATATATAGACTATACCACCCAACATCAAGTAGCTACACTTTTTTCTCAGCAGCACATGGAACCTTCTCAAAAATAGACCATATACTATGTCACAGGGCAACTCTTAGACAATACAAAGGGGTAGAGATAATACCATGCATCTTGTCTGATCATAATGGAATGAAACTGAAAACCAATGATAAAAGAAGAAAGGAAAAATCAAGCATCACCTGGAGAATGAACAATAGGTTGCTGAGTGATCAATGGGTTTTAGAAGACATCAAGGAGGAAATTAAAAAATTCCTAGAGTTAAATGAAAACACAGACACAACATATCGGAATCTATGGGACACATTGAAAGCAGTTCTAAGAGGAAAATTCATTGCTTGGAGTTCATTCCTCAAAAAAAGAAAAAACCAACAAATAAATGATCTCATACTTCATCTCAAAATCCTAGAAAAAGAAGAGCAAAACAACAGCAAAAGAAGTAGAAGGCAAGAAATAATTAAAATCAGAGCTGAAATTAATGAAATTGAAACAAAAGAAACAATTGAAAAAATTGACAAAACTAAAAGCTGGTTCTTTGAAAAAATAAATAAAATTGACAGACCCTTAGCCATGCTAACGAAGAGAAGAAGAGAGAGAACCCAAATTACTAGCATACGGGATGAAAAAGGCAATATCACAACAGACACTTCAGAAATACAGAAGATAATCAGAAATTACTTTGAATACTTATACTCCAATAAAATAGAAGACAGTGAAGGCATAGATAAATTCCTTGAGTCCTATGATCTGCCCAGATTGAGCCAGGAGGATATAGACAACCTAAACAGACCAATAACAATAGAGGAAATAGAAGAAACCATCAAAACACTACCAACTAAGAAAAGCCCAGGACCGGATGGGTATACAGCAGAGTTTTACAAAACCTTTAAAGAGGAACTAACACCAATACTTTTCAAGCTATTTCAGGAAATAGAAAAAGAGGGAGAACTTCCAAATTCATTCTACGAGGCCAACATCACCCTGATTCCGAAACCAGACAAAGACACTTCAAAGAAGGAAAACTACAGACCAATATCTCTAATGAACCTTGATGCAAAAATCCTCAATAAAATTCTGGTGAATCGGATTCAAATACATATCAAAAAAATTATACATCATGATCAAGTAGGATTCATCCCTGGGATGCAAGGCTGGTTTAATATACGGAAATCAATAAATGTTATTCACCACATCAATAGACTTAAAAATAAGAACCATATGATCATCTCAATAGATGCAGAAAAAGCATTCCACAAAGTACAGCATCCCTTTATGTTCAAAACGCTAGAAAAATTAGGGATAAAAGGATCATACCTCAACATTGTAAAAGCAATCTATGATAAGCCACAGGCCAGCATCATTCTGAATGGAGAAAAATTGAAGTCATTCTCTCTAAGATCTGGTACAAGACAGGGATGCCCTCTCTCACCACTTCTGTTCAACATAGTCCTCGAAACACTGGCCAGAGCAATTAGACAGACAAAAGAAATTAAAGGCATAAAAATAGGAAAAGAAGAACTTAAATTATCACTATTTGCAGATGATATGATTATATACCTAGCAGACCCAAAAGGATCTACAAAGAAACTACTAGAACTAATAAATGAATTCAGCAAAGTGGCATGATATAAGATCAACACGCATAAATCAAAGGCATTCCTGTATATCAGCGACAAATCCTCTGAAACAGAAATGAGGACAACTACTCCATTCACAATATCCCCCCAAAAAATAAAATACTTGGGAATCAACCTAACAAAAGAGGTGAAAGATTTATACAATGAAAATTACAGAACCCTAAAGAAAGATATAGAAGAAGACCTTAGAAGATGGAAAAATATACCCGGCTCATGGATAGGCAGAACCAACATCATCAAGATGGCGATATTACCAAAAGTTCTCTATAAGTTTAATGCAATGCCAATCAAAATCCCAGCAGCATTTCTTGTAGAAATAGATAAAAGAATCATGAAATTCATATGGAATAATAAAAGACCCAGAATAGCAAAAACAATGCTAAGCAGGAAGTGTGAATCAGGCGGTATAGCGATACCAGACTTCAAACTATACTACAGAGCAATAGTAACAAAAACAGCATGGTACTGGTACCAAAACAGGCGGGTGGACCAATGGTACAGAATAGAGGACACAGTAACCAACCCACAAAACTACAACTATCTTATATTTGATAAAGGGTCTAAAAGCATGCAATGGAGGAAGGATAGCATCTTCAACAAATGGTGCTGGGAAAACTGGAAATCCATTTGCACCAAAATGAATCTGAATCCCTATCTCTCGCCATGCACAAAAGTTAACTCAAAATGGATCAAGGAGCTTGATATCAAATCAGAGACACGGCATGTGATAGAAGAAAAAGTAGGGTATGATCTACATACTGTGGGATAGGGCTCCAAATTCCTCAATAGGACACCCATAGCGCAAAAGTTAACAACTAGAATCAACAAATGGGACTTACTCAAACTAAAAAGTTTTTTCTCAGCAAAAGAAACAATAAGAGAGATAAACAGGGAGCCTACATCCTGGGAACAAATCTTTACTCCACACACTTCAGATAGAGCCCTAATAACCAGAATATACAAAGAACTCAAAAAATTAGACAATAAGATAACAAATAACCCAATCAATAAATGGGCCAAGGACCTAACAGACACTTCTCAGAGGAGGACATTAAATCAATCAATAAGTACATGAAAAAATGCTCACCATCGCTAGCAGTCAGAGAAATGCAAATCAAAACAACCCTAAGATACCATCTCACCCCAGTAAGAGTGGCAGCCATTAGAAAGTCAAACAGCAATAAGTGCTGGAGAGGATGCGGGGAAAAGGGCACTCTTGTTCATTGCTGGTGGGACTGCAAATTGGTGCAGCCAATTTGGAAAGCAGTATGGAGATTTCTTGGAAAGCTGGGAATGGAACCACCATTTGACCCAGCTATTCCCCTTCTCGGTCTATTCCCTAAAGACCTAATGAGAGCATGCTACAGGGACACTGCTACATCGATGTTCATAGCAGCACAATTCATGATAGCAAGATTGTGGAATCAACCTAGATGCCCTTCAATAGATGAATGGATAAAAAAATGTGGCATTTATACACAATGGAGTATTACACTGCATTAAGAAATGACAAAATCATAGAATTTGGAGGGAAATGGATGGCATTAGAGCAGATTATGCTAAGTGAAGCTAGTCAATCTTTAAAAAATAAACACCAAATAACCCCTTTGATATAAGGGGAGTAAACAAGGACAGGGTAGGGACGAAAGTTTGAGAAGAAGATTTTCATTAAACAGGGATGAGAGGTGGGAGGGAAAGGGAGTGAGAAGGGAAACCACATGGAAATGGAAGGCGATCCTCAGGGTTATACAAAATGACATATAAGAGGAAAGGAGGGGTAAGACAAGATAATACAAATGGAAGAAATGATTTACAGTAGAAGGGGTAGAGAGAGAAAAGGGGAGGGGAGGGGAGGGGAGGGGGGATAGTAGAGAATAGGACAGACAGCAGAATACATCAGACACTAGAAAGGCAATTTGTCAATCAATGGAAGGGTAACTGATGTGATACAGCAATCTGTATACGGGGTAAAATTGGGAGTTCATAACCCACTTGAATCAAACTGTGAAATATGATGTATTAAGAACTATGTAATGTTTTGAACGACCAACAATAAAAAAAAAAATTCATTAGGAAACCTATTCCACATAAGAGACATTTAGGGCAATGTCAGCTGGGATGGAGAAGAGGGAACAGACTCCAGAAATATTTACAAGGTTTTTTTCTTCAGAACCTTTTTTATTTATCATCTACCCAACACTACAAGTTTTATCATGCTAAGCGAAGTAAGCCAATCCCCAAAAAACCAAAGGCCAAATGTTCTCTCTTATAAATGGATTCTGATCCATAGTGAAGGGGACATGGGAAAAATGGAGGAGCTTTAATGGGGCAAAGGGGAGGGAGGGGCAGAGAGGAGGCATGGGGACAGGAAAGGTGATGGAATGAGATGTACATCACTACCCTAGGTACATATATGACTGTACATATGGTGTGATGCTACACTGTGTACAACCAGAGAAATGAAAATTTGTGCTGCAATTGTGTACAATGAATCAAAATGAATTCTGCTGTCATATATAATTAATTTAAATAAATTAATTATTTTTTAAAAATAAAAAATAAATAAATAAAAAAATAAAAGGAAAATCTGAATAATAGTTTAAAAGTATACTAAGCATTATCTGGATTTTACTTAAGAAAAAATAGAAATCACCACCTTCAGCAGTTGATTGGGAAATTAGAGCCTGTGCCAGAGCAACCTTGGACATTATTCAGTAATGTCTCCCACTTTACAAATCATAACTCAGGTTATGACTGTGTTCACTTGTCATTTCAACAATAAAGGTTGGTGGGGATGTGGGAGAAAACATACATTCATATACTCCTGGTGGGAATGCAAATTGGTTCAACCATTATAGAAAGTGGTGTGGAAGTTCTCAGAAAACTTGGAATGGAACCACCATTTGACGAAGCTATTCCACTTCTCAGTTTATACCTAAAGAATTTAAAATCAGCATATCACAGTGATGCAGCCACATCAATGTTTATAACAGCTCAGTTCACAATAGCTAAACTATGAAACAAACCTAGATGTCCTTTAACAGAAGAATAGATAAAGAAAATGTGATATAAATATATGTATATATATATCACATATATATATACCACATATGTATAAATATGCATGTTAAATATATGGATACACATACACACAATGGAATATTACTGAGCCTTAAAAAGGAATGAAATTATGGCATTTGTTGGTAAATGGTTGGAGCTGGAGAATATTATGCTAAGTGAAATAAGCCAGTCCATAAAAACTAAAGGCTGAATGCAGATGCTAACTCACAATAAGGATCCGGGAATGGGGAAAAATAGAGTTACTTTGAATTTTGTAGAGGGGAGTGAAGAGACGGGATAGGATATGAGGATAGTAGAATAAATCAGACATTATTACCGTATGTACATATATGACTACATGACCAGTGGCATCCTACAGCATGTACTACCAGAAAAATGAGAAATTATTCTCTATTTGTGTATGATGTATCATAGTACATTCTACTGTCATTTACAACTAATTAAAACTAATTTTAAAATAATTTAAAAATAAATTTAAAAAAACTTTTAAGTATTCTTGACTTTATTAATATCTGCAAAGACCCTTTTTCTAAGTAAAATCACATTTACCAGCTTTAGCATTTAAGATGTTTGCAAATATTTGGAGAAGGGGATCTTTAAATCTCCCACTTATTCTTTGATGTTGTGGAAAATAAGATAAGTAATGGATGAGGTTAGATATGTGATTCCAACCTTTGATTTTCTTTTTGAAATGTTCTGTCCTTTAAGGTCAAGAGGTATAAAGAATGTATTCCTGAAGGCACACTATTAAGTAGAACTTTCCCTAATCTATTTGATTCTCAATATGGTACCAATAATCCAAGATCTTTAGGATATATTTTATTAAATCCTAACTGCATTAGTTTGTCAGTTTGATTTTTCCCATGTGATACACAAAAACTTCTAGCAATTGGATGAACAATAAAAGGGATTCATTAGTTTGTTGATCACTTATTTATTCATTCTTGTGGCCATGGATTTACTAAACCCTTTTTGTTTAGACAGACTATTTGGCTCTGGGTATTCGTAGATGAAAAGGTATGGCCTCTGTCTTTTTGGAATCCAAATCATGAAACTATTTTATGGAAAAGAAATTATAATGAAATGGGATTCATTAACAAGTTAAAAGCTACAATGTATAATGGTAAAACTCAATTAAAGGAGTCCTTAAATATGCCTGGGAGTTCTAGAAAAAAAAATCTCTGCAAAGGTCACTACTTAGCTGTCAAAGACTTTAAGATGGAGCACATCCTACCAATGAGCAAAACAGGCACAGAGAAGAACATGTGTCAAGGCTGATGGGCATGGGGACCTTTCTGGAAGCCCAGGACAGTTCAGTGCTTCTTACACACAAAACATAAAGGGATTTATGGAGGAAATTAGAGAATGGCTTATAGGATCCTGTACAAATTTGCATTTGATTCATATTGAATAATTCTGATAATAATCATTTCTAAAATGGTTAACTGCAATTTGAAGCTAAACTGATAGCTATAGAGGTCGTGATTGTGATTGTGTGTGTGTGTGTGTGTGTGTGTGTGTGTGTGTGTGCTGGCGCATGCGCTGTTTTAACAGGGCCGATAAACATTTGTAAGAGATTATTTTACTGAAGGATGAACTGTCTACTGCAGTCACAGTTCAGCCACATCCTATTCCTTGCCAATTTGTACATTTTTCTTACTCATTTGTCTCTAAAGGCATCTGAGTTTGCAAATCCTGAAAGACAAATACTTATATCTAGATGAGTTCATGCAATTCTCCTAATATCCTTGATAGATAACACAGTCCTATATATAGCTTCAAAATTATACCATAGGTGACTTCCTGATGGAGTTACCCAGGAATGAAATCACCCTGTTACTATCAAAACTAGAAAATTGAATTTGGATATGATACAATGATTTCAAACCTTTGTTTACAGGAAGCACAGGAAGTGATCTTTAATTCAAAATGGAAATTTAGAATTATATTTAATAAGATCTGTGAGATTTTTATATAAAAAGTATAAATTATTGGTAAATTTGTAAAACCTGAACAAATGGAGACAGACATATATAAAGATTAGAAGCTTCAGTATGGTTTCTTTAAGAGAAAGAAACAAATGAGGTTGGGGAGCCCATGATTACTCCAGGACACTTTATGGAGAGAGATACTGGCCACTGCCCAGGGCAAGGAGGCCAAAGAAACCAAATTCAAGTTTGGGCTTCCAGAAACCATTCCAGCCAGAACCGTCAAGGCAACATAATGAAGAGGAGAGAGCTGTACACAGAAGGAGCACCAGAAGTTTTCAGAGGGACCCTACTCATTCTAGAAATGCCCTGCATACCTGGGAGAACAAATTGACTGAGGTTGTCTTATAATGTTCTCAGTGCAACAATCCTGAGACAACTCTGAACTGAGGGATACTTCTGTTCCAATAAGCTCGTTGAAATATCTCAATTTATTTTTCCAAAATATTAGCAATTCGACCTCAGCTGTATATAAAAAGGACAATGCAGCCTGATTAGAAAGGATATAGTTCAAGAATTAAAGATTTGTTGAACATTCAAAAATCAATTAATTATATAATCATCTCAAGAGGTGCAGAAAAAGCATCTGATAAAATACAAAATCAATTCACCTCTAAAAACACACCAACTAGAAATAGATGGAAATTTACTCCATCTGAAATAATATCTATGAAAATAAATTCTGAGACTAACATACATTAAGGCAAAAGACTGATGCTTCCCCTACCCCACCCCCATACTGGGAACAAAGCAAAGATATTGACCCCCAGCATTGTACAAGTGATTTACCCCATGAAACAAGAAAACACAAACAAATCAGGAAAGACAGCAAACTGAAAGAAACTAATTTTGGTAAGCAAAAAGCAAAAACAGACTTACTCACATGACATAATCAAGTTATTAGAAAATTCTAGGATATCTTCAATAAATAGTCTAGAAAATTTTAGTGAATTTAACAATCCCACAGCCTACAAGTTCATTATAAATATTTTCTTTTACATGTTGTCAACAAATAATAAAAAATATAAAATTTAAACAAAGATTTGTAAACTCATTAAATTCAAAATGAAAATTAAGATTTGAATTTAAGAAGATGTGTGAGATTTTTATGTAAAAAAGTATAAATTATCGGTAAATTTTAAATCCTGAATAAATGGAGAAGGATATAGCTAAAGATTAGAAGCTGCAGTGTAGTTAAACTGTCCTCCTTCCTCTTTAACATTCCAATTAAAACCCTGTAGAATATTTCATAGATTTTTTGTTTTATTTATTTATTTTATTTACAACAGCAGAATGCATTACATTCTTATTCCTCATATAGAGCACAATTTTTCATATCTATGGTTGTATACAAAGTATATTCACACCAATTCATGTCTTTGTACATGTATTTTGAATAATAATGACCATGACATTCCACCATCATTTCTAACTCCATACCCCCTCCCTTATCCTCCCACACTGCCCCATCCTTCATCTATTCCTCCCATGCTCCCCCTCCCTATCCCACTATGAATCAGCCTCCTTATATCAGAGAAAACATTTGGCATTTGGTTGTTTGGGATTGGCTAACTTCACTTAGCATTATCTTCTCTAACTCCATCCATTTACCTGCAAATGACATAATTTTATTCTCTTAAGAAAACAATTTTAAAATATTTATGCAATTTCAAATTTACACTTATTGTAAAACACAGTAATGAGCAGTGGGTAGCATTGTTTTAAAAACAGTTAAATGTGTAGATCATTGGAACACAGTGGAAGACCTGGAAGTGATTCCCCATTTATGTAGTAAATTATTTTTTAACCAGGAGTTCAAAGCAATTATAGAGAATTCCAAGTCTTCTTTAATCTTGCAATCTTGGGAAAAGAAAGAAAGTTGGTGAGGGGGAGAGATCTAGAAGGGTGCAGGCAGTCAGAGCAAGATGAGAGAGTGGAGATCAGGGGCAGAGCCAGAACAAAGGAGCATGGAGAAAGTCTTCTTCCTACTTGATCAAAGTGCTCCCTGGACACAGGTGGAGAACCCAATCAGACAGATACTTCGGTACTTGTACTCCTAAGTGGGTGATTCAATAGTAAAATGGAAACAGACAACATGGACAGAGGGAGTACCAATCAATAACAGCGAGGAGAGCATGGGCAGGGTTGGAGATAAGGAAAGGACATTCCAGAGACCATAAATAGAGGCCAAAAACTCCCCCACCAGACTCCCAGTTCATGGACCCCTTCTATTCAGAGAGTCTGTTTCTGTATCTTTTGCATTATACCTGCTGCTTGCTTGCTGTCTCTGTGTCCTGTTCTTCAATACATTGCTGAACAGAAACAAAGAATTCAGCACCCCTAAATGGTAACAGTTGGCTTATACACATATACTCACAAACTAATTCCACTTTAATGATAGAACTGAAAGTAAAAGTTAAAATAATAAAGTATATCTAGAAAATAATGCAGGTTACTATTTTTGTAACCTTGGAGAAGAAAACTATTTCTTCGACAGGAGCTACAGTATGAACCCGCCAAAATGATACAAGAGACATCATCAAAATTGTAAAATATTTGTACATAAAAAGTGCCATGAGAAATGAATATATAAACTACTGACAAAGGGAAAATTGTTATAGTGGCTACTCTGATATAAGGGTAATATAATTTCTGAATAAACAATTCCTACAGTTCAATAACAATAACAAAGACACACAACCCATAAAAATATGCGAAATATCTGAATAGACAATTAAAAGAAAAGACATGTGGTCAATAAGCAAATAAAAGTAATTAATATTACTAGTTATGACAGAAATTAAAAAATATTCAATGTAATGCTACTACTAGATATCCTAGAGTGGTTACTACTAAGAGTGACAACACCAAATGTCACATAGGTTGTGGAACAGCTTGAACTCTGACACATTGCTGGTGCTAAGAGTGAAACAACACAATAGTGTGGGGAATCTGTCTGGGAGTTTTCATTAACACAAAAATTCATCTGTCTCATGTCCCAGATATTACATTTCTAGCTGCTTTCTCAAGAAATTTTAAATGCATATGCAAAATAATTATACTACTATGAAAATGAGCATAGTTACTTCATTCCCCAAAAGTTAAAAAAATATGTATTTGAGTTTAAATCAATAAAAACAGATTTTATTCAGTAATTACCAGCAGAAGAAAGATCTACACAGAGGTGACTGGGCATTTGAGAGAGTGGTTGAAGAAGGAGAGGAAAAAAAGAGCATGACCAAGTTGCAAAGGGTTGGGCAGTGTAAGTGTGACTAGGCCACCTGTGTCTGTCAGCTGGCAACGGAGGAAGAACTGGGAAGACAGAGGCTGCAGCATTTCTGAAAATTCCATCTCAAAGAAATAGCTTTCAGGTCCTCAATAAAAGTCACTTTGGAATAGGAGGTGCATATAAGGTTCAAAGGGTTAAAGGAAAGATCCAGTTGTGATTTCAGTAAATTGTCTAAGAAGGGGAGATCAGGTTCCTATTGTCAGGTGTTGGCTGGGACACACAGAAACTTTGCCTGAACCCCATGTTTTCTCAGGCATTTTTTAAAGAAAATAATTTAATGTATTTTAATAGTAAGCTTACAGGAAAGGCGCAGAAGACTCACACCAGTACAATTGTGTACTTGCTTATCAGTGAACTCAAAAAATACAAAGAACAGATGCAAACTATTGTATGATGGTTGCTCTCAACAAGAAATTTACTTTTTATTTTTTAAAATGTCAAGGCTGGAACTGCAGAAAAGAGTCAATATGTCTTTTTAATTATTGTTATAAAGTTGAATTGCTGGAGATTTTCACTGAAACATACTGACTTACATTAATATTTTATATCTCCACAATCATCGTAAAAATACACATGAAAGAAAATGCAAAAACTGCCAAGACCTGATTTCTGTCCTTTATTTTACCACTTGCAATCATATACTTAAGTACATTTTGATGCCAAGTACACACACACACACACACACACACACACACACACACACACACCTACTGTTCAGTACTACCCATAACAGGAAAAAGAGAAATGTTTGAGAACCAAACATTACCCATTGTAGTAAATTCTTAAGCACATTCCCCATGTTTATGGCTTGCTACCTGGTTCTTTTTTAACGTAATTATGCATGGATGGTATGGAGAGCACACAGGTTGTTTTTCTCAAATAGGCAGAGCAGATAGGTCTCACCTGCCTCCTGCCAGGCACTAACTGATGAGCTCTAGAAGTGCAGTATTGACTTGAACTCATGAGCAATTTCTCCCACCAGACACTGGAAGGCGAGTTTGTGAATCTGAAGGTCAGTGAACTTCCAGTAACATCTAATTTCATGGAGCATCATATTATGAGGCCTATAACATGAGGTTTCTTCACCTCTCCAGAAGAAATCACACTCTTGCTTTTGTAGCCAATCGTTCCCAGGTGCTTCAGCAGGGGTAGATTGTGGGGAGTTGATAGGAGAGGAGCCAAGGTATTTAGACTTCCTTGCCCCTTCTCATTTTACTAGAACTTAGAGAACTAAATGTGGCACTCACTGGCACAAGCATTCATTTTAGTGGTCGCTGGAGTCATTCTAGGAACATGTCCTTATGCTGCTAGAGGCCATATTAGAGTTTGGTCCTCTCACTGCAGAGGATCGGATAGGGATAGCTATGTCCTGAGAGTTCTGCAGTTCTCAGCCCCAAGCCGGAACCAATCCAAATATATAAGAATAAAACAATGAATACACAAACAATGGAATATTCATGCAACAGGTTTTTCTTCTCAGTGTGATAAAAAAAATCAATTTTTAATACACATAACAAACACCATGAACATTAGAACATTAGAAATATGATGTTCTGCGATATAAGCTAAGTAGCAGAGTACAGCCTGAATGCTTGTATTTGCATGGAGTTCTAAAACAGGTGAAACTTATTATGAAAAAAAATATTGGAATGGTCCTTCTGATTGGTTCTTTCCTGGTCTTCTGCTTATAACTCCACTCTCACTGGTTTAAGATCATCTATTAACTAGCTCTTCTTCTGAGCTCCTGTATTATACTCACCTTCCAACCCCCAGGGATTTTTGAAAGCCTTGGCACATTAGTGTTTATATTACAAAACTGAGACTCTGGTCTCAATGGTTTTGACAACAGCATTTCCAAGAAATAATTGCCTATATTCCCAACAACTTTCTCTTAATAGAGAAGAGTCTACTTCCCTTGAGACGTCATTGTACTTTAAACATATTTTGTGCCTCTGTGAATGAAAACTATCCATTAGAAACCACCTCAGAGTGCATATTCAGTTCACAATACAAGCCTTCTAGCAATATGTGAACATATACACACGGACACACACAAACATGCACACATACACATACATATACTTCATTAAATTAGTATAATAATGGAAAAAGGATACAATTCAGACAGAAAAATCCTGCAACATTTAATGAATCTCTAGCCATTGTCTTGCACAAACACCTAGTCTTGGAAGTAAAAATTTAATCTTTAAATTAAAATGTTTGTAGAAAAAAAATATATTTTTTAAAAAACAGGAAGGATTGTTAGTCTAAGAAAGCCATAGAAAATGCTAATTGAAAATAGAAAGTGCTTTCTAAGAAATGATGCTGAAATATTTCCTGAGGATGATAGCTTTTAGGTGCTATCACACTAAGGAAAAAGAAAAAAATACTGCCTCACATTCTCAGTTTCAATTTATTTAGAGAGAAATGCTGATTTGTCACCTTTTTTTCAAGTGATGCACAAAGATGAATGCTCGTTAGCTGAGAAGACATATAGGAAGGCCAGCAATGGCTATTTGAAGAATCTATGATGAGGACACACGACAGGACACTGTACTTATGAATGAAAATATAAAACACACTGTCTGTTCCCTCCTTTAGCAGTTTGGCTAAAATGAGTTTCTTCCAGCCCATTCATTAGGCAAATGTTATCATTTTACTCCTTTTTCCTTTTTTTCATACCTGTCTAAAGATTCAGATCAAGAACACCAAATATTAAGCTCAGGGATATTGCTAAAAATGATATGAAAACTACAGCCCACTGTTACCAAGGAGCAGATCATCAATGCTCGCTTGTTTGTGAAGAGCATATCAAAGGCCATTCATTTCAGCATTGCCCATTGGGTTATTTTCTTTCAGCTTTCTTTTTTTTTTCTTTTTCTTTCTTTTTAGATGCTACTTCTAAACAATGAAAGTGAGCAAATGCCACAATTTGCAGTATAATTGGTCTCATCTGTGCCTTTCTGTAGATTCAGAATTGACACCTTGAGTTCAGCTTTTTCCCAAGTTGGTAGCACATGAGTTAAACGGAATCCTTTACTTTCTGAACTCTGAATTCACAACTATTAAAAATACCAGCTCTGGGTTTTTCTCTGACCCTATGGCTCATTTTGCAGGTGGGACCACAGCTGCTAATGACTGACAGGCAGACACAGAGCACAGCTGGGGTACCCTACACTCTGCTGTGGCTTTTGTGTTGGCTTTGGGTTAGATCTTTTCAAATGGATGGGGGAAATCTTGATGTCACGTATCTTTCATGCTCTGCCTTGGTTGAGATTCAAGAAGCCAGCAGAGATACTTGGAAAAGAATGTAAGTTTTCCTGGGTGTTACAAATTACAAAAGCATTTCCTCAAAAGACCTGAATCAACAGCAACAATGACAACAATAACACTGTGTCACTCTCTATTGAAGAATATCAGCTGCAAGAACTGTCCCCCAAGTTGGTCCACTGACTCCTTATATAGGAGCCCTTAAACTAAGAACTCAAAAGGAAAATATAACTGCCAATTTCAGAAACAGCCAGCAAGGAATACCAAGTTCTAGTTGTAAACTAGATAGTTTCATTTCTGCCCATAACTCTAATAGCTACAATATGCTAGTTATAAAGACCAACATAACATATAATGCAACTTTTGTACTTGCAAATATTTTAGTATTATAACTATTCTGATTTGTCATAATTTTGTATTGGTTAAAACTATTGGAAACTCATTAATAGAAGGTTCTTGCATAGGTCTACTTTTAATAGCAGGAAAAAACTGTGAAATAATATAGATTATCTACCCAAACATTATATAAAATGTATATCTCTAGACCCATAGGGGAAGGATATCCCTGTATAAGAAGCATTACTGAGAATAACTGTTAATGGTTATAACAGTGACCCCCAAATACAAACAGAGTTTAGCATTTCTTTAAGTGTACCCCCAGCACAACTCTGTCATCTGTACTATAGTCCTATTTACTTTTCTCAAGTGTTTTTAGAGGTTGTTCTCACTTTGTATATCACTGATATGTATGGTTTCAGTTACTACAGTTCAATAACAACATTCCCCAACATGTAGTTCAAATCACAGTCTCTATGATATATTAACAGTGAGTATACTGCATGAAGTACAAATTCACTTCTCAATCCACAAGTCATTGTGCAAATAACAGGTGTGCTGCAGGAGGAATGACCAACTATGACACTTCTTTCAAAGTGGGCTGTGACTGGTAGCTGAGCATTTATCTCATTCACGAATGATGATGAAGAAATGTGTAGCTGAGTTTCTGCCATAGTTTTTAATGATAAACTCATGTGACCTATATAAAATTAGATAGTTGAGAAAGGAAATTGATCAATGAAAGTACAAAGAACCAACCAAAATATAATATTAGAATTTAAATTTGAACCAAATATAAAAGTCATTATAGAAGAATAAGCTGACCATGAAAATGTACATACTTCTCTCATGAGAGAATCTATAAACATAGAACCTAAAGAGCTTAGGAACTTGAATTTATTAGCATAAGGGAGGATATTAAAATGAAAAAAAGAGATATCTCAAATAAAATAATGATGGTAAAAAACTTCACATTGATGAAAATCTTGGAGTTATTTCCCAGAATTAAAAGAACAAAAAGTGAAATTCTGAATGCTGATTAAAACTTAGAAAGACTAGAGCAATTTCCATAGACATAGGGAAAGTATTTATACCACATTATAGGTTATGGAACTGGAAGAAGGTGAACACCATTTATAAATATTTTAAAATAAATAAATATCTCCAATGTTTTTAATTAATGCATTAAATCAATACTAGTTTTACTCTTTTAGAATTCTTCTACACCTTTATAAAACTGACATTTTATGTCAAAGCATGTGCACTTTCTTTTCCTCTTGTCTAATTGTGATTGGCTTCTCATACTTTAAGACTTATTCCAAAAATCATCTTCAGAAAACATCTCTAACTTTTAAATAGTACTAAATTAGTCCTACCTTTGTGTTATATCCTTAAGATCCAAATTTGAATTAAATAGCAAACTTGAAATTTAGGAAATGAGGAATAAGTTGGGCACATTACTGTTTCTACAAAATATTATATTAGCCTTTAATTTTTTCAAGATGAAGTTATTAGATAAGTTCAGAGAGAGCAATTTTTATGGGGTTGTGAGGATAGAAACCAGTTTGGAGTGGACAAGTGAAAAAACCTGAAGCAAGTCTTGATTACATATTGCAAGTTGAACACATTCACCTATAATCCCAGTCTCAAAAAAAATAGCAATAAAGAAGATTTTATAAATACTATATAAAGACATGGAAAACTAGAGGAGATATCATAATTCTGGAATAACAGTGGATTGGAAAAACAGATGGATGAATTGGGAAACGTAACAGGTACATAAGAAATGGAAACATGAGCTCTAAGACAAAGCTAAGAAATAACCTGAGTTACGTGACATATTCTTTTGAAAAGGCAAGAATCCCCTCTATATATTAGTGCTGGAAGTGAGGGAAAGAGATGAGCAAAGGCAGAAAAAATTAGAGGGAATTTTCACTATGACCAGATCCATTATATAGAAAGATCCATTATATGTTCAGACCTGTGATTCGGTGTGCGGCTGTGGATGGAGCACCATATTGAAATCAGGTGGGTAACACACACTGAATCCTGCAGCAGTTTCCTTCACTTAGCTTTAACCTTCTGATCATTGGGTTTTCACTTTGCAGCAATAAATAAAGCTATAAAAGTTTATACACTACACAATGCTATGCTATACACTATGCAGAAGCAATAAAAGTTTCCCATGATGATTCTGACAAGTTGGCTTAAAGGCTAACACTAAACATGTACAGTTTTACTTTTATTTTTTTATAGGTAACTTCATAGATATCTATTGAAATATTGTAACTTAAAAGGAAATAAAAATTAAATAAATGTGGTTTGTACTGTTTCAAAGAAAGAAAACCTTAAAGACCACACTATTAATATTTTAAGAAGATAAAAAAGATATGATAGTATGAAAAATAAGCTATGCTCTAAGAAAAATAAATAAATATGGACATAGGGGAAAAATAACTTTGGAAAGTAAGAATATGGTAGGATAAATAGAAATCACATTTAGATAGTTAGAAGATAAAGTTGTCCCCTATAAATGAGAGCAAAAAAAATTAAAAGAAAAGGAAAATAGGAGGGACATTAACATGAGACAACTATATGCAAACACAAATATTCAAAATATAATAATAATAGGAGTCTTTAATATTCAATTTTTAGTAATTGATTTAACAATAAATTAGAAGATCCATAAGAAAATACAGGACTTAAACAAATGTGTGTTATACAGACCAAAGGACTGCTACCAAGGACATACTGTACTAAATGAGAGCATTCTATTCATTTTTCTCAGATACCAACAAATATTCTCCAAGAAACTCTTTATAAAGAGTCCATAAAAGCATTCATATTACATTTTGTAAGATTGTATTTATTGTATATTTCCACTTAGAATTGAATGATAATACAAATCAGGAACAGAAAAAAAAACTAAAAATTTCTCAAATGTCTAGCAATTAAATGGCACATTCTTAATAAACCAAGATTAAGGAACATATACTAAGGAAAATTAGAAAATATCTTGACAAGTGAAATGTAAAAACGACCTACATAAGTTTGTAGAACACAGTGAGAGGAATGAGAAGAAAAAAATGCTTATATCATAAGACAAGAATGACATCAAGTTAATAATATTTCACATGCTAAGAAACTGGAAAAGAATAATCTAAACCCAAAGATAACAAAAGGGAGGAAATAATAAAGAGTAGTGTAAATAAAATAGTGAATATAAAATCAACAGGAATAACAACAAAACTGAGGAGGGGTTCTTGGATAGGAGCAACAAAATTTCCATTTCTGGGCATATATGCAAAAGATCCCAAAGAAGGTATTCCGACAGATGCATGTATACCCATGTTGATAGCAACACTTTTTACAGTAGCCAAAAGGTGGAAACAACCCAAATGTCTACGGATAGATGAGTGGATGACTAAAATGTTACATCTGTTTCCAAATGGACTATTATTCAAGCTTAAAGTGGAAGGAAATTCTGACACATGCTACAATGTCTATGGACCTTAAAGTCATTATGCAATGGGATAAAAGTCTGTCACAAAATGTTATATTCTATGACTCCACTCTAAGAGGTATCTGGAGTAGTCAAAAATAAAACTGCTACTGCCAAGGCTATTGCCAAGGCTGCAGAATGGGAGGATGGGGTCAGAGACAATTAAGTATGAACTTCTAATAAAAACAAGTCTTGACATGCAAGATCAACCAAATAAAAGAAAAATAAAGACTATCTCAAATGCATTCTTTGATAGATTGTTGGGGAATTGATATTTTTTAAAAAGAAGCAAACTAAGACCATGTGAGACATGAGATGTGAAGTTAAAGAACCACCTCAGACACTAGGGAAAAGTATTTGTAGGGAAGTAATGAAGACACAGGTCAGAATGGCTGGTATACAGACAAGGAGTAAGGGTAGCCTGCACCGCTAGAGAAGGTCACAGTGATGGGACATATGCCTTTAGGGACAATATCAGAAGTATGTGTGTATGTAGAGGAAGTTCTGATAGTTGACAAAGTGATCATGGTAAATTTGTTCATGTAATAAGTAAACAACAAAAGACCATAAAATGAACACCACTAACATAAAAGTGAAGTAAAGCAAATTTAATAATATATTACTACGGCTCATTGGTAAATAGAACAGAAATAGACATGAAATATTAAAATTGGAGCAATCGATTTCTAGCCAAAATAACAAAACACATAAAGGCTATATTGAGTGCTGTGTGTGTATGTGTGTGTGTGTGTATATATACATATGTTTGCATATATATAAACTGATAAACTAATAAATGAACAACAATGTTAGCATCTTTGTTGGAGACCCAAAGTTTAATATGATGATAACCAGAGGGAAGACAGAGAATGTTGGCCCAGTGGGGCATGCAGGGATGGATGCGGTAGAAGCTTATAGAAGTTTCACTAGACTTCTGTTCTAATGAAATAGCAAACAATCTTCCTCTTAAATGGAAGAGAAAGATTTTGGAAGAAAAATAAGGAGAGAAATGAATTACAGTAGATGGGATAGAAAGAGAAGATGAGGGGGAGGGGGATAGTAGAGGATAGGAAAGGTAGCAGAATACAACAGTCACTAGTATGGCATTATGTAAAAATGTGATTGTGTAACAGATGTGATTCTGCAATCTGTATTTGGGGTAAAAATGGGAGTTCATAACTCACTTGAAACTAATGTTTGAAATATGATATGTCAAGAGCTTTGTAAGGTTTTGAACAACCAATAAAAAAAAAAGATTTTGGTGAATTAAGGGCAGCAAAAGCATTTGAAATGATCATCTAGGAAATTAGGAGAAATATGTAATTATGGTAAAACAATATGATGACATCTGATTTTTTATCTCATAGTATAATCAAAGTGTGTGCATCAGCTGACATGGAGTAAAATGATTCATGTTTAACCATCCCCTTACCATAATATCAAACCACCAATATCTCCCCCCGCCCCCCCCCCCGCCTCCTTTACTTATGCTGTTTGGTTGAAATTTACATGAAATTACATGTAAAATATTTGACCAAAAGAAAATAGCAAACAGTTGTCTAACTATATATCATACTGAAAATGTGATAGTCAAGTTAATGATTTTGTAAAGTCCAAGGAATCTAATTTGTTCCCAAGCACAGACAAGCCCTGTGGCATCCTCCACAACTACCAGATTGGGACAAATTTCTCCTAGGCTGAGCCTTCTTTCCAAGTGGGTCTGTAAAACTTCTTGACCCTTCAACTTCATCTGAATCTCCCGGGCTATAATTTCAGCAATCCTAACTCCTGTTTTAAAAATTAGCATATAACTACATATCATCTGTTATTATTCCCTTATTTTGCTTTTACAATTATTTTGCAATATTTGTAAAGGCAAAGGTAAAACCTTCTAAGACATTTATCTTTTAGTCTCCAAATAATAGTGCACGATTTTCCCAATAAAACTAGAACTAACTCCCAGGGTCATATTGACCTCTCTGCTCCTAGTAAAAGTGTTTGTTTATAAATTGTTGTTGCTAAGATTAGGGGGGAAAAATTAGTTACAGGAGGAAAAAAAATCTCCTTTTAAAATCACGCACCACAAAACTCCTACTTAGCTATTCACAGCAGGAAACTCAGTAAAAATTATTTAAAGCACATTAATTCAAATCAGCTCAGCCTACCTTCATGAGAAAGTTGTTGCATAAAGGGAATGGTTCTTCTAATTAAATCTAAAAACTCTACAGCTGTGAAACTATAAATTTTTATCTATGCTAGCAGTAGCTCTAAAAGTGACTCTAAATTAAAATATTAACTTTCTCCCCCTACACACAATAAAAGACTTAAAACTTCCATAAAATGAATCAGATTGTTTTGGCCTTTCTAAGAGGATGTGCTGACTTTGATAGACTTTCCATGCCCCAGAGAAAACTTGCTTACTCTTTGCCATATTGCTTCATGTACACCTTTATCACAACTGTATTTAGACTGTGACTCAACTATAAAGGAATTCACCAATTTGGGGTTTTCCTGTTCTTTCTAAATTTTTGTTACATCGGTGGTTCCTGATCTGCCAGTTGTAACAAACACCATCTGTTCTATTGCCGGATGGGTAGTTAAATCTCTTCTCTTCAGGATAGGAAAATCTGTTTTTAGATCCTAAGGTATCGATTTCACACATGTTCAAATATGTATATCCAAAACTTTGGCGGCTCACTGTCTACTAAAAAGAGAGAAATGTGCCCACCAAAGACTGATAGGCAGAAAGCCAACAGTAAGAAGGGTAAAGAGCTAGTTATGAAGCCCTAGAAACCAGCCTGTGATCAAAAGTTATTGATTGTTCAGCTGGTTCTGTTCTTACAAGTTCTAGTTGGCTTGACAAGTTTGCTATTTTTGTAAAGCATCTTCCTATAACTAAACACCAGAGTCTATGGGGAGAGAATCTTAAGATCTTTGCAGGCTTTAACTGACCTTGTCAAAATGATCCCACTTGTGATACATCAATCATTCTGACCCTAACTGTTCTGCAGCTTCTTTTATCTGTGCATGGAGGTGGAAACCCTACTGGGTGTGTCCCAAGACAGTGCATGTTGGGAAGAAGCACACACTTTTGCACCCATGTTCTATTGCTTCCTTGAAATAAGCCCAAATAACACCCATCCTCAGCATAGACTGCAAGGAACCTGGAAGCACTGAACAGCTTTTTAAAGAAATCACTAAAGTTTCAAAACAGAATCAAGGCAATCTAAAAATATTTTCTAGACCCTTCAATATTATTCTTTCCTTTAAAACAAACATTAGGAAAAAAAGATGGTGAAAGTATGTTTTTATGTGTTGTCACAACACAAAACCGTTTTATTTTTTGCAACATTTTATTATTCCTCTTTATCAAATTCTGGTCCTATTTTGACATCACTCCTGGGTGGCATCTCCATGTTAGTCTAATCTCTCAGCAGTCATTATTCTTTTATCCCCCTTGCCCAGAATCTTAGAAAACATGTTTTTCCCATTTGTATATTTTTAACCAGTAGTCATATGTTAATGCTCTTTTCATATTGCAAAATTTTTATTCTACATACATTTTTCTCATTTACGTATCTTCAAATCTGTGATCCTGTCACTGGTACATTTTCTGAATCATTTGTTCTCCCACAAAAAGTTGCCATATTGTTAATGTACTTTTATAACTGATAAACATCCCCACCCCAATTACTTGAACTCAGGAGTGCTTTACCACTGAACTAACATTCCACCTTTTTGTAGCTTTTACCTTGAGACAGGGTCTCACTAAGTTGCTGAAGCTCTCACCAAGTTGCTGAGGCTGGCTTCAAACTTGTTACCCTCCTGCCTCAGCCCCCCAAGTTGTTGGAATTACTCAAATGCACCACTATACGCAACCTAATTCAGTGCTTTATTTGTTTGTGTTGGATATGTCCTACTCCATCATCTTTGTTATAATTCACAAGGTCACAGATTTTTAAAGAGAAGCAGATTTTGATCAGCTTTGGCATGTGAATCCTTGGGAGCTTTCCATCAATCCACATGTATACTGGGACTACCAGTTAACTCAGAGAGCTGTCTCAAGCATGCAAGTACATGACAAGTGTTCAAGAAACATAATCATCCTTTTCTAGAGGACAAACTAATCAGCCCCTTAGGGAAAGAGAATAGGTTCTATATTGGCCTTATATTTAGTGTTGTATATGGTGATATTATGAACTATACTATAAGCCAAATTATTTAAAGGTTATTAAGTCTACATCACATCTGAAAATATTGCAGAGAATAATGAAAAATTATGAGTGACCTCTGAGAAGCTTTACAAAGAATAATCAGTTCATATACTAACCAACAAGTAGAAGAGATTCTTGTTTAAGTAACTAGCAAATATTACTTTGTGTAATATATTTCAAAATACTATGAGAATATTGGAGTACTGAGGATTTAACTGAGCAAAGTGAAAAATGGAATCTGTTATTTAAACAGGGGAAAAGACAAACTTTCTGTTGTATGTTTCAACCCATCTGTAAATATAGGAGAAATCATTATCAGGAGCCACTTGATATTGGGATAAGCAATCCTACCTGGCTTAATTACTTGTAAAGTTATCCAAGTATGAAGGTACAGAACAAGAGTGAAGATGGCATTGGTCTCTGTCTCATCAAAAAAAAAAAAAAAGGTTATGCATACTCATCCAAGGTATGAATGAGCTTATATCCTCAGGAGGTACATGAGGTTTCATAGACTCATTCAAGAGGCAGGAAAGTGTAAAATATGTCTGAGAAAGAATTTCATCCAAAATGGTTAAAACTCATTTTGGGCACTTTAAGTTTCAGCCATCTGGAAAATTCTTTTATGTGGAATTTCTCAGACTTTGGAAAGGCCATAGGAACAAAGTGCTAGTTTGGTTATCTGATGAATAAAAATGAGTTAAGTGCTTTGGAAAATTACACTAACCATAAGAGCATGAAACGAGAGATTAGAGAAACATTTACATGTAATAAAAAGGTTCTGGCTTTTGAAATCTTGGGCTTTGTACTTCAACTATCTAGCACTGACTGGATTCCTTAGTACTTAATCTGTATAAGCTTAATCTGTATAATGGAGCAATAAGACTAAATCATGGACATATTTGATATGATAACAAAAGAATGAAACATGCAATGTTCTTAGTACGGGGGCCTGTACACTTTAAACTCTCATTTTATGATGACTGAGGTGGCAGTATCAATGTTTTTTACTTATCACCACTATTATTTTCATTCACATCATCCCAATCACAATGTGATTTCCATTAAGTATAAAGATCACTTCCTCCCAGCAATAATCTAAAGAGATAAAATTGATTAGCCCTGAATTTCCCTTGATTCAAGTCTATTTTACCACCCTGTAAGAAAATCCCAATACAGTTGAACAGGAGATAATGTTTGGGTAGAGAGGAAAGCTATACTGTGCTTCATTCTGGGTTTTCCTGTCTAGAGTAGTAGTGATATTAACCTACCAGACTAAGCAAGATAACTTTTTTCCCTTCTAATTCTGATTGACATTTTAAGTTGCTAAAGAAATGCAAATGTGTTTTAATTTTTTTAATATACCTTTATTTTATTTTTTATGTGGTGTTAAGGATCAAACCCAGGGCCTCGCACTTGCTAGGCGAGTGCTCTACAGCTGAGCCACAATCCCAGCCCCTCAAATGTGTTTTATTATATGTAATTGTTACAAAGGATGAATATTGAACCAAAGTAATTAGTTACTGAAATTTAGCCATGACCTAAGAAAGTTTGTGTGAATGTAGCTAAATATTATGGACTACTTGCTTGAGTATGGAAACATACTAAATGCCTAAACATCTTTTTTAAATTTTTTATTTGTTTTAATTAGTTATACATGACAGTAGAATGCATTTATGCTCTTCGATATATCATACACAGATGGAATATAATTTCTTATTTTACAATTTTTTCATTCCCTGTAACCCTTATTGTGAATTAGCATCTGCATATTAGAGAAAACATTCCACCTTTGGATGTTTAGGATTGGCTTATTTCCCTTAGCAGCCTAAACATCTTGAGATGACTTTATGCGAAAAAAAAAATGCATGGAAAATTTACCTGGGAATTTTGTATGAATTAAGATTCTTCAACTGTTAGTGTTCTATGGTAACCAGCACACAAGATACTCACTGGTGATCCTTTGTTCTTTGTGTTATACTCATGTTATATCAATGGAAGTAATAATGTGCAATTTTTCAGGACTGGACATAATAGAAATTGCATTCAACTCATGGATTACTGACTCTGACTAGAGCCAGGTGTCACATTATGAACATACTCTAGCCCACAGAAAAGAACATATAGTGAGAAACCGAGGCCATCAGCTCACTGCTAAGTGAGTGAGCCCTCTAAAAAGTGTGTCCACCAGGCCCAGTTAGATCTCCTGTTGAGAGCCATGGGTGGGCTGCATGTGGACTACATCAGCATGGAAGCCTGATGAATAGGAGAATCCAGTGTCTGAGAATTTCCAGTGGACATTTCCTCTGGCTGACTGCCGGGACACATTGTGAACTCTTCCAAAGATCCCACACAGCACCAGAGAGGGGTGCTGTAGCCACACACCCACTCTGAGAAGGGTGTGGCCTGCCAAGATGCCAATCAACCTGCTGACTGCAGGACATCATGAAGGAAGACTCAGCCCCTGAAATCTTATCCCTGCCATTTTCTAATTATCTAGTCCCAGTTCTTGTGTGGACTGGACCTATCAGGGGCTCCAAACTTTAAAACTAATTCTGACTTCGTCTTTGGTTCTTCACTAATTGTTCTAGACTTTAATTTCTTAGGTGGCTTACATTCTCCCAAGAAGGAAGAAGAACCGCCTAATGAGGCAAGGGTCACCTCCCCATAATCACAGATGACTGAGGCCCCTAAGGACATCTATCTCTAACTTCATGAGAGAACCCACCCTAGAATGATCTAGCTCAGTAGCTTCTGAGTGCTTGAACTAAACAAGCTGTAACAGGTAACAAATAATCACTGTTGTCTTAAGCTATTATTTGCTATATAACCTTAGGTAACTAATACAAATTCTTAGAACTTTGGTCAGTAATTTTTTTTCTTTTTAGTTTTCTCTTTTCTTAATTTAGAATTCTCATTTGCAAAAAAAAAAAAAAAAAAAAAAAAACCACAATTCCTAACTCACAAAGTGTTTTGTTTGTTTTTTTGTTCATGAAGATTAAATGTCTTAGTATGTCTACAAATCTGATACATGACATTAAGTACCCCAAAATATGAATTGTCCTTTCTTACCTTTACTTATAGGGAAAGTGTTGTTTTCCCTAAAATACCTTGCACTTATAAAGAGAGAGATTGAATGTTCAGTTCATGTTCCCAGAGATTAGGATAAATGTATATGTAGTGTTAGCCCTGAAGGTGATATAATGGAATGGTATTCTAAAACAGCCTGAAATGTCAGGAGATTTCCCAGGGCGATGAAAAACAATTTGTCCAAAGATCAAGGGCTGGTGGCAATCTAGGAGGGAAGCAGTGTCAACCTTCACATCACATCTTTTTATATTTGAAGACACATAGGAAAAAGGATTTTAAAAAGTATTCCAGCAAAGCAAAGGCATTCCTGAAATACAAGGAAAGGCAAATATGTGTCCTAATAACAGGATTTGTAAAAACAGCTATTTTTGCTACATTGACATTTTAAGATAAATAATGAAGGGGAAGAGAATGACTGAGCCACAGAGATCTGCATGTTCTACCCCCAAATTGTCTGCCATCTAACTTCACCGCTCTTTGTTAGCATGATAAATGACACAACACCAGGTCTCTGCTTCATGCTAACCAGAAATTAAAAGTAGAAAAGGTCAAAGAATGGAGAGACCACTCCAGAAATTTCCACTTACATTGAATTTCCACCTATCACACATCAATTAGGCTGTATTATGTGCACACTAGAAATGTGAGGGTCATTGAGAGAATGGGTTCTTGGGCTCAGGATTGTATACAAATTAGCTTTGTTAGTAAGGAAGAAAATTGGAGTAGGTATTGGATTAGGCAACCAGTTATGTCTAGGACATTTGTTAAGTGGAACAAAAGTACACACAGTCACTTTGTGTTATTTGCAGTAGTTATGCCCTATGAAGTCTCCGCAAACAATAACTTAATGAATACTGAAGCATTGCTCTTAGGGGAGATACAGGGTCAGGTTCCTATGAGCCACTGGTCAAATACATTTTCATCCAACTGATCAATACATAACCTTGTTTTAGATCTGTTTCTCTTAAGTCACTTTATTTAATGTATATTGCGATTAAGTAAAAACTCACTGCCAACAGCACTACAGCTCAAGCAAGACTGGATAAGGTTTAACACGTGTATTTTCTCTGTGAGGTGTATCTCAGCCTTCTTGTGCTTAATGACACTGGACAGCTATTCAGCACCAGATTTGAAGGCAATTTAAAATTGTAAAGTCAGCAATAAAATTCACCAAAAAAATGTGAAAAATATGGTACCAAGCATGTTGCAAAAAAAAAAAAGACAACAAAATAAGTAAAACTAGCTCTTGTTTTATGTATGAGAAGTTCAATAAGAAGATAGAGTGTTCTCTTGTTTGATCTTGCTTGGAATGTATGATTTAGGCAAATCAAATTTTTGCTGATTTGTACATGTCTGATAAAGACCACTAGAGCATCATGACTGTTGATCTGGGGGAATACAAAGAAATTTCAGTAAATAATGATGATCAACATATTTATATGGTGCTGCCTATTTGAGGAAAAGACAGCAAATGCTGTCTTAAAAATACTCATAACTTACAGCTTATAAGTACACCTCAGACTGTACCCAAAGGACTTAAAAACAGCATACTACAGGGACACAGATACATCAATGTTTATAGCAGCACAATTCACAATAGCTAAACCATGGAGCCAAACTAGATGCCCTTCAGTGGATGAATGGATTAAAAAATGTGGAATATAAACAATGGAATTTTACTCAGCATTTAAAAAGAATAAAATCATGGCATTTGCAGGTTAATGGATGGCATTGGAGAAGATAATGCTAAATGAAGTTAGCCAATTCAAAAAAAAAAAGAAAAAAGAAACCAAATGCCCAATGTTTTCTCTGATATAAGGAGGCTGACTCATTGTGGGGTAGGGAAGGGGGAACATAGGAGGATTAGATGAATTCTAGATAGGGAAGAGGGGTGGGAGGGTAAGGTTTGCGACAGGGGATTAGCAAGGATGGTGGAATATGATGGACATCATTATCCAAAGTACATGTATGAAGACTCGAATTGGGTGGCAATATACTTTATATACAAACAGAGATATGAAAAATTGTGGTATATATGTATAATAAGAATTGTAATTCAAAAAAAACAAAGTACATGTATAAAGACATGAATCTGCATGAACATACTTTATATACAAAGATATAAAAAATTGTGCTCTATATGCGTAATAAGAATTGTAATTCATTCCACTGTTGTGTATTTAAAAAAAATAAAATCAATTGAAAAACATAAGTACACAGTTGAGTTAAGCAGTAAAATATTTAATGTCTAGTTCTGGAAATGTAGAAAAGTG
Source organism: Urocitellus parryii (assembly GCF_045843805.1). NCBI lineage: Eukaryota > Metazoa > Chordata > Mammalia > Rodentia > Sciuridae > Urocitellus > Urocitellus parryii. The sequence continues at coordinate 184,677,947 of NC_135531.1, read as the reverse complement.
ATCCACAAAAGAGTTAAACCACAAAAATGGCATAGGTTTGCTATGTCTCTATTGCTTTTTTTCATTTGATACTTGATGAAGAAGAAAAAAAATATAATACTGGTTCACACAATTCATCTAATTTTTAAATAAATATGCTATATACAACTTTTCAGCTTTCAAATGCTTCCGTGATTATCTCATTCCATTCATTGGGATTAGACACAAGAAGCAATATGTTCTGTCAGAAGTCGGATTGATGTATGGACTGTCCAAACATCCTCCAAGTGATCTGTCAATGTCACTGGAGACTAACCCTGCCTGACCTTCACTGAACATGTGAATGCAGAACTCAGTTCTGATTAAGAGGATAAATGTAAGTTATTGCTTTATTTAAACAGCTACAGCCTGAGACTGGAAGTAAAAAAGACTCAAATTCATGTGATGTGCTTTCACTGGGTGGATGTTTAATATAATGACCCCTAAATCTCATTTCAGTTCCAAGGTTTAGTAATGTGCTTGGGGGAATCTATCACACACCCATTTCTTGGTTAAGTGCCACATACACTGTAACAGATATATAATAGTCATTCCCTGTACTCAAAGAAATGAGTTATTTTAAAGCAGTGGAAATGACTTATAAGCAAAACAAACACAATCTACAACAACACGCTAGATCATGTGTGGGACGAGACTCCTGAGAAGGAGGTGAGAATATTTGTTTAAAATAATCATGGTTTATTCTTTCATTTAAAAATATATAACACATGCACACCAGCTGCCAGAAACTCTTTTAATCACTGAGGATATAGAAATGAACAAAAGTAAACTCATGAAAAAATTAAATAGTAGCTATATTGAATAACGAATGTATGCAAAATTACTGCACTGTACTTTGTATACCAGCCATTAATTCTTACAATAACATTGCAGGTGAAATATTGAGTTAAATGAATAGAACAAAAGTTACCCATAGTAAATAACCTTTCCATATCCATAGACTGGTACATGGAAAATAAATGACTATAGGTAGTATCTAGTCAGGTTTCTGAAAGCTTTTCTTACTAATTGAACTCAAACTTGAAAAATAAATCTAATACAAACCAACTATGGAATACACCTACAGTTGATTCTTAGGATCTTTGGGAATCAGATTGCTAATGAAAAGGAATACTTAGGATAAAGTTTTCCAAGGGGAGATGTGGGAGGAGAAACAAAATGATATAAAGGAGATAAAATTATTTATTCCTGTGGAGCCTGAAAATGGATCAGGATGAGAATAAGAAAGAAGCCGTGCTATTTTAGTGCATATCTGATTAAAACAGATCAAAAGTAAAGATGAATAAAGTTACCTGCTTAGCAAAGATACAAGCCAAAGGATTGTGACCAAAATACAGTCAGAGTAAACCTTAAAATTCTTTCCTTTTCCTCAAAGATTCTTTCATGTCACCAAATCTAAACTCTTCCTTCAAGTGATTCATAATTCAGGACTTAGAAAAGTGTTTTATGACTCAAATTTGGTTAATGATTATAGGGAACGTTCCTTGAATAAATAAAATCTCTATTTAAAAATAACTTGAAGTTCATGGATTATGAGAGTAAATCCATTCAGATAGTGACGTTTCTAAATCTGTTTTTAGAATTGGAATAATAAATTGCATGTGAGATTGAAGGATGCACTGTTACTATCTCCAAGTGGCAGGGAAGTCAATGAAGCAAACATAAAGAAAACTCCTTTATGCACTGTTTGTGTTTTTGTTCTGTTTTGTTTTTGCTTTTGGCAGTGCTGGGGATCAAACCCAGGACCTCATGCATGCTGGGCAAGTTCTCTACCACTGAGTTCCATCCCTGGCCCATGGAAAATAAGTCTGACTCAGAAAAGTGAAGAGTTGGTTGTTTTCTTTCATGTGTAGAAGTCAGTAAGTGGGAAAAGGGGGTGAGGGGGGTGTAAAAGAAAGCTTAGGAAATCAAAAGACAGACCAAGGGAGTAAAGGGAGGGAATGGAGAACAAAGGAGGATGGAGATGGGGAAACACTGAGGAATGTATGCTGCCCTTATAGGAATGCACCACAACATAACACATTTTTATATATAATTATATTGCACTAACTAAAAACAATAATACTAAAAGGAAACCAGTAGAAAAGAGGAAGGGAATCAAGGGGAGGGAGAAGAGGAGAAAAAGGGGAGGTACTAGAGAATGAGATTTGATCAAATTATGTTATACACATATATGAATCTAACCCAGTGAATCTCCTTACTGTATATAATTATGTACCAATTATAAACCATTTGGAATTACTTTAAGTAATATAAACAAAGAATACCAATATGTTCAATATTAAAATTACATCCTTTTGTTTACATCATAAAAAATATTTTAAAACATGTTCATTTTCCCATATTTATTAACAACTTTATGTATAATGAGACACAGATCACCAAGATAAATACATACTTAACTTTGAAATAGGCAGGGCTAATAAGAATAAAAATAATTCAGAATTTAGAGAATAGAAGTAAAAATCTGCTTATAATTATGAATTGGGTCCCCTGAGGATCACAGAGTACAGACTTACCACCAAATGTGGTCAAAATCTGAGACAGAGCCTTTAAATTGGAAAGCAAAATTAATTGAGATCCTAAAATTAATTGAGATCCTAAGAGTAGGGCTCCAGTCCAAGATGACTGGAGGAACACTAGTTAGTGGTCACTCACACAGAAGAGAGGCCATATGAGGAGGCTCTGAAGTGGCAGGCTCCTACAAGCTAAGAGAGGGGCTCAGGTTGAGCCAGCCCTTCCAACACCTTGATCTTGGACTTCCAGACTCCAGAACTCTGAGAAAATAACTTACTGTTGCTTGTGCCACCTAGTCTCTGGGTTTTGCTGTGATAGCCCTAACTGACTAATGTATTTTCTTATGACTCCTGTTTCCAGAATGATGATAGATAAGTAGAGATACAACTTCTGATAGAAAAACTGAATTTAAATTTTATGATATGTGAAGAAAACTCTTTTTAAAATATATCTGAGACATGGCTAAAGTAAAGAAAACTACAGAATATGGAGCATTATTTTGCCAGGGTAAAAGATCATGGGTCTTGCCTGTTCTGGGTGAGGCTAGGAACCCTGGTGCTATAGGGCCTAGAATACAGGAGACATAATCTCCTGAGGAGGGTGGGAATTCAGAATTGGATCCTTAAATAAACTTGAGACTACTACCAGTGTTGACCCGAGTGGGTAAACTAGAAAACATGCATCTATAAAACTACAGAGAGACACTTTTCTTGTTCTTTATGGGAATTAAAAAATAAATTGTCCCCTGATTATTTTTAAAATTATAAGCTGATATTTTCAGATTTACAGAGCTAGAATTCATGGAACAAATGTGACTCAAAATATCCTGTGGACTCACTTTGCTAAAGCCTCGACACTTTCAGAAACAAACACAAATGTTGTCTAAAGTATTTCTCTGTGAACACAGGTCTTCTTTAGAAGAAGAAGACAAATAAAAAGCATTTAACACCCCAATACAGAAACCACTACAGGTGATGGTTAACAAAAATGGTCAATTACAAACTCTTTATAAAACCTGTTGGAATTATAAATTAAATAACTTTAAAGAATACAATTTAAAACCTGACACATCATAGTTTAATTATGACCAATGAATTGAATTCCCAAAATTCATATTCTCACTTAGAGACTAGAAAATAAAAGGAAAGAAAGAGAAGTAACATTTCTGAAACCAAAAACATACACTGATCTTCAGCATTAGATGTACAATTTATGCTAAGCTTGGCAAAACATATCAAAGACACAAAATATTTTGAGAGCAACTGGAGGAAATAATAAAAGTTAAGATTTATTGATAGATTGATAAGAGACATCAGCAGGAGCTTTGGAAATAGAAGACTATGGAATAGCATTAATTCAGTATGCAGGGATGTGTCAATTCACAATTCTATATGCAGTGAAATAAATTTCAAGATTTAATGCGAAAAATCATTTCAGAGAAATCAAGATCTGAAAGTCTGATAATAGCTTACTTTCAATAAAATTGGTTTCATTTTTACAGAGTATATTCTTATTCAAATAGCTGACATGAAAGAAACTAAACAAAAGGGACTTTCAAACATACACTTAGAATAAATGAAAAGATCTACAAAATAATTAAAGAAAATTTCTCAAGCTTAATGGTAATTTCTGTGTATTATTTGGAGAAACATATATTAAAATCCTTTGCCTATTTTTGAAAAGCATTGTTTGATTACATTGTTGAGTTTACTTATATAATATTTCTGTATCATCAGATGTATGATTTACAATTATTTTGTTTTATATTCCATACACTGTTTTTCCAATCTAATTACATCCCGTGTGTATTCTGACAATTTTTTTAATGAGGAAAAGGAGAAATTCTTCCCAATTCATGTGATAAGGATAATATTTCTTTAATTTGAAAATTAAGTAAGATAGTATATGAAAAATGAATTATAAGTCATTCACACTCATGACTATATATTAAAAACCTAATATTTATGTATTTTACTTTCTTTCACCACAACAAAACTCTGAGATAAATCAAGTTATAATGAGAAGTGTCTTTCTGCTTACAGTTTTGGAGGTTCCTGTCCATGACCAGTTGGTGCCATTTTGTTGGGGGTGGGGGAGCTATGGCAGAGCAGCACTTCACGGCAGAGGCAGAGTGTGTTGCAGAGCAGAGTTGCTCGCTGCATTGTCAGGAACTAAAGAAAGAGAAGGCACAACCCAGATTACCCAAATTTCATCTCTTAAAGGTTACACCACCTCCAAATAGCACCACACTGAGGACCAAGCCTTTATCACATAAATGTTAGGGAAAACTGACCTCAAGTTTTCTAAGATCTAAGCTATTGTTTATATGTTTGTGTATATAAAGTACAAACATAAATTAATGCACATATATATGTATATACATATATACATATATGTATATCTTATAGCTTGTATCTATATGTGTATACACACATTGTGTCTAGAAGTATATTAAAAATATAAAATATTAGAATCAATGTGACTATTAGAAGAATGCAAGTTTCTGTGAAAATTAAAATATATTAGTTCAATCACCATATTTAAAAAAGGGGAATTGGACCTGAACGTAATCTTAAATAAGATTAAATTACTTCATAATCTTATCTAAGAGAATAAAACAATCCCCAAAAAACCAAAGGCAGAATATTCCCTCTAATATGCAGATGATAACACACAAGCAGAAGGAAGAACAAGTTCTTTGGTTTAGATAAAGGGGAATGAAAGGAAGGGAGAGGAGAAGGGCATAGAAAAGACAGAAAAATTAATCAAACATAACTTTCCTATATTCATATATGAATTCACAACCAGTGAAACTCCACATCACATACAACCATAAGAATAGGATCTTTATTGGAATAAGTTACACTCCATGCAAGTATAATTTGTCAAAATACACTCTATGGTCATTTATACCTATAAAGAACACATTTTTATAAAGAACAAAAAAATGATCAAAATAAAACAATAAAGGCCCATACCAATTATAACAGAATTTTTAAAAATTTTTAGTTTATTATCAGAAAGCCTACACTAACCATCATGTTCAGTGTTCAAATTCTAAACTTTCTTTTTATCTGAATGATCAACAAACAATTATGTTTTCTAGCAACCTATCCATCAACATCGTACTAGAGGAACTGGCGTGTTCAATAAGAAAAGGGAAAAAGAAACATGAAAATAAACAAACAGAGTAGAAATTTATTATTTTCTGATGAGATTGTTTATTTATAAAAATCCAAAACAAATTTAAACAAAAGAGAACATTAAAGTAACAACAAACTTTACCCAAGTGAAATGCTACAAGGTTAGCATATAAAACACTAACTATATCCATGTATTTCATTAATGAATGTGCCGAAAATACAATTAAAATAAAATGAATATTTTATTATGGAAAATATTGAATGTAGGAAAATTTTAACAAAATGTATGCAATAAATTTGTTAGAAAGTTGTAGTAAGTCTAAAATACATTTCAAAAGGAAAGAAATGGGTAATAATGGGAAAAGTTAGTATCATTAATAATACTCATCTACTCAAAATTCATTGAACAATGGAAAAAAATTTAAACAGGAAGTTTTAAAGGCAATTTTAAAATTGCCAAGGAGTTTTTCAGCAAACTTTATAAGGCTTTTGAAATATTATTTATGTGACTTTAGATCTAAATGAAGTATAATAGACTCATTAAATTTTTTATTTGTTCTTTTTAGTTATACTTGACAGCAGGATGTATTTTGACATATCATAACATACATGGAGTATAATTTCCCATTGTTGTGATTGTACTTTATGTGGAGTTATACTGGCCATCTATTCATGTAAGAACATAGGAAAGTTATGTCTGATTCAGTCTACTGTTTTTCCTATTCCCTTCCCCCTCCCTTTCCTTCATTCCCTCTGTCTAATCGAGTGAACTTCTTTTCTTCCCTTTCCTACCCACTTATTGTGTGTTAGCATCCACATATCAGAGAGAACATTTGGCTTTTTTTGGGGGGGGGCGGACTGGCTTATTTCACCTAGCATAATAGTCTTCAGTTCCATCCATTTACCAGCAAATGCAACAATTTCATTCTTCCTTATGGCAGAATAATATTCCATTGTGTATATATACCACTTTTTCTTTATCCATTCATCTGTTGAAGGGCACCTAGTTTGGTTCCATGGTTTAGCTAATGTGAGTTGAACTACTATAAATATTGATATATGCTGTAGTATGCTGATTTTAAAACCCTTTGCATATAAAACAAGGAATGGGATAGCTGAGTCAAATGTTTGTTCCATTCAAAATTTGCTGAGGAATCTCCATACTGCTTTCCAGAGGGGTTGCACCAATTTGCAGTCCCACTAGGGATGTATGAGTGTCACTCTTTCCCCATATCCTCAACAACATTTATTGTTGCTTGTATTTTTGATATTTGCCATTTTGACTGGAGTGAGATGAAATCTCAATGAAGTTTTGATTTGCATTTCTCTAATTGCTAGACAGGTTGAACATTGAAAATTAATTTTTGGTAAATGTGTACAACTATGAATTAAATAGCACTCTAAAATAACATGCTTCTCAGTAATTATTAGCCCTCAGGAAACTTTTGATCTACTTTGTGTCACTGGTGTAGTTTGGATCCCAATGTCTTCGCAGGCCAACATGTGAAAGACTTGGTCCTGAGGGTGATGCTATTGGAAGACATCAAAACTGGAGAAGGTGGGTCTAGTCAGAGGATTTTAGGTGGGTGGCTTTGAAGGCACTGCAGAATCTCAATCCCTTCCTCTATCTTTTGCTTTCTGGCTACAGGGTGAACACTGGCTCTGCCTTCTGCTCACTCCATGAAGCATTTCCTCAACAGAGATCCAAAGCAATGACACCAATGGATCATGGGCTAGAACCTTCGAAACTGTGAGTCTAACTCAAATTTTTCTCCTATATGCACATTATCTTAGGTGTCTCCTTACAGTGACAGAAAGCAGACTAATACAGTCACTTTAAATTACTGTAACGTACGACTTTTTGAAATTTTTGTTAAGGGGAAATACACAGAATATATTCTTCATTTTCCTGGGTTCTTTCACTAAGTAATAATTCTAAATTTAATTCATGTTGTTGTATGTCTCATCAGTTCTTTGTTTCATATTTCTTAGTACTCTTCACTGTATAGTGTGACACAATATGTTTAACTATTCCCAGGTTGATGATATTTGGGTTGTTTCCAGTTAGAAATTAGTTCCAAAAAAGCTGCTATGAGCATTTAAACTCAAGTATTTGTGTACATATATTTTCATTCATATTGGGCATATAATGAAGAGAAGAACTGTTGGTCTTATGGTTTGGGGGCAGGGTGCATACTTAACTTTTTAACTCTTTAGGAAACATCTAACCTGTGTTCTGAAGTGTTAGTACAATTTCATATCCCTACCAGCTATCACACCCCTACCATGTGACTTTCAGTTGTTTTACATCCTTGGCAACACCTGGTATGGCCATTTTACTCTTTAATTTTAGATATTGAAATGTGCCTCGGGGTTATCTTATTGTCATTTAATTAGAATGTTCTAATTATTAATGTAACTGCAAATCTTTTATTAAGCTATTGATCAATTGTGTATTTGTTGTAAAGCATCTGCTCAAATTCTTGTCATTTAAAGTTATTTGTTCATCTCATTAGTTGTAAGAGTTCCTTATATGTCTTAGATACAGTTCTTTTTTCTGACATATATGTAGTCAATGTTTTCTCTTAACGTATGGCTTTTATTTTTTTTAATTATTTCTTTCAAAAAGCAGAATTTTTAATTTTAATGAAGCAGAATTTATAAAGTCCTGAACAGGTGAGATTTAGAATATAAGTCAATCAATTTCAAAATCCCATTGGCTTAACAAAGCCAAAAGTTATTTCTTACTGACATTATATAATCAGTTGGGGTTAGCTGGGGGACTGCTCAGTTCAATCACTCAGTGATATCGACATAAAGAGGTTGACCTTGATATATTTAACCATTACCACTTTAGCAGGAGAAAGGATAGATAGCATACCCATACCGTGTACTAGTTCTTTAAGCTTCCTCTGTGAAGTAGCATAATTATTTCTTCTTGTGATTATTTGATCAAAGCAAGCTACATAGTCATGATTATTTTTTAAAATTCTGGAAATTTTTTGGTATATACACATACATATATATATATATACATATATATATATATATATGTAAAATAGTGTGGAGGTCAGGATATTAATTTACAAATAAAATAATGTTTTTAAAATAAAAACAGTATCATTGATTTCCATTTATAGAGCTTTATGTTGTGCTTTCAAAAATATGAACCTGATCTCTGGGATATCAGTATTTACAATGTTGCTTCTCAGTCTGGAGGAAGAGAGCGCGCTCTCTCTCTCTCTCTCTCTCTTTCACACACACACACACACACACACACACACACATACACACAAAAATCAATGAATAGTATAATAGAAAAGTGGACAAAGGTAAACATTGCATATTTAAAAAGGTAAAAAATAAAGAGACTGTAAACAAGTACTAAAACATTCATCTTTTTTCTACAGTACATACCAAACCAGCATCCATTCACAATTAATAGATGGACAAATATTTTAAATACAGAATTGCATCAAAAAGTTTCCAAAAATACAAAGCTATGGGAATGCTGCTACCATTTTGAATGAGTGACCTATGTCACAGAAAATTTATCCCTAAGTATGTATACTAGGAAAATTCTTTCACATATAAAAGAGACATATAACTAAGTGTTTACAGCAACCATATTCACAAAAACATAACTTGAAAATATTCAAATTTATACCCACAGAATAATAGCTAAATAAATCATGATATTTTGTTACAATTGAATATAGTACAGCAGTGGAGAGGATTGACTGTAAGAACTTATACCAATGAGAATAAATTCATAAAATGTAATTATTTAGAGAATATAATCCAAAATGTGATATATACAGTATGACTTCATTCATAAAAATTTAAAATAACAAATAAAACTAAATAATATATCATTGGGGAATATGCAAGAAAAAAACCACACATTTTTTAAAAGCAAGAAAATGCATAACACAATTTAAGATTGTGTTTACATATGCAATAGATCAGAATAGAGGCATATAAAGGCTAGAGATTTATATATACTGGTGAAATGTTATTTCTTAAGCTGGGTAAAGCTTTATCTTTTAGAGTGTATACTCATATGTGCAAGTCTTCATGTATATAAAATGCATAATGACAAATTAAACAAAAATATGAAATAGATGTGTGCCATAAACCTTTTAATAATGAGACCTTTTTTCCTAGGCTGTAGGATTTGGACCAGTGTCCTTCACTATGAAGAAAAGAATTGGCATGATCCAGAGGAAAGGAGACTCCTTGGAAATCTGAAAATTTGAGCTCCAGAGTGGGGAATTTTGTACACAAACTTGTTCTATCATTTTAAGTAGATGGCTTGACTCCTGGGATGTACTTTACAAAAATGAGGTCATTAGGGAAGTTATTGTCGGTAAATATTAAGGGCATTACTGCCATAGCTCTTGACTGGATATGTCATAATAAAAGAAATGACTAAGAAAAAGTTTTAGGAATCAGAGAAAAAAATGTTTGATTTCCTGTATCAATGTGATAAAGCTTGCAAAGTGTGGAGATCCTGATATCATTTAAATATGAAATAATATATTTGTAAAAGCTAATATCCATCCTCCTTTATAAAACTACATATTGATTTATCATGACTATACACTCATTTAATGCCCTAGCTGGATCTCCCATTTAGATCACTCACCTGTAGACCCCTTAAATAATTTTTTGGACTCTAAAATATTATAGTTATTTTAATTCATCCCTTTCAAAGATGAAATCCTAGAGCTGATATGGTAAAACTACCAAAAGAGGGAAGAAATTCAGCAAAGTTAAAAAGAAATTGAGACTCAATTATATGAGTGCAGGAAAACAGAACAACAACAACAACAAAAAATAGATTTATCAAAAGTCCATTTATCCCCTTTGTTTTTATGGAAAGAGAAAGCACAAGGTGATGGAGATAACGTAGCTTAAGATAATATTTGGAGAAATACACATTACAAATATATTTAATTTGAAATTAGAACGTTAAAACAAAATTTGTGCTATAAATCACTGACTTGCCATCCCCCTTCATTTGATTTGCTGGTACATAAGAGGAATATTAAGAAATTGTTCAATCTCAAGTTAATTACTATCCCAGGAAAACAAACTTTGGTAAATATAGTATGACTTAACCAAGTGTTCCTAAGTGGAAAAGGTATTTTAACCTCTATGAGATATGAATTGGATAACACAAGCATAGCTCAGAGATATTGGGGCTCCAGAGCATCAGAATAAAGCAAATAGTGCAGGAAAGCAAGTCATACGGATATTTTGATTTCTGGGTGCACATAAAGTTTTGTTTATATTTACATTATACAGCAATCTACTAAATGTATACTAGTGTTACATCCCCCAAAAGTACATTCTTTAATTAAAAAAAATTGTTAGACTATGCTAAAAATCACCTGGCAAATTACATCAATAGATTTGCTCAATGCAGAATTGTTATCAGACTTTGGTTCATAAAAAGTACAATATATTTCAGTGCATCAGAATGGAAGCCCAACAAAACAAGATGTGTCTACCAATTCAGGTTGTCAAGTGCAATAGGGATATATTTGTAAACAACAGATGAATATGTTTCGCATTAGGGAAACAAATTATAGCTAAGAATTATCCAACTCAGTGGAGGTCCTTCATAGGCTGCACCCCATTCCTCCCCCAATAACGTAAACAGAAGAGGCAAAAGAAACATCTAATGTTGATGTACATTTTCTGAATGTCTCAATATTGATGACTTTGATTTTTCTTTGTGTGGCCTCTGTATCTACTTTCCCCAGAAGAGTATTTTTGTGACTTTGACTGAAACTTTCTGCCCATTCCGTAAAATTCCAACACATGTGGTTCACAGAGCAGGAGTAAGGATTGCAAACTGTGTGAAGGTGTAACGCTTAGCCTATGAGTTACTAGGAAGGACACAGGACCGCATGTCACTAACACTTGGTTATCACAGGACAAGTCTTGCAGGAAGACAAGCAGCTACCCAAGACTTCAGCATTTGCAAGCATATCCCATGGACCTTCTTTTGGCCTCCAGAGATCCAAGTCAGACGCTGGTGGTCCAGCCCATGCCAGGACTGGGAAAGCACATGTGTTATCCCCTTTGGTAACTTTTCCAGGAGAACCCACACTAGTAAGAAAAATGCTTCGACTTAACACATAACTCTCTTTGTTATCAAATTAAATTTCAGCCTCATTGTGGTGACGTTCTGATGGGAGTAAGGAGCTGAGGGAAAACAAAATAACTTTTTCTAAGGTGTCCCTGAATACTATACAGTTCTTCAGTTTTCCAAAAGCAATGTTCTGGGAATCACAGCTTGATAGGCAAAAATCGTCAAATGGTTACTCATCATTCAAAATTCATGTTAGATTACTTTATATAGACAGCTTTTCCTGATCTATTATTAAGTCTGGCTTCTCTTTTGAGTGTTTCTCATAACCCATTTCTTTCTATAACTACCTTGATGTGAGGTATTCAGTTGAAAAAAAGAGAAAGCCATTCAATATAGCTTAAGCAAAATTGGGAAAGTGTTTTGACAGCTACAGACTTATCACAAAGAAAAGAAGGGAAGAGATTAATGGAGTTCACAGGAGAATAGAAAATAATGAGAGCTTCAAGGAACTGGGGATTCTCCATTCCCTCATTGTTCCTCTGCCTCCCACTCTCTGCCCAGGTTAAGTTCTCTCTAGTCTCTGGTTTTCTCTGTGGCTTTACTTCTGTCTGTCTCCTTCCTTCCTTCAGGGGAGATCAAATCTCTCTGAACTCTCTCCAATATGGTCCCCCTAGTCACAGGGTTGCCTAACCACAGAGTCTCATTGCCTTCTGCATTCCTGTCCCAAACTCTGAAGAAAGAAGCCGATTGACCTGGCAGGTTGAGTGTACATTCATCTGTAGACAGGTGTGGGGCTCACAGTTCCTGTGGCATACTGATCAGTCACAGTGACAATGGAAGTGTTTCTGAGCTGAGGTTTATCAATATTCCTACAACAACAGCATTAGCACATTCTACTTCATTTCCCTCAAAACTCGAGAGTTCCCTGAAGTTAGAATCTGTGTATCTCATGTTTGAAAACCAGGCTTTCTTCTCACGGTCACACTTTCTTTCAGACCTGCCACCATGAAGCTACAATGACTTTGGAATGCGCTTAAACATTTTTCTGTCTTCTATCCCTTAAATAAATTCTTACGTCATTGAGTTTTGTTATATCTTCCTCCCCCGGAGTATTTGCTATTCTTTTTTACTTTCATATTCCTCTTGTAATTTCCTACTAGGGATCCTGATCACCTCACATTTGCATAACTTCTAGTCTTTTAATTAACCTCTCTATCTTCAGTATCTTGCCTCTCCAATCTATTATGGTTCCTGTTACCAGTGAAAGAAAAGCAATTTAAACATTATATTTGGCAGGTAATTTACAACAAAATAGCCACAGATTCAGACAGTTTCAGACAAGGCCAAGAACTGGGGCTTCCAGAAGTTCAATAAATCACTGAGCACAGAGGACTCTAAGACTGATGTGGATTCAAATGTTTCATCTGACCTAAGAGAAGCTTGAGGAAGATGTTGGAGAATGGGCAAGACATATGTGCCTTTTATATCACCATCTCCATTTATTTTTCTAAATTGAACGAATTTCTTAACATCTTTTAAGAGCTGTTGTTTCATCTGTAAGCGTTAATATTATAATACTTATCTTCTAAGGTTGCTTTGAAGATGAATACTTCAGCTAACCTAGTGGCTGGTACTAGGAGGCCCTTCCTGAATTAGTAATTAGTAGCTAATTTTGTAGTATCTCCTCAGCTACACTGAAAATTGTCCTATGGCAGAATATTCTTTAACTTTATCCTTAAAATATGAATTAATAATGAATTCAACTTAGTGATGCAATGCTTAAAAGCATGAACTTTTAATTCTGCAAAATCTATTTCATCACATACACACTACATTTGCTTCCATAACCCTCACTTTTCTTAATGTGTAAAAAAGGGTTAACAACATCAATTTCCCTGGTTTGCTGTAAAAATAAATAATGTTTAATATTAAGAATACCTGGCATATAAAAAGACAAAGCAAATAGTAGCTAAGGTATAAATGATCAATAAATAGTTGCATAATGTTGAAATGATTTTTAAATTATCCCCAACTTAATTAAACCTCAACTAAAATGTTATAGCTTGGACATTAAAATACTTTTTGGTATTCTTTGCAAATTTCAAAATGAACCAGCCAGTAAAAAAAAAAAAAAAAAAAAAAACTAAAAAACTGTTTTGAATTAATTTTCTTTCAGAATTACAGTATAGGGGGAAAAATGTTCTGATGTAATTATCTAAACTTTCTTAGAGATTCATGAACTGACATTGGAGTTTTACAGGTACATTTCATCATTAAATGAAAGTTCATTATAAATGGAAAAGAGGAATAATTTAATACTAGATGAAATTCTGTATCAATACCATCATTTTCTCAGTTGAGCTTTGAACAACAAAGAGAGTTGTGAATCACATTTTGAATCCTACATAATTAGAGGCATCTCTATCCCTCTAGTCTTTCTTTCTAAAGATATGAAAATTGCTCATATGATAAAGAAACTACATAAGACTGAATTATATTTTATCTTAACATTAGCTCTGCTTAATAGATTTGCTTAGCAAATGTACACTTTCATAAATTGCAGGTGAAGTTGTTAACCTAATTCAGAAATAAGACTATCTTCAGATAAATTAAAGTAGCTTTCATAGCAATTATTTATAAATAAAATACAGTGACCATTCCAGTGAATTTATTCATGAAAATAAATGTAGCAGATCCATGTCTTTAATATTCCCTTTAAATAATCTACTTAACAATATAAAAAGTAAAACAGGATTAATTCAGATGCCATATATAATCAACCTTAAAACTCCCGCTAAGAAAAAATTTGATTATTAACAGACAAATGTCACTTTCCATGTGACATTTTTTTCTACTTAATAAATTTATGCTGATTTGTTTTTTCTTAATTCAGGTAAAAATCATATAATAGGAAATCAAGCAATCTTAATATGTAAATTCTGTGCCACCTGTTTTATTGATAGCATGGTATGACAATTACCAATATCTAGTCCCAATCATTTTCATCTAATAAAAAAAACAGAAGTATAAAGCAGATATTGCTCATCTACCTCCTTCCTAACCTTGGCAATAATCAACTAGCTTTTTTATTTAGAGAGAGAGAGAACTTTTCAATATTTATTTTTTAGTTTTCAGTGGGCACAACATCTTTATTTTATTTTTATGTGGTGCTGAGGATCGAACCCAGTGCTCCACACATTGCCAGGCGAGCACGTTACCGCTTGAGCCCAATCAGCGGTAATCAACCCCAGCCGCAATCAACTAGCTTTCTGTCTCTCTGTATTTAACTGTTATACATATTCCATGTAAAAAAAATATCATATTATGGAACTTTGCTGCTGCTTTCTTTCACTTGGCATACTGTTTTTGAAGTTCATTTGTTTTTCGGCATCTATCCCTACTTCAGACATTTTTACGGCTAAATAAAATTCCATCGTGTATACATATCAAATTTTTTAAAATTATTTTTTGATAGACATTTAGTAGCTTTCGCCTTTGGCTACTGTAAACACGTGTGTATAGGTGTCTTGAGTACATAATTGAAATTGCTGGGTCATATGTTTTATAGAGACATATGTTTCTATGCTTAAACTTTTTAAAAATATATATATATATTTTTTAGTTTTAGGTGGACACAATATCTTTATTTTGTTTCTATGTGGTGCTGAGAATCGAACCCAGTGCCTCACGCATGCTAGGTGAGCGCACTACCACTTGAGCCACATCCCCAGCCCTATGTTTAACTTTTTTAAAGTTATATTTATTGTGAATTCAGCTGCTATAAACATTGATGTGGCTGTGTCACTGTGGTATGCTAATTTTAAATCCTTTGGATATAAATCGAGGAGTGAGATAGCTGGGTCAAATGGTGGTTCTATTCCAAGTTTTCTAAGGAATCTCCATACTGCTTTTCATAGTGGTTGCACCAATTTGCAGTCCCACCAGCAATTTATGAGAGTACCTTTCTCCCCACGTCCTCGTCAACATTTATTGTTATTTGTATTCTTGACAATTACCATTCTGACTGCAGTGAGATAAAAATCTTAGAGTAGTTTTGATTTGTATTTCTCTAATTGTTAGAGATGTTGCATATTTTTTCATATATTTGTTGATCAATTGTATTTCTTCTTCTGTGAGGTGTCTGTTCAGCTCCTTAGCCCATTTATTGATTGGTTATTTGTGGCTTTTGGTGTTAAGGTTTTTGAGTTCCTTTATATAGCTTGGAAATAATATAATGCTCTCTCTGAGGTGTATATGGTAAAAACTTTTTCCCACTCTGTAGGCTCTCTCTTTACATTATTAATTATTACCTTTACTGAGAAAAAGGTTTTAGTTTAAATCCATCCCATTAAATGATTCTTGATTTTACTTTTTGTGCTTCAGAAATCTTGTTAAGTAAGTCAGGTCCTAAGCCAACATGGTGAATATTTGGCCTAGTTTTTCTTCTTTTAAGTGCAGGGTCTCTAGTGCCTAAAGTCTTTGATCCACTTTGAGTTGAGTTTAAGGTAGGATGAAAGATATGGCTTTAATTTCATTTTGCTGCATATGAATTTCCAGTTTTATCAGTACTATTAGTTGAAGAAGCTATCCTTTTTCCAGTGAATGTTTTTGGTGTCTTTGTCTAGAATGAGATAACAGTATTTATGTGGCTTTGTCTCTGTATCTTCTGTTCTGTACCATTGATCAATGTGTCTGTTTTGATGCCAATACCATGCCATTTTTGTTACAATGGCTCTGTAGTATAATTTAAGATCTGGCATTGTGATGCTTCTTACTTCGCTCTTCTTGCTAAGGATGCTTTGGCTACTCTAAGTCTCTTATTTTTTCAAACAAATTTCATGATTGCTTTTTCTAGTTCTATGAAGAATGTCATTGGGATTTTAATAGGAATTGTATTAAATCTGCATAAAGCTTTTGGTAGTATTGCCAGTTGGTGATGTTAATTCTTCCTATCCAAGAACTCTTTTCATGTTCAGTGGACACACCATCTATGATGAAGCTTTATAGTTTGATACCATTGCATTTGTTTTTTTATTTTAAAAAAAATATTTAATTTTTAGTTTTAGGAGTACACAATATCTTTATTTTACATTTATATGGTGCTGAGGATTGAACCCAGTGCCTAGTGCATGCTAGGTGAGCACTCTACCACTGAGCCACAACCAGTTCCTACATTCCCATTTATTGATTCTTGATTTTACTTCTTATGCTTTAGGAGACTTATTGTGGAAGTCAGTATTTATAGCAGAACAATTCACAAAGCTAGGCTATGGAACCAACCTAGGTGTCCTTCAACAAATGAATAAAATAAGAAAATGTGGTCTATATACAATAGAATATTAATTAGCCATAAAAAAGAATGACTTTTTGACATTTGCTAGAAAATAGAAAGATCTAGATACTATTATAAGTGAAATAAGCCAATCCCCCCAAACAAAGGATGAATGTGCTTTCTGATATATGGATTCTAAGACACAACAAGGGGAAAAGGCAAAAAATAGTGAAGTTCAGTAAATTAGACAAAGGGGAATAAAAGGAAGGGATGGGGAGAGGAATAGGAAAAACCCTGAAATGAATCTGATTTGAATTTCCTATGAATATATGTAAATACATCACAGTTAATCTCCACCTTACGTACAACCACAGAATAAGAGCATGATTAGAATAAGATGTACTCCATGTTTGTAGAAATATGTCAAAATATACTCTACTGTCATGCATTACTAAAAAGAACAAATTTAAGAGTGTAGATTAATTTTAGGACCACAGAAAAATTGAGCATAAAGTTCAAAAAGTTCACAAATATCCTTTTCCCTGGCAAATCACACCTTTCCTGGCAATGAACATCTTGTACCAACATGTACATTAGTCATGACCAGTGACCATACATGAGTCACTCGGAGTTCATACTTTATATTACAGTTGCCTCGTACAGTACATTCTATATATAATTTTGTAGAGTATCTTAAACTTAATGAATAAGAATTCATTCTAAATGGTCTTTTATTTTGTATCCAGAATTTAGAACCCTACAAAACAGTTTCCGTACCTTAATTTTTTTTCTGTGGTGCATCTATTCATCTCTCCCCCATTCTGTATTTGACTTTTTGAGGATCCACCAAATTTCTCCCCACATTGGTCAAATCATTTTACTCTGGCACCAATGTACAAGGGTTCACATTTTTCCACATCTTTAACAACATTTGTTACTTTCCTAGTATTTTTTTATAGCCACCCTGAAGTGGAATCTCATGATTTTGATTTGTATTTCCTAAAGCTCAAGGATACAGAGTTTCTTTCCCTGTTCTTTTATCTCCTTTTCTCCTCATCCTCTTCTTTGAACTACCTATTCATGTTTTTAAATAGGTTATTTTGTTGTTGATGATGAGATGTAAACTGTTACTACATTGTAGATATTAGATCCTCATCAGATACATGTCTTGGAAAATATCTTTTTCACTTCTGTGGAATATATGTTTATTTTCTTGATAGGTCATGTGATGCATAATATTTTTAATCTTGACAAATGAAATTTATGTCTGTTTTCTCCTGCTGTTTGTGGGTTTTTGTTTTGTTTTGTTTTTATTTTTGTTTTGTGTGTGTGTGTGTGTTCTATCTGTGAATCATTACCAAAGACTCTGAGGATTCATAGGATTTACTCCTGGCAATTTTTCTAAGAGTTTTGTGGTTTGGGTTGTTATATTTATATATTTTATTGATATTGAGTTAGTTTTTTTATGTTTTTATAAGCTAGAACCAGCTTGCAGTAAAGTGCTTCATCTTTGTCAATTGTTCTTTTCTTATAGATATCTAATTGTCCCAGCACCATTGGTGGAAGAGACTATTTTTTCCCCACTGAATGTGCTTGGTATCATTGTAAAAATAAATTGACCACAGATTAATGGCTTTATGTCTTTTTCTTTTTTTAAAAAAAATGTTTCTTTTTTAAATATTTCTTTTTTTAGTTTTAGGTGGACACAATATCTTTATTTTATCTTTATGTGGTGTTGAGGATCAAACACAGTGCCTCACGCATGCCAGGCGAGTGCACTACCACTTGAGCCACATTCCCGGCCAAGGTCTTTTTCAATATGGTTTTGACTATTCAACTTATCTCGTGATTCCATGAGAATCTGAGGAACAGAAGTTCAATTTCTGTGAGAGATGTAGTTGCATTTTTTATAAGGGTTGCACTGAATCTGTAGATTCTTTTGGAAGAAATGTCATTTCAACAATGTTATTCCTTTCCACCATTAATAAGGAATATCTTTCCAATTATTTAGTTCTTCTTTAATTACTTTCAACAATTCTTTGTAATTCCTCTGCCTATTTTTTTTTTATTCTCCTTAATTACTATTTATTTCCTTTTGGATTGTTCAATGCTATTATGTAAAAACTCAACTGATTATCATAGGCTGATTTTATACCCAGTAAAAATTTGTTTATTAACTGTAATAGTTTGTGTGTATGTGTGTTTCTTGGGATTTTTCTTTACACATGTAGAAGATTATATAGTCTGTGAATAGAGATAGTTAGTTTTACTTCTTTTCCAATGTGAATGCCTTAAGTTTTGTTTTGTTTTGGTTTGGTTTTTGTTTTGTTTTGTTTTAATCTATTGCTCTGGCTAGACCTTCCAGTAATGTATTCTAAGTGTTGAATAACTATATTGAGAATAAGCTTCTTTTCTTGTTCTTGATCTTAGGAGAAAAATTTTAATTTTTTTACCATTGAATATTATGTTAGCTGTGGGATTTGCCATAAACGTCTTTTATCATGTTTAAGCAGTGTATTGTATTCCAATTTTATGATTGATTTCATTTTTATAGAGTGTTGTATTTTGTCAAATGCTTTTTCACCAGCAATGGATATGATCCAGTGTGATATTTTTCTTCTTTGTTATCATGTATCGAGTGATAATATCACAATGATTGATTTTACTCAATTGAAACAATCTTGCATTGCTGGGATAAATTCCACAAATTTATGATTTGTAATACTGTCACTATGCTACTGCATTTATGCTTATGTTTATGAATATATGTATGTATATATTATATGTTATATACATGTTATGTTATATATGCTATATCATTGTTATGATTTGGATATGAGGTCTCCCCTGAAAGCTCATGTGTGAGAAAAGAAATTTCAGAGAAGAAATGACTGGATTGTGAGAGTCTTAACCCCATCAGTAAATTAATCCCTGATGTGATTCACTAATTGGTAACTAGAGGCAGGTGGAGGAAGTGGTTAATTGGGGGCATGGCTATGGGGTATATATTTTGTATCTGAAGCTGGAGTCTTTCTCTCTGCTTCATGATCACCATGATATCAGCTGCTTCCCTCTGCCCCACTCTTCCGTCATGAAGTTCTGCCTCACCTCCAGCCTTGAGGAACGGAGCTGGCCTTCTCTGGACTAACTCCTCTGAAATTGTAAGCCCATAAATACACTTTTCCTCCCCTACAGTGAGATCCTGTAGTCACAGCAGTGAAAAAGCTGACTAAAACAACCATTTAGGGCTAAGGATTGAAGAAGGGGCCTTACATATGCTGCTGGGTAAGGGTTCTGTCTCTGAGCTACATCCTCAGCCTCTTACGTTAATATTTGGTTTAGAAAATTTTTATCATCAATAAAAAATGTGAGTCTACAATTTTCTTGTATTGCCTTTGTCTGTCTTTGGTATGAGAGTAACGCTGGTCTCAGAGAATATTATTCCTTCTTCTGGTATTTTTTAGAAGGTTTTGAAAAGGACCATCTGGATTATGTCAATATTTATTAGATTCACCAGTGAAACCATCTAATTTTAGATTTCCCTTTGATATGACACTTTTTTTAAGTTTGGCTCAATCTCCATTCTAAAGTTCTATTCATATTTTCTCTTTATTCTTAAGTCAGTTCCTCCTATTTTTTATTAATATAACTACAGATTTATTGATTTTTGTTAATTTTATCAACATCTCCTTCCTACTACCCAGGCGTTGAACCTGAAGGCTCTCTACCCCTGATTTCATCCCTAGATTTTTAATTTTTAAGACAGGGTCTTATTAAGTTGCTTAGTGCCTGGCCAAGTTGCTGAGGGCCTGGATCTTTGATCCTCCTGATTCTACTCCCCAAGTCCCAGGGATTACATGTGTGTACCACCACACATGGCTTTATCAAAGAAACATTTTATTTTGTTGCTTCTATCATTTTCTGTTTTTTACTTCATTTGCCACTACTTTCATGTTTATTATTTCTTCCTTTCTGCTGGTTTTCATTTTAGATTGCTTCTTTTTCTAATTTTTTAGGTGTAGCACTAGGTGATTTCTTTTGAAATCCTCTGTTTTAGTGTTGGCCTTTACAGCTAGAAATCTCTTTGTGAGTACAGCTTTAAATGCATCTCATAAGTGTTAACAAATTGTCTTCATCTGCCATTATTTGGAAATATTTTCTAATTTTCCTGCAACTTCTCATTTGAGTCATTTGTTTATTACAGTGTATTGTCTGGTTTCCATGTTATTATCAATTTAAAAATTTTTCATTCTGCTATCAATTTCTATATTTATTCCATTGTGATCACTGAAGATATTTTTATGATTTAAAATTTTGAAAAATTTTTGATAGGGCTGGGACTGGAGCTCAATGGTAGAGCACTTGCCTAGCATGCGTGAGACACTGGGTTCAATCCTCAGTACTACATAAAAATAAACAAATAAAATGAAGGCATTCTGTCCATCTACAACTACAAAAAAATTTTATAATTGTTATATGGACTAACATTATTTATTTTGGACATTGCTCTATTTGTTCTTGGAAAGAATGTGTTTTCTACTGTTGTTAGATGGCATGTACTATATATATATACCTATTTCTTCTAGTTTGACCATATGTTATTCCAGGGTTTTTTTGTCATATTCTGATTGTTGTGTTTATTATTTAAGGTAAGTTATTGAAGTCTCAATTTGTTTTACATCTGTCTATTTCTGTTTTCATTCCATTTATGTCTGAATCATTTCAGTGAATACATATGTATAAGTATTATACAATCTTTTTTTTTCCAGTGGACACAATATCTTTATTTTATTTTTATGTGGTGCTGAGGATCAAACCCAGTGTCCTGTGCATGCCAGGAGCGCACGCTACCACTTGAGCCACATCCCCAGCCCAATTTACATGCTTTTTTGATCAATGCATTTTATTGTCTGCAGACAGAACTCAATGCTGTATGATGGTTTTATAGAAAAGTCTTTGTGTGTGTGTGTGTGTGTGTGTGTGTGTGTGTGTGTGTGTGTGTGTGTGGTTGAAGAATTCCTTCAATTGTTGTGCCACAATCAATTTGGCCTTTGGATTTCGCTGTTGAGCAGCACATTCGCTGGACAAGGTGGGCCTGGCTCACTCCTTAGATGGTTGTGAAGAATGATCTGAAGAGGGGGGAGGCAGGGATGAAGGCGGCCACACTCTAGGAGGTCATTTGCTTGTTTAATCCTCATAGAATATTTTTGGAGCAATTTTAAAAGTGTTATGGATCCCATTTCGCCTCAGCTCCATCCCAAAGCAACAGACATCTCAGGTGGAGAAGACCAGCCCTGCTTTTCTGATAGGGAGGTGGTATGAGGCAGAGCTGGCATGCTCAAGTTGGATGTACATCACAATTGCCAGAGGACATAGTTAAAAACACAGATTGTAATGCCCCAGGGTGCTGGGACCAGTCAACTATGTTCCTAAAAGTTCCTCAGAGATTCTGATACCTACTTAGGTTTGGAAGCTTCTGTAGAGAGTACTGGGCTCTGATCCTGACTCTGTCACTGGCCAGGTGTAGGGCCAGTATTATACAATCTTGATGCATTGACCCCTTTATAAGGACTTTATGAAGTCTTTGTGTCACTGATAACAATTTTTTTCAGCTAGCATTTACTTCTGATAGTAGTATAGCCCTCTTTTGAATACTAGTTTTTAATCTCTTCATCTCCAATCTAACTTTAAGCAGCAGTCTCTGCTAGACAGCTTATAAATGAATCCTGTTATTTTACCCATTCTTCTATGCTCTATATTTTAAGTTGTGAATTTAATTCATTTACACTTATTGTGTATACTGATAAAAGAATATTAGACACTTTACTTTCTGAGTCTTACTCATTTAACTTAGCATGATATTATCCAGCTCTATTCATTTGCCAACAAAATGACACAATTTTATTCTTCTTTAAGGGTGAATCAAATATATATATCCAATTTTTAATATTTATTTTCATTCTCATGCATTAGTGAAAAATTCTGCCTCTTTTATGAAGGTGTTGATTATTTGCTTATTTTTATATTACTCTCTCACCCTCAAATTTAATTTGGTTTTCTCTCCATAGAAATTTGATGGACTGTTTTAATTTTTCTTTCTTTACTTTAGAGGTGTTATTTCAACATTTAAAGATGTTCATAATCTCTGAGTTTTATCCATTATTCCTATAATTTTTCTCCTTCATTGATTGTTCTATTTCCCTGGGCTGCTTTCAAGACATACTCCTGGATTTCTGCAGTTTATCATGAAGGTGCCTAAATGTAAATTGGTTTGTTTTTGTTTTCATTATATTTTCCAGTTTGAAGTACATATTTTCATTTTGGATTTTTAAGTGGATATCCTTTACCAAAATTGGGAAGATTGGGAGCATTATTTGTCTTCAATTTATTTTCTGCTTCTTCTGAAACTCAAATGCAATCTAATATGGTTCAGAGTTGAATCTGCTGTTTCTCTGACAACTATGTAATTGCTACTCTACAAATTAGTTAATCTGGATTGATTTAAACTCCAGATTTTGTCTTACCTGCAGTGACCAACAGCTGAAATCCCTCTTCAGTTCTCTCATTCTTTAGATTCTTTCTGCTGTTCTTTGCAGGATCACCCTGTGTTTGCATAACTTGGTAGTCAGCAAAGGTTGTTGGTTGTCAACCCTTCTAGGACTCATTTCTTTCTAGGATCCCATACCCCATTTTGTTAATTGTTCTGACAGCCACAGTCTCTGACTTCTGACATTTCAAACTACTAAGGTGGTGACTTTCTATAGCTTGTGACCTCATAGGAAAGTCAACGTTTGTAAATCTCACCACCTAATTTCTCCTTCCAATGGAATACCCCTAACCTCTTTGTAGTAACTCTCCAATTCCATGGAACAGGACTTTAAAAATGTTTTTCCAAACATTATAATTGTTGTGTGGGAAGGCTAAGTTAACCTATTCGAAATTTATCAATTCTTTTAATGATGCTTGTAGCTCATTTCTAGTAATTATATTGGTTATTTATCCAAATGCCTTGCCAGTTCTTTTTAGTTTCTTCAACATCCTTTTAAGCTGAACATTTTTTGTGTTTATGTACATACAACAGAACCATATCTGATATTCTTATGGCCCTATTTCACTTTGCTTTGTTTCTGCCTATTCTTTTTAATGCCTTCTTATATATTTGAGAGTGTATGACTTTTATTACATGCTACCTATTTTCTGTTTAAAGTACCAGGTATTTTTTTATTATTATTATTACTGGTTTAGTGCTTAACCACTAAATCACATGCCCAGCACTCTTAATATTTTATTTAGAGACAGGGTGTCTTGCTCAGTTGCTTAGGGCCTTGCTAAATTGCTGAGGCTGGCTTTGAACTTGTGATCCTCATGCTTCAGCCTCCTGAGCTGCTGGGATTATAGATGTGTACCACTACCCAGAAATTCATTTTGATTTTTATGACTTGGGTTGAAGTTAGATGATCTGGAGGATTTCTGCATTTGCTTCTTGTCAATCCTTGGATATACTACTAACATAGGTTACTCACAATTAAATTCTTAGCTTGGAAGTTTTTCAGCCACCCAAGCAGTAAATATGTCCATGTTTTTTGCTTTCAACTGCGATTATGTTCAGTTCATCAATTTAATAAGCTGTAACTGTTTGATATCCCATTGGATAAGAGAAAATTTCCCATTATATGGTCTACATTGTTCAGAGGCATAAAGACCAAAGCTCAAATATACCCAGTGGCTGTGCCTTAATTTGAAAGCAGTAGCTGACTTCAGTTTGCCCTTCTGGATTTCTGCCTTCCATTGATCTTTAATCTGAAAATTCATTCCTTACTTACCAAATCACTTTTACATTTAAGATTTTTTTAAAAGGAGCTTTATTCATATGCTTCTCCTTGCTTTTTATCCCAAAAAATTAAAGTTAACATACTGTAGTGATACATGCATACCAATGTTTATTGCAATGTAATTCCTAATAGCTAAATTATGGGACCAGCTTATATGCCCATCAACAGGTAAATGGAAAAATAAATCATAGCATATACTTACAATAGAGTTTTACTCAACCATGAGAAAAAAATTATGTCATTTGCAGGAAAATGGATGGAACTTGATAATATTATGAAATAAGCTAAATTCAAAAGGCCAAGGCTTCTATTTCCTCTAGTATGTTCAAGCTAGAGGGGGAAAAAGGAAACAGATTATGTGAGAGGATGCATTTTATGAAATTAGGAGGGAGATGGATAAAGTATAGGAAAGGGACAATTGTGAGGGAAGAATGAAGGATACGGGGAAGTACCAGGAAATGAAATCAACCAAATTTTGTTATGTACATATTTAAACATCACAATGAATCCAACTATTATGTGTAATTATAATGCACCAATGAAACAATTACTTATAAAAAATTGGAAATAAGTCAGACATAGTGGCATCCCAGTGGTTCATGAGGTTGAGACAGGAGGATCGTGAGTTTAAAGCCAGCCTCAGCAAAAGTGAGGTGCTAAGTAACTCAGTGGGATCCTGTCTCTAAATAAAATACAAAATAGGGCTGGGGACGTGGCTCAGTAGTCAAGTGTCCCTGAGTTGAATCCCTGGTACCCTCCCCCCAAAAATGTAAAAAAGCAAACAAAAAATAGAAATTATTTTAGTGTTATCGAGTCATATTTGGTCAGAAAAATCATTACATATCATATGTTTGAATTTAACAAAAATGAATCAAAGTGAAGCTGAAATTTAAAATATAGCTTTATTGAGAGTACATTTAAGGTACTGTTAGAAGAAGGGCTTTAACTTACTGGGAAAAAATATTATTAGACACTGAAACCACATTTCTCCCTGATCTTCACTAGAATCTTACATTGTTGGACAATGCTATAAGTCATTAACCTCTTCATTTTCAAAGCAAAAAGACTTGAACTAGTAGAAGTTAAATAACAACATGCTTAGTAAGTGGTGACAGTATCATTAGAATTCAGGTTTGTTTGTTTAAAAAATTTGATGTTTTTTCATACACCAATCTAGGTATTGTAGCTTAGATATAAAGAGTCTCAAAAATGCTCATGTATGGGACAAGGCAAGAAAGCTTGGATGTAAAAAAGATAAGGTTATGAGAGCCTTAACTTAGTCTCTATCCTATGATAGGGATTAACTGAAGGGTAACTGAAGACTAGCAGATTGTGGCTGGAGGAGGTGGATCTTTAGAGGTGTGCCTTTAGGGACCACACCCTTCCACCATGATGTCCTACTCTACCTCAGATCAGGAGGAATGGAGTCAGTCATTTATGGACTGAGACCTCTGAAACCATGAGCCCCAGAATAAGCTTTCGCTTCTTAAATTTTTCTTGTCGGGTCTTTTTTTCACAACAGTGAAAAAGCTGATGAAGTACTAGGTTTGAACATCAGCTTAGCAAGTGACTTCTTGTATAAATTGGTAATTTTCTCACCTATAAGATTGGAACAAATAAAACCTATTATGAAAGGATTTATAATACTTTAAATGAGATGATGTGTGCTTGTATATATTGGGTAGCATGTGTAAATCATTTGCCAGACAATCCGACACTAGACAATTACAATAAGTAATAGCTATAAATGTGTGTTTCCTACATTCAACATTTGGATGTGTACGTGTTTGCAATTAGACTCATAATTTTGTTGTGGGATGTTAAACACGTGTTTGTTAAATGATTGCATGAGGATATAAATGATGAACAAATTAACCAACAAAATTTAAATGATGAACAAATTAACCAACACATTATTTACAGTGGTGACAATCTGGGGTAAATATAACTGTCTCTATTTTTCTGCCTTCCTTCGTTTTAGTTTCCCAACCCAGTGGAAAGTCTGTTTGACCCAGAGCACTATTCAGAATGTTTGTGTTCCTAAAAACAGTTGAAACTATTTCCCAAATATTTGTGTTATACTTAGACAGAGCCGAGACTGAGTGGTCTGAGCAATCAAACATTGATGTTGGAAGTCTGATCTTGACATTGGCTCCCAGTGCTGCTGCAAGCCAGTCACTTAACCTTTGGTTTCAAGCTTTTCATCTGTAAAATTGGGATAAAAACACTTACCTGCCCCTCAGGAAAATGCGAAGACTTCTGAAAGTAAATGTCTTAGAGAGTGCTTTGAATGCCAATATGATTCCTGAAATAGTAAACAACAAATCCCTTTCTTTTCCTTCCTATTCCCACTGGCATTCCCTTCTTCAGTCCTATGGTAAGTTGGATAGAATCTGAGTGATGCAAAGCCCAGAAAACAGATCTCAGGAAAATGGCAATCTTAATCTAATACGGAATATTGTGGTTTCTCATGCAGGTTACTGTTCAGCCAAGAGTGAAGACAAGTGCTTGAACCTCCTTTATGGTGGGTTTTCTGAGATCCACTTATGAGGGCTGTTCCAATAATAATTTCACCAGAATGTTTATAATTTTTTTCCCAGGCACAGGGTTGTCCTGGGCATATATGAAAAAATTTTAGATATTTGAAAAACTACCAAGAAAATAAATCTGCTGAAACTGAAGTTCATCTCTAGAGTCTCCAGTGAGGAAACAAAAAAAAAAAAAAAAAAAAAAAAAAAACAGTTTCAACTGTTTTTAGGAACATAAACAAACAAACAAAGAAAAATAAACAGGGTTTCTGTGGCTCGATTTGCTGAGACCATTTTCCATGGGGACCAGAAAGCCTCTCTCCATGTGCTCACATGCATGTATTGGCCACCGTATTCCACCTGGCTCAGAACCAAATAGAAAGCCCGGGCACTTCCAAGTGAGCAATCCATTAGAATGTTAGACAGAGGTGGGGGACAGCAAAGCACAACCAGATGAAGACGTTGAAATCACATCTGGAGGAAACTGCTAATTCTATGTGATGAATCACAGCTTGGGGAAATTTCATGAGCTGAAAATATGGCCACATAAATCAGGGTGGACAAGGTCAGAGAGGATACTCTCAGAGGTGCATACTCTAGAATTTGGAGCTCTGGTTCCATCCTCTATACAGAAATTGAATACTGTGTCAGTTGTCCTGAGCAATCCCCATGCCTCAGGACTAGTAAATACCCAGAATCTCCCTGTTTCCAGTGAATTTTCCAAAGACCCCATGGTAAGCAGTCTTATAGGCAGCACCGATTATTATCTCCTTTATCTTGACTCCTAAGTAAAAATATAATTTGAAGAAAAAGTTTTATCAAAACACTAAGGTCACTACCTCCTTCTGACACAGCATTTAAATGCAATCAAAGAGCACATGACAATCGAGACGGTACAATTCTGTTCCCTAGTTGCTGTTGCATTTGGAGGACGTTATAGACTAGTGATACCTATTTTTATAAATAGGTAGTCATCTGAGTCTGACCTACAGACTTAATTCTGAGCCACTTTACATACCTTCCTTGGAAAACCTTAGAACTGAATAGAATGCCAATAAAATCCACTATATGTAAGTTTGTGTTTAGTTTCTTATCACTTGGTTTATCTTCCCATTTGATACCTGTTCATTTCCTTTCACTGCTTAGGGAAACAT
This sequence comes from Urocitellus parryii, assembly GCF_045843805.1. Classification (NCBI taxonomy): domain Eukaryota; kingdom Metazoa; phylum Chordata; class Mammalia; order Rodentia; family Sciuridae; genus Urocitellus; species Urocitellus parryii. Next base: position 184,649,359 of record NC_135531.1, on the reverse strand, counting down.
AAGCTCTAACCTGAAAATATCAAGAGGTGTGTTGAAGACGGGGGGTTAGATAAGTGATGAAGGTGACAAGTTAATGCTTAGTCATTTGCTAGAGCAAGAAACTGTACAATGTACGCATCATGATTGATCATTTTTACACCCTGAACATATTGTTAATTCCCCAAAAAAGTAGCTAGTAAAGACTAACTACTTTATTACATGATGCTATTTCTATTGGGATATATGTTTGAGAGAGAAAGAAAGAATGTGTGTGTGTGTGTATATGTGTATGTTTGTGTGTGCACGCATGCTTGCTCATATGTATATTGTTAGTCATTGATATGTAGAGTCACAGGATCAGAATTACAAAGCAAGAGCATCCTGCTACTTGAAGCTTCAGTCCTCCACTTGGGTGTCGTCTTCACTCTGGTTGGAGTCACTATTAAGGGCACTTCACAAACAAAATACCCCTAGTCTGAGTAAAGTAAATCATTTCTGGCATCAACCATTCTACAAGTAATTGTTCAAAAATTGGACAATAGCCACAGTTGAAAAAGATCAATATTTGATATAGAAATGCTGATTACCCAAATTGATCACTCTCTATTATATATACATATTGAATAATTCACATTATACTCCATAAGCATGCATAAATATTAAATGGTAGTTTTTCTTAAAGGAAAATAGTAAAAGAATAGTTTGGGAATAAAACATAAATACATAAGTGAGGAATGGGATGATCCTATTTACCAGGAACAAAAATTCAACAAAAAGTGAACAAAACTTGCTGGGTGGAAGCTTTGCTTTTTCTGTTTTGTGTGACTGAAGAGTACAAGGGATGTAGTGGTTCAGGGCCTGATTCAGGGCCTGCCCAGCAAGCCCATGGAGCTACAGGATGCCTTGCATTCTTCCAATACTGTATGTATGTGTGTGGCCATGTACATGCCACTCACAATCCGTTGGGGGTATGTGGGAACTATTGCAAACAGCACCTCCAGCCAAAAAAAGAACAGTAATTTTTTTTTTAATTCAGGACAAAAGACTGCCTTCTAAAAATAAAATTAAGGTCAACACAAAGAGAAACAGTACATAGATTCTCCAAGTTATCTAAAACGATTAAATTGTGCAAAGTTACCTAAAAATATTCAAATGATCTTTGAACTTGGAGTATGTGTTACTATTTGTATCAACACATATGAAAACAAATATGGCCTAATTAGCAGGAAGATTACTGACCTTTAGAAGTGCGGAATCAAGTGAATCTGCGATGGGCAGAAGTACAAAATTTCCCTGAAAAAAAAATGGGATATTCAGTTAACAACTTTTGGATTCTCTGCCAAAGACCATCCACTGTCTTAGCTTGTAGAACTTTAATTCATCTTCATCCTTAGATCCTTCTCTTGATTTTATGTTTTCAAAGCTACTCAAGGCTGAATTAACAGGAGACAAGAATTTTAGTAATGTCAGTTTTATTCTTAGTTGTCACATGAAAGTGATTCCCCATATAATGAAAGATAAGAGAAGGGAGTCCTGGGGATATAGCTCAGTTGGTAGAGTGCTTCCCATGTATGCACCAGGCCCTGGGTTCAATTCCCAGAACCACATATACACACACATACAAAAAACAACTTTCCAGAAACACCCAGAAATAATGTTTAAAAAAAAATAAAAAGAAAGAAAAAGAAAAGAGAAGGGAAATATAGTCATGGCAAGTATTTTAAATATCAAAACTTTATAATAATGTGTCTTACTGTAAGTGAAAAAAATTGGCTTCTGCCTTTTTTTATATCTATGTGAAATTTGTTAAAACTCATCTACTCTTGAAAGCTATATCCATTCTTCATGTTTTGATAGAATTCGAGCCAACAAATTATGTGGAACAGCCTTAGATATTGGGGAAAATTACCTAAATACTAATATCTGATTTTAAGGGCTATGTCGCTGGTTTTGTGAAAGTGATATCCAGCTCTTATCTTCTAAGAAATAACCATTTCATTTTTATAGTGTATATTTGATATCATTGGGGATAATCTCTGTTTCATTTTAGAATCCCGTTGCCTGTTATGAGAGTAGGGTTGAGGACATTAAGAGCACAATTGGTGGAACTGTTAGAGACATAGTAGAGAAACAGACAAAGCCTTTCTTTCAAGGATCTAACACATGATTGAAAAAAAATATAGATATAAGTAATATAGTAATAATACAAGGCAGAAAGAAGTAAAACTAATGTCAGTATCATATTTTTCATGAAATGGGAATAGAAAAGAAAAATTGATTCCTTGCCAAGGGAGAGCGATGAGAAATTGTATAATACGCAAGAGTCTGGAGCTTAGAGATCATTTTCCATAGGAAATGAGAATCAAAGGCTGAGAAACTTTGTAAATTACAAAAGAAAAATTTCCCTTTCATATTATTTGTAGAGTGAGATGCTCGTGTTTGAGGGTTCAGGCTGCGCAGCCCGCCAAGTGCTTGTTCTCTGGGTGCCACAGCTGCATGGCCACCTCTCTGTGTCCCCCAGGAAAGTCCAGTCTGAGCCCCAGGTATGGATTTGGATCTGCTTTGGTTCGTTTTATGTCAGTATTCTGTCTTCGGAGCTTTACAGAAATCCTAGGAAGGCAGTATTAGAATCATTTTAGAGGTGAGGCCCCAAAGCCCGAGGGCTGAAGGAATTTGTTCAGGTTCACGCAGTTGATAAGTGGTGAATCTGAGACTGGAACCAAGGTCAGTTCTCCCCACAGAACATGCTCCTTTGATTATTCACCCTTATTCTTCATTGCCAGTCACCATCTGGCCTATCTGCAAGAGTAGAGGCTGGCACCATTACTACTGGTATCTAAACATTATTTATTAGTTTGCCATTGAAGCCAATATTGGCAACTTAGACCTGATATAAAAAACAAACAAAAAAAAACAGCAATGGCAACAAATATGAGTATTGACATAAAAATGAAGATGCATTCTCTTTGATATGTCTCTACATATTTATTTTTTTCTAATTTTACTTACAAAATTATTTTCTAAGGAAATTTAAAACTACAGTGTTCCATATTCCACTTTATTACAAAGGAGTCAGACAAGAAATCCCATTCTGATTTTAATGTAAATTCCAAGTGTGCAATGTAACTGCTTATGGTTTTAACAACATTTATATATTGGATTTTCTATTGACTACTACCTTGTATTACTCAACATTTGTACAGCTGCACAATAATGCAGTTGTGTTGTGAAACTACCTTTCTGTGTTAAAACAATTTTGTAGATCATTTTAGATCTATGACTTTTATATTAATGGGGAAATCTTATTCTAGTTTAGTTGGTTTATACACATCCTTTGGAAAAATGGATGTTTTCATAAAAATTACAAATAAAGAATATTTTTGGAGGTAGACCAACTCAGTCATTGTGAAATGCTTAGACATTGAGTGCATCTTAGGTCAATTCTCATTGCTTGTTGAAGTTGTAGTGTTTCATATTAACACAAAGGTTCTAAAAAATAAGTGCCTTGATTTAGGGACAAAAGCAAATTTAACCAAAATCATAGCTGAAACCCTTTGCAGCCTCTAACTTTGCTCCCAGCTCAACATTGAAATAGAATCAGCATTTTGCTGCACCCACAAAAATAGCCAATACTTTTGTCAAAAAATAAACAATAATAAGGATGGTACAACAAATATGGAACACTGAAAGTGCACTGAATTCAGAAATAAGAAAGATACTTAACAAACACTGAGTCAACCAAAGAGGATAGTCAAAGCAGCATGATTGCCATCCAGGGATTTTCTAATTCACATGGGTTCAAGGTGGGCTCTGTGTAGCTGTGTCTTTCCCTGTCCTTCATGTGAATAGGGCCTGTTTCAAAATTCATCTTCCCTGAACCTTGTGTGATCACCAAAGTAATTTCCGGGATTGGTAGCAGGACCTACAAGAAACCCTGTCAGCCACCATAGTTCTGAGCTGATTTTTTCTGAAAGACCTGTGACCAACCAGTGCATCAACAAAATTTGCAGCAGTAACTACTTTATAGTGGAACTTGCAATGTGCACACTGAAACCTGATGCCAGACTCCCTGGTAGTATCAGCTCACATTCCATCATACAAGAAAAGGTGTAGGCTTACTGCCCCCAATTTCCTCATTGACTTGAGCTTAGAGTTCTGTATGTTCCCAGATTAGCAGTTCTAGAAAAGTCACTCTGTTTGTTTCTCCTTGAACAAGAAGGAGACTGTGGTTGCACCAAATAATTAAACCAGTATAAGACAGATGTAAAAATGACTTCTGTAAGATAAATCCTCTCATTTATAGTGTTCCATTTTTAAAAATTATTGCAATACCAATTGGTAAATGTACAAAGAGAATTGGCCTATTCCTGAATACCACTGGGATTTGGGGAAAGGAACGGATAGAGATATCAGTAAATATTTAGGAAAGGGATGATAATCGATGTTTCAGGAGTATTATATAAACTATTATTTATGATATTCAAAATCACTCAAATTATTTTTATCTTACATTAGAGGAAACTGAGGATCAGAAGAGTGGACTAGTTGGCTGAACTCCCCAAGGATATTGTTAAATCAGTGTTTGTTGTCTAGTCTGTTCCTGTTAAAGACTGTGTTTAATACAGTGCATACTGTGGCCCTCCCAGGTCAAATTATGTAGAATTATCAGTTTTACCTTTAAAAGTAACACATTCTGCTGAACAAACTGATACATTTTTGAGCATTCATCCAAAGGTTTTTCAGAGAGGAAACTGGGCAACATTTGTACCCTGGCTTTTGTGACAAGGAGTCCAGGACATTTGCTGATGTGGCTAAAATTATAAGTAGAACAAGACAATTATTGTGCTTGGCACAAGACATAATAGTGACCCCCACTTGGTATTTGATAGAACTGGGTATAAAACATGATTTGGGGAGAAGAAAAATGTTTTAGTCAACTTTTTTGCTGCTGTGACCAAGAAACCTGACAAGAACAAAAAGACTTGGATAGGCTTTGCTCTGAGGTAGAGGCTGGTTTTTAAAAAATGGAGTCACATCAGTTTCTCAATAGGTGGGTTCTTGCCAATTATTGAGATACCCTCCAGCCATCTCTCCTATTGTCTATGAGTAAAGTGCTTAGCAATGTCTCTTTATTGGCTATATTGTCTTTAATAACTTCCTTAGGTCAGTTTTATTCCCAGTTTTCTGGCCAAACTGAAAGTTTTTCATATCTTTCTGTTCTGTTTTCTGCTCCTGATTATCACAAGGAACTTGTCTAAAAGTAACCAGCAATATCCATGACACTGCCTCAATGCTGCCTAGAAATTTCTTCCACCAGATTAATTAATACATCACCTTTAAATTCAGTGCCACAGAAAGTCTCAGGACATGGACAAAATGCAGACAACTTCTTTCGCCAGAACCTAGCTCAAATAGGCTCTAGTCCAATTTCCAACAGAATCCTTCTTTTTCCTATGAAACCTTAAGAAACCAATCTACAATGGGGGCATGACCCTTGTCCTTGGAAAAACCCACAAAGCACTCCTAAGCACATACCCACCCTGCTGAGTTGTTTGTCTGTAAATAACAGGAGAGGTCTGAGGCTCCAGGTGTCCCTGACTCAGTCAGGCTAGATGAGGACCCATAGCAACACCCCTAGCAACCACCAATCAGCATTAGACAGGGAAAATACCTGGGATGCCAGATGATCCCCCAGTTGTTTATGGTGGTTGACAACATGTTGGGAAACCATGTAGTTTAGCACATACACCCCTTTTGGCCTAAACCAATCAGTTCAAAGGAATCCCCCTCTTGTACTAACCCATCACCCCTACCCAAATTATTCCCGCCAGTGAATGTGCTAATCAATGTTAAGAGTAGTTGTTTGATTTTCCCGCAGTATGGAATGATTTTCTGTATGATGTTGTGACGCATAGAGTATTCCCCCAAAACCTATAAAATCTCACTGAACAAAGGACCAGGACTCACTCCCCAGGACGGCTGCATTGGAATGGTTGTGAGACCAGGCTGGAGCTTGCAATAAAGACTCTTGTGTGATTGCATCGGATTCAGCTCCTGGAGGTCAATTGGGGTCCCACAAATCTGGCATAACAGCACTGTGAACAAAAGCCATGATGAGAACAATTTTAAGGAGGAAAAGTTTATTTTTGCAGCGTGGGAGTCACAGTTTTAGAGGTTTTATTTATGTATTCATAAATAGCCAGCTCTGTCTCTATGGTCTTGGGGTGAGCCAGAATATCATAATGGAAGACTTTGGTAGAAGAAAGCTACTCAGGACATCACACTAGCAAAGAGAAAGAATCCCCTAACCACAAAAGAAATAAAAACCCCAAGGGCATTCCCCTGATCACCCATCTGCTCCAGCCACATCCTACCGATCTATGGTAACCACCAGTTAATCCTAATCAGTGGATTGACAAACTGATTACGTTAATGTCCTAATAATCCAGTCACTTCACCTCTATTTCTCACTGACTCACACAGGAGTTTGGATAGGACACCTCATATCTAAACCATAACAAAATCAATTTCATGTTGTATTATTTTGGAACCATCTTTATGAAACTTTATTGAATTTACTACAACAATATTAACCATTGAAAAAATGTTAAGCAAGTTTGTAACAAGTGTCAAAGCAATCAGACATTTGAATAAATTTTGTAAACAGCAATTATAAAATATCTGATAATTTTAGACTAAAGGAGAATATTTAATGATGAATATGACAAAATTAAAATAATTACCCCCAAAATATAACTAATTTTTCTTAATAACTGCAAAGACAGAGTCTTCACTCAGTAACAGGCTGACATATTGTGGGAAAAAAGGGTTTGAAGTCAGATGGGTGTAGGGGTGGTTGAATCCTTATTTATAACCTATTACTTCTGGGACTTTTGAGTCACTTGAAAATTTCTTGGGTAATTAATTTGATCTTCTGAAAAACTGAGATTAGTAGCATTTGTAGCACATGAGTAATATAATAAAACAAAATATGTGAAATGAAATCACCCAGTATCAGTAAATATTGATTTCTATTTTCTTATGCAATTAAGCCAAGACCATACCACTGGTGAGTAGCCTGCATATATTTATACTTAACCAGTCTCCTTACAGTGATTTGGTGCACAATCTAGAAAGGACCTTTTTGTTTCCTTTACAAGTGTTACTCTTTACAATAAAAATAGGCAATTTAAGGACTCTGTATTGGTCCTTTGCCAATGTTCTCCTGACCATGTTGGTTTATATAATGTACTTTTCTTCCACTTTTATCATCTTTCCACATAATAAGTGTTCTAATAACTAAAAAGAAAATCTACTGAGATCCTAAACTACCAGCTAAAAGACCATGCATTTCCTCAGTAACCCAGAAGCTTACTGAGAAAAATGAAAACACGTTTGTATTACATCTGCCTTCTCCTTGCTGACTTGAAACATTTGCAGAGTTTACAGATGGGTAATGTGTCATTTAAACATTTTCTTATTCACGCAAAATAACCTTGCAACTAATGTTATTCTCTCTGGTTTTGATTATAATGAGTTTATTCAGATACAATTCTTTTATTTTTTGCTACTGGAAAAAGTCGAAAAAATCTACCCGAGTATGTCTGACCTTTGCTTTATCTAGAAAAATATATTTGCTATTCAATCAGATTTTATTATGTTAATCTGAATTTCAGACAAAATTCCCATGGCTCTAACTGTACTACAGAAACAGTTGTTTGTAAGAAAGAATAATTTGAAACAAGGATTAGCTCATTGTACCTGAAGGAAAAGAAACAATCAGACAATTATTATTTTTTTCATCAAAGAAATTTCTAGACTATAAACAAGAGTTCATGGATATCAAATGTTGATTACATGACCCATTTTTTTCTTGCAGTAAAAAATAATCGGCATGACATAGAAATGAGTTCCCTATAGCTGATTCACTGGGGATCAACCAACTGTTTCAGAAAGCAATCTTCTCTGGAGAGCATTGCTTCCAGTTACATATTAAAATGAGTACTTCTGACAGATTACACCACTGAAATAGAAGATGTCTGTTTTTGTTTTAATTGACAAATAATAATTATGTATATTTATGGGCAACAATGTGATGCTTGATGCAGGCATACCTTGTGGAACGAGTAAATCAAACTAATTAAAATGCCCATCACCTCACATGCACATTATTCTTTGTGCAATAAATCTGGAGAATGAATTCTTCCTTTCTAATAGGAATGGTGTACTTCTTGACCAACATCTCTCCTTCTATCACCTATTCAAGTATTCCCATCTCTGGCAACGACCATTCTATTCTCTATTTCTATGGCTTTTACTCCTTTATACTCTATAGATAAGTGAAATCATATAGTATTGTCTTTCTGTGCCTGGTTTATTTTACTTACCATAATCTCTTTTCTGCCCTTCATAAATGACACAATTTCCTTCTTTTGCTTCTTTAGAGCTGAAGATCACTGTGTCTACGTACACGTGTGTACTTATGTGTGTATGTACATATATACATACTGCATTTTCTTTATGCATTCAACTCTTGATGGACATTTAGACTGCTTTTATATTTGGATACTATGAATAATCCTGCAAACAACATGAATATGCAGATATCTCTTTGATACATTAACTTCCTTTCCTTGGGATATATATCCAGAAGTGAAATTATTGATTATATGATTGTTTTGTTTATTTTTCTTCTAGTTTTTTTGAGGAACTTCCTTACTGTCTCCATAATAGCTCTACCAATTTGCATTCCCACTGACACTATACAAAGGCTTCCTTTTCTCCATATTCTTACCAACACTTGTCTTTCCCTTTTTGATAATAGCCATTCTAACAGGTGTGAGGCAATATAGGTTTAACTTGCATTTCCTCGATGTTAACTGATGTTGAACACTTTTCCATATATCCATTAGCCATTTTAATGTTTTCTTTTGAAAAATGTCTCTCTGTATCCTTTGCCTGTTTTTTAATTGAACTATTTATTTTCATGCTACTGAGTTGTTAGAACTAAGGAGATATCTATCTTAGTTGTAAGGCTGATTCTGAGAACCTATGTCATGGAGATCATTCCTCATTGCAATTTCCTGATTTCTCTCCTTTGGTTGCTTTCTTGATTACTCAGTGAAAAAAAAAAAAAAGAGCTCATCTCAAGTGAGTGGATCTGATACTACTATACTTTTACTTTAATGATGCCTTTATATGTTTTATGATATATGTTTACATAGATTTAGATTCCTATTCATGACAACAAAAAAATGAGGTAGTCTTAAAATATATAGATATACATTGACAAAGACCACAATGTGTGTGTTTGATGTTTATATACACACAAATAATAAAACTGTGTTAAAATAAATGAAAAATATAAAATGATAAAACAAAAAAAGAGGAATACTAGAATGATATTGGGGAAGGATTATGCCTTTGCATGTCAACCCTGAATCAAAATTGTGGCCTTGATGTTTCTAATAATAATCAGATCAAAGAGTAAAATATTTGTCACAATATCTAATAAGAAATGTGTATGACAACTTGACTACTTGATATGTTATATTTATACATTAAGTTCTGATGTCTCAAAATATCAGTCACTAAAGTAAAAACAATAATCAGATATCATTTGATAGTCTCTCAGTTCATAATAACAAAGTAAAAATTTAAAAAATATATTAGCATGTCTTAAGCTTGTGAAATGGTAATAAAATGTTCTTGCTTTATATTCATATTTCTGGGTTCTGTGCCAGTCTTATAGAATCAGATCTTAGAGGGGAAAAGTTTGGAATTCTATTTTTATTTAATTTTATTTTGTTTTAAGTAATCTAATTATAATTACTTTTTATCCCCTTTACTCTATTTGAATTCAAATCAAGACACATTCTAATTTGGGGTCTATTGTCTATTATTGGGTTGGCTTTACACCAATTACTTAACCTCTGTGTATATACAGAGAGTGACCTATAACGTGAAACTGTAGTGAGATTGATATGATGTGTGGAAAGTGCAATTGGTTCATGGTAAATGTCCTTTGAATTGCAGATGTTATTCTTATTTCTCTTTATTTAAGAAAAGGTTGTTTACTTTTAAAGAAAGGTATGATATTGGTGGAGATCACTGTATAATCAGATTGCTCTTTCAACCCTTCAAATCACACCATGTGAAAAATTGAATACTTTATACATAAGGCAAATAGTAGGTCCTGGATTGGGACTTGTCATGACTTAAAATATGCTGTTGTATTATCGTTTATAGCATTCAGGCATCATTTCCTCATATTTTCTCCAGGATACACAGTCACTGATAGTGTCTCCTTTAGTCAGGTCCTAATTTGAATAGAAAGATCAAATCCTTTGACTCTTAATCCATATGCCTTCTTTGTTTTCCATAATGCATGAGCTCTAGGTAAGTGCAAGGTCCTCTTCTAGGGGTTTTACACAGAAGATACCATTTAGTTCTTAATACAACTCAATGATACAGATATTATTTTCAGTATCATTTTTCATATGGAGGAACTAAAGCACAGGGAGTTTGAGAGATTTACTCAAGGTCACAGAGCTGGTGATGACTGGGCTGTAACTGATAAATCTGTCTGGCTGGCTCCAAGTCAATGTTCTCTCCATGAGGGCATGCATTTCTCTTGTCATTTGTAACTGTGATAAAATACACACAACATAAAATTTAGCATCTTAACCATTTTTTAAGTGTACACGGTTCACTGGTATTAAGTACATTTGTAATGTTACACAAAAATCGCCCCATATCCATCTACATCTTTCAATTTGCAAAAATGGAACTCTGTATTCATTAAAAATAAATTCTTATTACTTTCTCTTTCTTGCAAACATAATTTACTTTCTATCTCTATAATTTTTTCTATGCTCAATACCTTATATAATTTAAATTATGTAGTATCTATCCTTTTATAACTAACTAATTTCAATTAACCTAAGGTGACAGTATTTATCCATGTTTTAGCATGTCAGAGTTGCCTTCATTTTTAAGGCTTGGATAATATCAAATCATATGTATACACCATATTTTGCTTGTCCGTTCAAATGGATAATTGGGTTGATTTCAAGGTTGGTGTTATTTCTTCTTTTAAAAATTTGTAGAATACACCATGGAATCCATGGAGTCCAGGACTTTTCTTTGTCAGGGAGTACTAATTATTGAGTCTATCCTTTGTAGTTAGAGGGTTGGTTTTTTTTTTCTTTCTCTTTCTTTTTAATTTAGTAGGTTTTGTGTTTCTAATGATTTGTCCACTTTATGTAGATTTTCTAATTTGTTGGCATACAATTGTTCATAGGAATCTTTTATGTATTTCTGCAGATCAAGGAGAAATGTTACCACCTTATTTGTTATTAGAAATTTGTGATATTTCTCATTTTTTCTTAGTCACTTTAGCTAAAGGTTTGTCAATTTTGTTGATTTTTTCAAAGAGACAGCATTTCGTTTCATTGATTTTTCTCTGTTGTTTTTTGATTATATATATCATTTATGTATGCTCCTGTCTTTATTATTACCCTTCTGATTGATAGCTCTGGGTTCTGTTTATTCTTCTTTTTGTAGTTTTGTAAACTGGAAATCAGTTTGTTGATTTGAGATCTTTCATGTTTTTAAGTAATGGACACATTTCTATATTTAAATTCCCTTATTACATTTGCTTTTATTGTGTATCATATGTTTATGATATGTTGTATTTTCATTTCTATTTATCTCTAAGTATTTTCTAATTTTTCTTTTGATTTCTTTATTTACACATTGGTTAACAATGTATTGTTCAATTTCCATAATTTTGTTATTTTTTAGAAAACAAAAAGTGCAGTTACCAACCACTATTACATCAGCTTTCAAAATTTCCCACATACTTACATTTATTGAGACCTTTATTTTCTTCTTCATGACTCTGGATTTTTATCTAGTATTCTTTCATTTTAACCTTCAAGACTGGGAATATAGTAATAAATTCCCTCCATTTTTTTTAAATCTTGGGATGTTTTAATTGTTTCCTTTTGGTTGAGTAACAGATATTGTACCAATATACCAGATAGTGGAATCTTGGTTGGTAGTTTGATATTTTTTCTTTTCTTTTAGTATTTTGAATATATTCTTCCATTGCCTTCAGACCTCCACGGTTTCTGAGGAAAACATCTGCTATCTTACCAATGCCTGCTTGTATGGAATCAGTCATTCCCCTCTTACTGGTTTCAAAATGTTCTTTTCCGTCTTTTGAAGTTTTATTGTACTATGCTCTGGTGTAGATACCTTTAAGCTCATTTCATTCAACTTCTTAAATGTGTACATTTAGTCTTTTATCAAATTTGTAACGTATCAGCCATTTTATCCTCAAATAATCTTTTTACTCCTTCATCTTTCATTTCCTTTTCCGAGACTCCCACAGTGTCTATCTGGAACACTTGATGGTGTCTTTGGCTCTGTTAACTTTTCCTGCATTCTTTTTTTCTCTTTGTTCCTCACACTTGATAATCCTTATTGTCCTCTCTTCAATTTCTCTGATTCTCTCATCTTGCTGTTAAAATCTTCCTTTGAATCCCTCTAGTGAATTAGAGAATTCTTCATTTCTGTGTTTCTGGTTTTCTTATTTGTTTTTGTTTGTTTTTTAACTTTTTAATCCCAGGAATTCTTTTTGGTTTTACTTTAGGCTTTCTTTCTCTTTATTGATATTTCATTTTGTTCCTCTTTTGGTTTGTTTGTTTTTGTTTTTGCGAAGGGTTTTGCTTTTTAACTGCTTTTGGTTGTTTGAGCATCTTTATGACATTATGCTAGTAAATCCGCCATCGGTTATTTTTTAGGGATAGGTTTTTTTTTTAATTTAATCATTTTCACTTTGAAAAACTGTGATACTGTATTAATTTTGGTTTTCATCTGTGGTTTCCTGTCTTGTAACTCTGACCTACCATGTCTGATAGTACATCATATGACCCTCATTCTGAGGAATCCTTCTCCATCTTCCCAGTCAACCTATCAATCAGCAATCATGCCTAGGTAATGAAATCTCCATTAAAAAAAAAAGGGGGGTCAGGGTTTGGGGAGCTTTGAGACAGCTGCCGGTGTGGATATGCCTGGTGGGGAATGGAATGTTCAGACAGGGCCTGGAAGCTTTCCACGCTTTTCCAAATACCTCACCCAGTGCATCAGTACCCTTTATAATACCCTTCGTAATAAACAAATAATTTCATTTTCAAATCTATAAGTCACTTGAACAACTTAATTGACCTGATTTAATCATAAAACATGGCATCTAAAGCAGGGTAAGGGGAGTCATGGTGAATGGGCCCCCAGCCTATGGGATCTGACACCATGTCCAGGTAGACTGTCAGAACTGAAGAGGATCAGAGAACACTCAGCTGGTGTCTGCCGCTACAGAATTGCTTACTTTGTGTGGTAAGAAAATCCTCACACACCTCGTGTCAGAAGTGAACCATGTTGTGAATGCATAACGAAGAAACTTAGTTGGAGTTGGTTTTAACTTCACACATCTTCAGATTGATTTATTCTTTTATGTTTTGAGGTATACTGAACAACTTTGTCTGTAGTGACGGTTGCCTTTGAATGTCCCAGATTTTGATGCCTGGCTTCTTGAAAAGAGAAAAAGAGAGAGAGAGAGAGAGAGAGAGAGAGAGAGAGAGAGAGAGAGAGAGCGAGAGAGAGAGCGCTTGCTCTTTATATTCCCTTATCCCCTGGAAATCACTTCAGCCAGAGAGGAAGGAGCTTGCAGCAGTGTGGAGGAGACACACAATGGCTGCCTGCCCCTGAGGTAGCAATCAGAGACCACAGCAGAGATCCCAATATTTAGAAGACAGGGTCTTTTTGTCCATCCTGTTTTCTGCAAGTGGAGCACAGGCTGTCCTAGGAAGATGAGCTTGGCTTCCTGCGGTGGGGCTGAGACTGGATCTGAAAGTGGCTCTGAGGCTGTTGCTGTGAGGTAGAGCACTTGTCTAGAATGTGCAAGGTCCTGGGTTCAGTTCCCCAGGGGAGGAAAAGAAAGCTAAAAGGGACAAAATGTTGTCACAACTGACATCCCAAGCCCTCCCTTGGAAGATGCAAAACTTCAGAAGACTCTAGAGGTCAAAATAGTTCTACAGACTGATGCTGCTCGTGCAGCAGTTGTCTAGGTAAACGCACAGATTCCTGGTGCTTCCTGCTCTGCCTTCTTCCTGGATCCCAGTGTGAACGTTTTAACCAGACTTCCAATGGTAACATGAGCTGTCCTCTGCAGAGAGATTCAACTCCATGGGATTCTCCAGCCTTGACTCCCAATTCCGTAACATATAAAGCATCTACAACCTTTCAGAAGAACTGTACTAATATGTATTACTTGTTAGACACACGCACAAAATATGTTTTTTGTTCAAATATATCTGAGAAGCAATTAGTGGAAAAAGTTAAACTGATAAAAAAATTAAATTTCTAGTTGAAATTTTTTTTAAACAAGACCCTTCTCTGCAAAACTTCCCCAAGCCAATGAACTCCTTGAAGTGTATATCTATATCTATATCTATATCTATATATATATCTATATATATATATATATATATATATAAACTCTGCCTCAAATATTGACCCACTTAATCTTATGTCCACACATCCACCTGGATTTTTTTTTTCCTGAAGCATAATGCCTCAAATCTGACTATGTAGTCTGCACAGGCTCCATATTGCCCTTGGAATAAAACCCAAGTCCCTGGGCCTGGTCTGCAGAATCCTCAAGGCTGCTGGGAGGCAGACTTCCCTTCAAGTCTCTTGAATGAATGGTGTGCACAGGTGAATGTGGATGCATTTGTGTTTTTGATTTAGTGACATTATTATTATTATTATTATTATTATTATTATTAACTTTGAGCCCTTGCTCAGGCTGGTTTATCTTTTCAGATTAGTTTTCTCCCTCTTTACCTGTACACTTAACTTGGGTATCCTTTCCTTCGGAAAATTTGTGGGCTCCTGACAATTTTAAGTATACTTTCTTATAACACGTATCGTCCTTCCTCATAATTGATGATACATTGCACACAAAAGATATGCATCCTCTGTTTCTCTCAATGTGAAAGGACCATTTTATTCCAGAGTGTGGATATGTCCAAGACAATCATGTGCAAAGTATAAAGATTAATTAAGCTGAATTCCATATCCCCTGTCTTTTGTATATTGTGTGTATCTCTCTTTCTCTCTCCTCCTCTCTCCCTCCCCTAATCCCTGTTAAATGCTATCACTGTGAACACAGATACAAAGTCATGTAAACCAAATCATTGCTGTTTTCCAGCCTATCCTGGAATCACTGATGTGGAATGACATTTTTTTCCTCTAAATCCTATATTTTTTATTAGTGATCTTTATATTTTATGCCCCAATAGCAGAATACAGTCACAACCAGGCTTGCTGCATCCCTAAGACATCAATCTTGTCAAACCTAATTGAATCAAAGCTCAAGCAGTTATAAATGGAGCACGGCTTGTCAAATAAAAAGAAAAGGAAAAATAAGAGATGCGCATCCAACTAATACTTTCATTTTAAGATATTCCTTGAGGAGAATACATTGTGGTTTCCTAAAAGTTTCTCTCTAGTGTCTATAGCCTCATTGCTGGTCACAGTGCTGCTATTGATTCAGAAACATTTATCTAAACATTTAGAACTGATTCTAAGTCTGTCCAAGTTAAATGCTTCCCAAGGTAGAACATGCTATACCATGATATAAAATAAATTATTTACATTTCTGTGGGAGGCTGGCCTTGGCTTCAGCTTGAGCTATATGACAGGGCTAATATAGGACAGAATACCTAACATGGCATTCAAACAGTCAACTTGAGACCCCCATAGCCAGGCACTATCTCACTTGGTCTTTATGCAGCTTATAAATTCTCCAAATATTATCCTTGAAAGTTACTTGTGTCTCTATGCTCCATGGGGTGTGCAATGGATCCCATGCCACCTGCTTAGCCAAGAACTACTTTGTGGAGATATTAGCACCAGTTTCTGCCTGCCTGATGCAATATATGAAAAGCCGTTTTGATGAAAGCACCTCTCAACACTAGCTCCCTCAATCTTCAAAATTAATTTTACCTTCATATTCTTTCTTTTCAGGTTAGTGGTTACCTGTGGAGTAGAGGATTAGAGAGAAGCATGCTGAGACATCCAGGGTAAAAATATTCTTTTTCTTTATCTGGATGTTGTTTATGATGTTAGTGGTGCTGGTACTCATTTGGTATAAGTACATTGATCTTTGCCCTTATTTTTCTCTATATGGAGTACATCAATAAAAAGGTTTTTTAAAAAGTCTTTTTAAGGAATCATGTCCTCTTTAACAGATTTAAGGCATTTTGTCTAGAAATGATAGTATTTCTTTATAAATCATTAAATAAAAATGTAAGTTTTTATTATCCTGTATTAATTACATGTATTAATTGAGTTCAGTGTGATACAATGTGATTGAACATATGCAAGTACTGATCGATTTGAAAAACCCTCCTCCAACCTTCCCAGCCTCTAATAATCCCTCCTTCACCCTTCCTAACCTCTGGTAATCACTATTCTACAGACCAATTGACTTTCTTTAGATTTCACACAGGAGACAGGACACAGTGGTATTTGCTTTTCAGTGTCTGGCTTGTTTCACTTAACATAATGTCCTCCAGGGTCTGGGGATGCAGCTCAGGGGTAAAGTGCTTCCCTAGCATGCATGAGGCCATGGGTTCCATCCCCAGCACCAAGAAAAAGAACCAAAACCTAACAAACAAAAACAAAAAGAAACATAATGTCTTCTCATCTAAGAGTGGGCCTTTGGTCTAATAGACCAGACTGAGAGAGCCAAGTCTACTCCTTAAACTGCAGGTTCTTCCTTCTGTTTTATTTGTTAAATGGAAATTATAATACTTACTTAATAAGATAATTGAGAAAATTGAAAAAACAATAGAAAAGCACTTAGCAAAAAATGGAAACCAGAATACGGTAGCCATTCTTAGTAATGGAAACGACACAGCTGAATATGAAGTGGATAAAGACAAACTTGAGGCTTTTCTGGAATGGCTGAGGTATGGTTGTAGCAGGGATATCAAGTTTGTATGGGAGCAAGGAAGGCAAGAAATACAGGAAAACCCTGCATCACTGTACATAAGAAGCAGCAATGAGATGTACAGCTGTGCCAAAAAAACCACAGAATTCTTAGTAGAACCTGACTTGGGTAGGAGAGATTTCAATGTGTAAGGGGCCACAAGAAGAGCCAGTTAACACCCAACTGAGGGTGTTTCCATTTTCCCTTTAGTATGTTCATTTTCCTGTAGAATATAGACTCCTCAGTGAGAGAGAATACACTCATCTAATAAATTTCAGCAAGCTTCTAGAGCCCAGCCTAGAGCACAGAGATAGGATTGCAGTTCTGGTGAGTATATCAGATTAAATCCTGCTATGTCAAAGTGACCTGGGAGAATCTGGCAACCATGCATTCTTGGGAATCAGCCATGTATTCTCATATATATTGGATTCTGATTTACATCTAATTTGAAGTAAATCAGGCAATGTTACTAGATTTGGCATTAATCTTGGCATGGTGAACTTTGCTTTTTGAAAAATTATATTTAATTCATAACATTTCTACCTATCAATTTGGTCCAAGTACTTAGTTTCTATGAGCAATCAAGTTTATTGCATGTAATAAATATCAACATCCCAGAGTTGCTGAGCATTAATAGCGTATTGTTTATAAACCAGTATCTGGTAGATAGTAGTGTAAAGGATGTTTACACAACTGTTTAGCTTCTTAATTGACTAAGTAGAATTTTCTATCACTATGTAGGAAGATGATCCTCCTTCAAAAGATATTATAACATCTTTTGCAACAGGGCCCTTGGGAATAAAGTTCATACAAAATGAATCATCTTTCTCCTGTTCATTAGAACTTTAAAGGAAACCACTTTTTGTTTTATTTTTCCATTTTTTCTTTCTATTCAAACAAAATCACATTACTGTATAGGATACTATGTACTTTTATTTATGTAGCCTTGTGCTCATTCGTTCATTCATTCATTCATTTTTTACTTTCCGTTGTGAAATAAAAAACTCCCCCCAAATTATGCAAAAATGCCCAAGACGTTTTATTATATGAACAACCATAAAAGCACCAACCTAGCATCAAAATGTTAGATATTAAACCTGAAATATGACCCTACCCTGACTTTAATGGAAATCATTTTTAATTTAATAACTAAACAGGCATCCATAAACCTACATTTTTGTTCTCCCTGTCATTGTAGTATTTATCCTAATAATAAAAGAAAAGCATGCTGTGTACTTGCTTGGGTTGAGTTCCTTTTACTCAGCATGAAACCCATCTGCATTACTACGTGCAACTGTGCTGTCTTCATATTAATGACAGTGCACTATTTCATTGTATAAATACATCTCTAACTATACATTATACTTTGATGAACATTTAGATTGCTCTCTTTTTAAGAGTTTTGTTAAAATGCAATATATGTGCTAATGTCCTTGAGATACATGGAAATGTCATTATCCTCTCTGATATATATTTTATATATACCTTGGAATGAAAATATTTTGTCACAGCATATGCACACTTTTAATGTCAGTTGATAATGTGGAAACATTTTCCTATTTAAGTCTGCTTTGCAATCCTATCTAAAATAATGAGTGCTTTACAATATTCTCATCATTTAATATTATCAGTACTGGTCGATATTTCTTTGTTCATCTTCCATTCCGGTGACTACAGAGTTATATATAGATTGTTATGGTTCAAAACTGTATTTCCCTGGCTACCATACTTCCTGACTAATCAAATTTTCATCATCCTTTTGGATGTTCTGTTCCCATTACTTCTATATTATCTTTTTTATTTCTACCAGGTTCATATAGTGAATCTTCCTTCATTTTGATTCTTATAATTTTTCTTCTCTCTGTTTCTCAGAAAAGTTTTGCCTAATTTATTAATATATTCAAATAACTGCCTTTGAATTCATTGAATTTTCTACCATGTCCCTCAAATAACTATTTTATCGATTTCTACTCTATTCTCTAATATTATTATTTTTCTTTTAGTTCTGAGTTTAGTTTGCTCTTCTTTTTCTAATTCTGTAAGGTGGATGGTTTGGTTACTGATTTTAGGCCTTTCATCTTTCCTAATACCTTCACTTATAACTACAACTTTCACTCAGAGTACTGCAATTGCTGCACCCAACAATTACTAATTTATTGTATTTTCATTTTTATTCACCTGAAAGCATTGTCGAATTTTTCTTTTAATTTATTTTTATTTGGTTATGTGGGCATGTGCTATTTCATTCTCAAGTATCTGTGAATACTCCCAATTTATTTCTGTTATTGATATTACTTTTAATTCTATTGTGATTATTTACTGTATATTATTTCTATTCTTTTAAATGTATTGAGATTTGTTTTATGGAGTAGTATGTAATCTACACTGAAAAATATTTCATGTGTACTTAAGGAGAATATATTTTCTGCTATTTGTTGTGTTGAACATTCTGCAGATACCAGTTAAGTATAATTGATCTAAAGTTTTGTTCATTTCTGTGTTCTTGCTTATACCTCCCTTGCTGCTCTATTATTAATTGAAGAGGTATTATTGAAGTCTCCAAATACTATTGTTGAACTTTCTATTGCTCCTTTCATTTCTCTCAAAATCCATTAATGGACTTTGGTACTCTGTTATTAGGAGAATATATGCTTTTAACTACCTGATACATTAATTCTTTAATGTTTAGAAAATGTCTCTCTTTCCCTAGTAGAGTTTTAAACTTTGTTTTCTTTGATATTAGTAAAGGTTCTCCAGCTTTCTTGAGGTTGCTATTTGCATAATATGTCCTTTTCTATCCTTTTATTTTCAATGAATTTATATTGAAAGTTCCTCATACAGGGGACAGAATAACACTGGGTTATGTTTTTAACCTAGTCTTTCAATCTTCTTCTTTTTATTGGATTAATTAATCTATTTAAAATATTAATATTTAAATATTTGTTATCTGTAGAAGAGTGGAACAGTTCAATGTGTATGTAATGAAATGGATTTTTTGTTTATTTTGTTATTTTTGGGTGTAGTTGTAGAAGCAAATAACAGAGTTATTTATTATTTCTATCTTTTTCTGAAATAATAACTATTTTCATGAAGATAATTATGTGGATATCATCAGGAAAGTTGATTTTTGTTGTTGTTGTTCTCATCCTGAATACAGGTATTCACAGATTTTAATTTGGGTCCCTTAAATAGAGGCAAAAATGTTATTTTTTGGTGGTCTTGATGTATTTTCTTTGATCTTGAAAACTATTTTATATATCAAAATTTTATTGACCTTATATATTTCTTTTCTGAGAAATGTCTAGCTACATATTTTATAACTTTGTTTTCTTGTGTTCTTGTGTTATTGAAAAATATGGATATTTCCTTTTTTTTTGCTTATTTGTATTTTACAATGCTGGGAATTAAATCTAGGGCCTTGTGCAATCCATATACACACTCTATCACTGAGCTGTGTCCTCAACCCCTAAACATTACTGATCTTTGTTTCTTATAGTCATGTACTATTTCTCTCATTTTGAAATGTGTCTTTTTATTCACTTGATTAATCAAGGTAATTATTGTATACAGAAGAGAATATATTGTAGTCTACATTCTTTAAGTAGGAGAGTGCAGTTTTCAAATTAATTTAGAAAAAAAAATCCTAATGTACTACAGGTCTGCTATGTTCTGCTAGATTCATGAAGTGGATATAACATCCAAACTAACACTTACTGTGTTCCAACATCTCTTCATAGGAACCCATTAAGAGATGTGCTTGTAAAGGTTTTGAATGTAGTGCTTTTGTTTCATATGAAATTGCCTTTGCTATTATTTACTAAATTTATTCCATGGTGTTATAGAGCCTCAACAAATGCTCAATGGACAAAATAGTTCTGATTTTTGGAAACCTATGGATTTTTAATATGAAGTATGGTCTAATAAATTTTTGAGAAATCTGTTAAATTTAGTTATACCTACAACTTTCTAAAATATTTAACCAAGAGACACCTTATTTTACAGCCTTATTAATCTTACTGTTTCCATGATTGTTAAGGGAGATCTTTATTTTAATTTGGCTTTTTGCTAAAAGACTCAAAAGTGCCTTGATCATTTAGAATGCATGCAGTATGTTGATTTAATATCAGCTGTTAAAGGTGAAAGTTTCACACTTCTTTTAACTTTGTAGGAAAGTATGATTAATATTTTGAAACAATAAAATATTTTCAGATATTTTGAAAACAATAAAAATTACAAATTAATACAAGAAGTGAGACAAAGTGATCATAACTACACTTTTGTTAAAAAGATCTTCATTGGATGATTATCATTGGTCAAGTGAGTTCTAATCAGCCTTTATATGTGTGACATTTATCACTTTTATAAACATTCCAAAAATAAATACAATAGAAATAAATAGTAAGTAAACTAGACCTGACATGAATTGTTAATAAGATGCAAAGAATATATAAGAACTGGCTACCATAACTTACTTCCAAATCAGTTTCTAATTCTAACAGGATTTATTATCATCTGAATTGTGACTCTATCATTAATAGACCTTTAAGATTTTCCAGAGAAGTGGGTTTACGACCTTTCTATTGCTTGAAAAAAGTCAAATATTTAAATTTGGAGATATGCAATTTTCTCCTCAGAATACTGTAGGGACAAGTGCATGAAGTACTACATACATGGCATATGTTAAGATCGTCTGAGTGGCAGGCCACTCCCCTCATGCTTGGCGCATGAGCAACAGACCACTTACCGGTAGGCACAGCCCTGGGTTGCAGTCCCTGTGCTTGCTCCACGGCCTGCTTCTGGATTGGGTGCTGCAGGGACAGTTAGAAAGAAATTGCATTGGTGGCCCCCTGTACTCTGCCTAGCTGTACCTACTCCCTGCTTCTTCTCAGGAGGTCTTGATTAGTGACTTCTTGATTTGACACTCTCCTCTACCCCATTCCATGGGCCTCCTTGCTGGATGAGAGGGAGCCCACACAGAATACTATACTAATAATAGAATAAATAAAGGTAAAATTTAATATACTAATGCATGCATTTGATCCTCTTGAAAAATGCATGGGTTTTGTAGTCAAAGTATCTTTAAAAAATTGTATTTGATTGGCATTCCATTTGAAAGAGAATGCATTTCTCAAAGAAAAGCCCCCTTGACTACATGGCTTCACTGCACATGACCACCACACGTGAACTTTAGGGAACTAACCAATGATATCATTCTTTCTCAGTTTTCACATTTGCCAAGAAATATTTCTTAGCTTAAAGCATACTTGTTTATGATTCATTAATTCTAATTCATTTTCCCACAGTCAGCTAATTTAATCCAGGGCATGTATGCATCATTCCATGGGAGCTCATTCTCTCCACCATGTGAGTTAAGTGATGTTTTCAGTGGTTTCGTTTTTTCCTTTTACTTGCCACTTAGTATCTCGTTTAACTCTTTCCACATTTCTTCCATTATATGATACTATAGTATGAATTTAGATAATAGGCCATCTCAGATACTTCAGTGCTGTGTCTAACACTCAGTGGAATGCATCCATATTTACAAATGAAAAGAAGGAAAGAAAGAAAACAAAGGAAAAAGGAAAGAAAGTAGGAAAAAAGAAGAAAAGAAAAATTGAAGTAGAGAAGTAAAAATAAAAGTTCTATTCTCAATGAAAACTCTCCAATGATTTCCAATCTTACTGAAATTAAACGTTGACGAGCTTACCCATGCATGTCTGTAAGGCGCTATGTGTCATGACCACTTTGGGTCCTCTACTTCACTTCTTAAGACTCCCTTTTTCCCTGGACACCATTTCTGCCATGGTCTTTTTTAGTCTATCAAGGGCCGGGCTCTACCTTAGGAATCTTGCAGTTGGTGATTCCCAAGCTCTCTCAAGTACTCACATAAGCAGATGTCCCAACTTCATTGAAAATTTGCTCCAAATTCACCTACTGCAGAGAGTTTCTCTCAACCTATTTAAAACTTTATCTCATACCCAGTACTTCCCAATTCTCTTCTACTTTTATCACTGAAATGATTATTGTGAAATATACTGTAGATATAACTGTTTATGTGTTTTCTGTCCTCTACCAATAGAGTCCAAACTCTATCAAAATAGAAATCTCTGATTTTATTTTCTCTTTAATACTCCTCCAGTGTGTGGAAGATGTCATTAGTAGCAAACAAGAGATGAGAAAGAAGCTCTCTCACTTAACAAAGGTTTATCTTTAGATTCCCCTCAGGATGCACTGGAAGAAGCACTAACTATATTCCCAAAAGAGTGACTCCAACCAGGAATTGGCAAATACGGCCTGTCAACTTTTGTGTAAAGGATTGTAGCACACACACACACCTTTTAATTTTGGTATTTTTTATTGCTGCTCTTATGCTGCAACAGTAGTTGTGATGGAAACTGAATGGCCCAGAAAGTCTAAAATATTTACTATCTGGTTCTGTAAGTAAAAATGTTTGCCAGTGCATAGTTTTCTGTGCCCATTAAAGTTTGCCTGATGTATATGTCTTTGTGGTTTTATGCTCAATATTTGTACTAGTGACAAGGAATTGCGCTAATATAACCTGTCAGTTTCATTTCCTATGGCATTATGAGGCAATGTTTTCCACATAAGAAATGAATGGAAGAAAAAATTTTCCTTTTGATCCTCATCATAGCTTGTATGTCTGAAGTGCTTTCTGCAACTTCTATAACCGTTTGACACTCTGGGACCAAGTGTGAATCCACAAGTTGCACACAGAGGAGGACCCATCAAAGAGTAAGAAAATGTGTGATCCTGGTGATGTCAGTCAGCCACTAACTCCACCAAACCTGGAGAATGCTCTCCTGCTCCACATCTTATCACCATAGAAAATAAAGATAGTGTTTGTTTAGGTCAGTTTGATTCTGGGCATTCTATCTCATAAATGCATGCATCTTAGAAAGCATACTGAAGTCATCTAATGATATTCCAAAAGTAAAATCGCCACCTTCATTTTGAAGGGCATTGATATAATTTTGTTTTACTTTAGTCTACTAAGAATTTTTAAAATTTAAAATATATATTTTAAATATACAGTTTACAATATATGTAAATGTATTGAAAAATATAGATAGATAGATTGATTGACTAATTGCTTTATGAGGGGAAACAGGACAGAATATAAAATAGCAATTGATCAATGTGGATTTTTCAAGAAGGGCGGGTAATTCTTCTTCTCACATACTCATGAAGATTTTTGTCTAAATTTTCTCATTTACCAAGTAAACATTTTTGAGGATGAAGTTTGGAGTTACTCCAATTTGAAGGAGTAGAGAAAAAAGGACCAAAGAAGTCAGAGTGCAAGAGGAAAGATCAGTGGATTTTCATATTTTAAAAACAATTCAGTTACTTTGAGATTTCTAGGGTGTTTAGATTCTAATTGTGCTTTTTTTCCTTAGATGAGAGTATGATTGGGTATATTATAATAAACATCAGTTAATAAGAACCCATTGTTTTCAATTATGAACATTTAATAATAGATTCAGAAAAATAAGATGGCATTAAAACAAAAATACATTATGAGTACATTCTGGATTTTTTTCTGTTGAAAGTGATTTGTGCAATCAAGGAATAAAAGTATTGAAAATGAAAAGTAAGATAATATTAGGTTGTATGCAAATGTTCCTCCATCTACAATTTGTGGGTATGTAAATATCTGTGTGCTTTCTTCTGAAGCATCTAAAAATATGCTTTTATTTAATACTCTTATCTATAAGAAATCCTTTTTCTCCAATTTTAACCTGTAAAAATTCTCTTGTCTCATTTAAAATGTTTCTTCTTCAAAAATGTTATTTAATTTTTGAAAGACATGTATAATTTTTTTGGAGCGGGGGTTATTGGGGATTGAACTCAGGGGCACCTGGCCACTGAGCCACATCCCCAGCTCTATTTTGCATTTTATTTATAGACAGGGTCTCCCTGAGTTGCTCAGTGCTTCGCCTTTGCTGAGGCTGGCTTTGAACTTGTGATCGTCCTGTCTTAGCCTCCTGAGCTACTGGGATCACAGGCATGCACCACTGTGCCTGGCAAGACATGTATAATTTTCACTGTTCTTTTCACACCATAGCAAGGAATTATTATAGCACTCTTATGTGTCTTTTGTATGATAAGGGTTCTTTTTGCATAGGCATTCACTTCCACAAGACTGATATTCATTCCCAGTGGAATTGCTGGAATAAAGATAGGTACAAACCTCTTTTATGTACTTTTATTTGCCCATTGAAATATATATTGTGGATGTTTTAGTCAGCTTTTTCACAGCTGTGGCAAAAGAAAAAAAGAAAAGGAAAGAAAGGAAGGAAAGAAGGAAGAAAGGAAGGAAGGAAGGAAAGAACAAAACAACTCTGACAGAACAATTTTAGAGAAGAGAAAGTTTATTTGCAGTCACATTTTCACAGGGCTGACTCCATTTTTCTGAGCCCAGGGTGAGACAAAACATCATGGCAGAAGGGTGTGGAAGAGGAAAGCAGCCCAGGACTTAGTCACCAGGAAGCAAATAGAGCTCTTCTCACCAGAGGGAAAATATAAACCCTAAAGCATTCCCCCAGTGACCCACTTCTCCCTACCTGCCTTCAGTTACTATATGTATTTAAAAATACAGATAGATAGGTAGATAGATTGACTAATTGCTTTATTTATTCCACTGAATTCATAACTGCCGCAGTCTGGCTGGGCAGGATTCAGGAGACACTTGTCAAAAGAAACGAACTTTATTTTTAGAACCACACATGCCAAACAAAACAGCTCCTCAGGAAAAACCCTCAGAGTCCAAATGCCACCACCGGCTTCCCACAAGCCTCTCACACCAACCCAAGCCTCTCACCCTCCCACAATCCTCCTGCTCTTGAGGCCGATTGGCTGGGTTGCGTGGGCGGAGCTAAAGAAGTCCCCCAATGAGCAGCTCCATGGTCTGAAAGGGCAGGGAAACAGCCCAATGAGCATCACCGCAGAGGAGCCAATCAGCTAGATGTTGCTGGGGCCGCTGTGAGCCAATCATCAGCTGGCAGTCTGAAAGTTTGCTGGGGCCCCTTCGGCTGTGGCTCTCAACACATAACAGTGGAATAATGCACTGATTAGGTTAAGGCTCTCATATCCCAATCTGTTCACCTCTAGTGTGTGTGTGTGTGTGTGTGTGTGTGAGTGAGAGAGAGAGAGAGAGAGAGAGCGCTGACACATGAGCTTTTGAAGGACACCTCATATCTAAGCCAAAACAGTGGAAAGGGACATTTAATCTTCGACCTATGTTCTGAGAGAAAGGATTTTGTTAAAACTAGATAGATTTACGAATGAATGGAGAGATAGAAAGATGAAGAGATGGATGATGAAAAGAGAGAGGGGGAAGGAGGGAGAGAGAGAGAGAAAGCACAGACAAAGGAAGCAAAAAAGAAAGGAAAAGTAACAGGGTGGGAGGGAGAAAAAACATACTAGATAAATAGATGACAGATACATAAATTAACAGATAATAGATATACAGGGGATAGAAAATAGAAAAATAAATATGCACACAACAATACTATAAGATTGCTATATTTATTGTCAAATACATATAGGGAACAATGTTTTTCTGTACCCAGAATAAGATTAAGGGTCATCCCTGAGATGGCTATGCAGAAGGGAAGGCAGAGAACTCCCACAAAGAAAGGAGTCATTCCAAGAATCTCAGATCAGGAAGAACAAGGTGGATGCCTCTAAACATTATTATGAGTGAGTAAAATGAGGGGGGGGCATGATGGCCATGGCCACCGCCAAGCAATACCTGGGGCAGCAGAAGGACCGAAACACCAATCAGTGCAGACAGTCGGTGCAGATAATTGGGAAACTTCTCCCCTTGGAAGGACTGAGCTCCACCTTGTACTAGGAGGATCCTATTGTTGTTCTAGGTGACTTGGAATCAAACTGTCACTCAGCCTGCTTGTTTACATCTATAATGTAAATGTGCTTTGATGAATAAATGTGTAGGTTGTAGAACAACCAAAAACTTTAAGATAGTTAGTTAGTAAACAAAACTTGTGTTTAATATGGACAAAATTCATGTAATTTGTTAAGGAGAGCATGTGAGGAAGGAGAGCATGGCATTGTGTTCAAACACAGGAAAGGATGGGAATATGGAGAGGTGTTTTTGAAGTAAATATTCATGATAAGTAGGTAGAGACACTAAATGTTCTGAATGCACTCAACAGGCACGAGTACTTAATTTTCATGAAGTTTTAATTTAGCCATATGCTAGTAACACCCATTCTGGCCTGATATGTGTCCTCTGCTCAGGAAGTGCAAATAAATCCCATAGCTATTCATAGCATTAATTGCCAAGCTACAGCTGTGCCAAGATACTTTGTCCCTGTGTCCCTCCAATAAAGCAAATATGTTAATAGCCCAGGGCACTTTCCATCTGTGGGCCTGATTTTCTGAACCTAAACTCTGTCCTTCAATCTACACCATTGACTGGAAAGCCATGGTGGCAGAGTGTTGGGACAGATGTGTGTGGACTGCCAGCCTAGGAGTTCAGGTAGGGAGGGCCTCCCACCTTACTTGCATCCTGTCCTGTCCTATCTTAACCTATGCCATCTCTTTTTCCTTGATTTTCACTCTGTGCTTTCTCTGGATGTCATAAGCTGTGAGCTTTGCTACTGGGTGCTGGCTGGGATTACTTTCCTGGTAGTGCATTTGGAACCCTCCTTTGCACCAAGACAATTTCTTGCACAAAAGTATCACTAGTCACCTTCCATATTATTTGTCTGGTTACAGTCGAGAAAGGGTCATGGAAATTAGGAGCATTCTAGAAGTATCGTACAATGAAAAAAAAAAAACTCTAATAAAAGTGCACTTGCTTAGGAGTTCACCATGTGGTGACCCTAGGCATATTTGTACAGCACAGTTAAACTGTTAACTGAAATCTCAGCTAGAAGTCAGAGACCTCCCTGTTCATCTTTATATTCTCCTGAATGTAAGAAATAATTCAGGGATAATGGAATTCAAAACCATAATACTGAAAATAAAAACATTATAAGATACCTGGTATAATTTTAGGTAATTTAAATATAATCAATACTTTAATCATGACAGCCACTCTATGATAGATATACTATGATTAACTCAGTTTTGCAGATAAGAAAACCAAGACCTAGAAAGATTATATAATTTAAAGGTCATGAGAGATAGAATTTAAATATCAAAAGTCTCACCTGTCATTATGAATAGAGAACATGACAGACTAAAATATTTTCCAGTAGGTAAAGGATCTCTGCAATGAAAACTAGAGAATGTTAAAGAAAGAAATTGAAGGAGACTTTAGAATAAGGAAAGCCCTGTTGTGTTCTTGGATAGACAGAATTAATATTGTCAGAATATCCATATTACTAAAAGTGTTATACAGATTCAATGCAATCCCCATCAAAATACCAATGACATTCTCCACAGAACTACAAGATGTAGTTCTAAAATTTATTAGGAAAAATAGAGACCCAGAATAGCCAAAGTCACAAAAAGAGCAACACTGGTGGCATCAAATACTGAACTATACTACAAAGATATACTGACAAAAATAGCGTGATACTAGCACCAAAACAGAAATGAAGATCAGTGGAATATAATAGATGATAGAGAGACAAACCCACCTAGACACAATTTTCTGGCAGTAAACACACAAAAACACACACATTAGAAAAAAGGAACCTTTTTAACAAATGATGCTGGGAAAACTGGACATCCACATGTAGAAGAATGAACTTGAACACTATGTCTCACCCTGCACAAAACTCAGTTCAAAGTAGATCAAAGACATAGGAATTAGATTAAAAAATCTGCAAATGCTGGAAGAAAATGTAGATCTAACCATTGAATGTGTTGGCACAAGAATCAATTTCCATAACAAGATTCTTAAAGTGCAACTAATAAAACCAAGAATAATTAAGTGGTGTGACATAAAATTAAAAACTTCTGCAAAGCAAACTGAATGAGGAGATGGAAAGAGAGCCTACAAAATAGGAGAAGATCTTTGCCACCTGCTCTTCAGGTAGCATATTAATATCCAGAATACAAAAAAGAACTCAGAAAACTTAAAACCAAAAATAAACTCAATTAATAAATGGGCAAAAGAACTGATGACACTTTTCAAAAGAAGACGTGAAAATGGCCAATAGATATATGGGAAAAAAAGTTCAACATATCTAGCTATTAGAGAAATGCAAATTAAAACAACACTGAGGTGTCATATCACCTCAGGAGTCACCCAGTCAGAATGGAAACTATCAAGAATACAAGTAATAGATGTTGGCAGGAATGTGGGGGGGAAAGGCACATTTTTATATTATTGGTGGGACTGCAAATAAGTGCAACCACTCTGGAAAGCAGCAAGCAGTTTCCTCAGAAAACGAGGAATGGAACCACCATTTGACCCAGTGATACCACTGCTGGGTATATATACCAAAAGATCTAAAACCAGAATATTAAAGGAATTCAGCCACATCAATATTTACAGGAGCACAATTTATAATAGCCAAGTTATGGAACTGACTTAGGTGTCTGTCAACAGGTGAATAGAACAAGAAAATGAATATATGAATTGTGAGGTAATGAGATACACACACACACACACACACACACACACACACACACATGATGAGGTTTTACTCAGCCATAAAAAAAAAATGAAATTACAGCATTTTCTGGTGTATGGATGAAACTGGTGATCATCATGCTAAGTGAAATAGGCAAACCCAGAAAATCAAAAGTTGAATGTGTTCTCTGATATGCAGAAGCTATGCAGAAAAGAAAATGTGAGGCGGATTTCCATAAAAATAGAAGAAAGATCAGTGGAGTAGAGAAAGTGGATTGAGTGGGAAGGAAGAGCAAGTGAATAAGGAAGAACAGTGGATGCATCTCACCTCACATTCCTATGTGCACCGGTGAATATACCACAGTGAATCTCACCATTATGTATAGCCACAAGGTTCTAATTAAAAGGGAAGTACTAGGGGTTGAATTAGAGCAAATTGAAATTATGTCAACATGAATCCTAATGTTATAAATAATTACAAGGAATTAATAAAAATAGGATAAAATAATTCCCCTGAGATCATGTGGATTGAAAGTAACAAAAGTGGCATTCAAAAACAAACATCATGGTTTTTTATTCATATGGCTCACCAAAACTCTGCCAACACCAAGCTTTTTTTTTTACAAACACATTCACAATTACGCAAAATTATGAAATATTATGATGAAATACTAAAATAGAATACTATAATTTTTATGTGTATGCATGGTGCTGGGGATAATTTTAAATGATATATTACAAAATAAAGTCCAACATAAAAATAAAGCATTATAAATATTTTAAAAATAATTAGTATAACATAAGTATAATACTTATTTCCTCTAACTGGGATACTTTCATTGCATTTTATAGGAGAGTCTTTTGTAAATAAGCTTATGTTTTTAATTTTGATAAACACATGTTCATTATTAATGCATAGAAATACCTATTTTTTTCTTTAATTTTTATTGTTGGTTGTTTAAAACATTACATAGTTCTTGACATATCATATTTCACACTTTGATTCAAGTGGGTTATGAACTCCCATTTTTGCCCCGTATACAGATTGCAGCATCACATCGGTTACACATCCACTGTTTTACATTTTGCTATATTAGTGTCTGTTGTATTCTGCTGCCTTTCCTATCCTCTACTATCCCCCTCCCCTCCCTCCCCTCCCATCTTCTCTCTCTACCCCATCTACTGTAATTCATTTCTCTCCCTTGTTTATTTTCCCCTTTCCCCTCACTTCCTCTTGTATGTAATTTTGTATAACCATGAGGGTCTCCTTCCATTTCCATGCAATTTCCCTTCTCTCTCCTTTTCCCTCCCACCTCTCATCCCTGTTTAATGTTAATCTTCTTCTCATGCTCTTGCTCCCAACTCTGTTCTTAGTAACTTTCCTTATATCAAAGAAAACATTTGGCATTTGTTTTTTAGGGATTGGCTAGCTTCACTTAGCATAATCTGCTCTAATGCCATCCATTTCCCTGCAAATTCTATGATTTTGTCATTTTTTAATGCAGAGTAGTACTCCATTGTGTATAAATGCCACATTTTTTTTTTATCCATTCATCTACTGAAGGGCATCTAGGTTGGTTCCACAGTCTTGCTATTGTGAATTGTGCTGCTATGAACATCGATGTAGCAGTGTCCCTGTAGCATGCTTTTTTTAGGTCTTTAGGGAATAGACCGAGAAAGGAAATAGCTGGGTCAAATGGTGGTTCCATTCCCAGCTTTCCAAGAAATCTCCATACTGCTTTCCAAATTGGCTGCACCAATTTTCAGTCCCACCAGCAATGTACAAGTGTACCCTTTTCCCCACATCCTCGCCAGCACTTGTTATTGTTTGACTTCATAATGGCTGCCAATCTTACTGGAGTGAGATGGTATCTTAGGGTGGTTTTGATTTGCATTTCTCTGACTGCTAGAGATGGTGAGCATTTTTTCTTGTACTTGTTGATTGATTGTATGTCCTCCTCTGAGAAGTGTCTGTTCAGGTCCTTGGCCCATTTGTTGATTGGGTTATTCATTTTCTTATGGTTTAATTTTTTGAGTTCTTTGTATAATCTGGATATTAGGGCTCTATCTGAAGTGTGAGGAGTAAAGATTTGTTCCCAGGATGTAGGCTCCCTGTTTCTCTCTCTTATTGTTTCTTTTGCTGAGAAAAAACTTTTTAGTTTGAATAAGTCCCATTTGTTGATTCTAGTTATTAACTCTTGTGCTATGGGTGTCCTATTGAGGAATTTGGAGCCTGACCCCACAGTATGTAGATAGTAGCCAACTTTTTCTTCTATCAGACGTCGTGTCTCTGATTTGAAATAAGCTCCTTGATCCATTTTGAGTTAACTTTTGTGCATGGCGAGAGAAAGGGATTCAGTTTCATTTTGTTGCATATAGATTTCCAGTTTTCCCAGCACCATTTGTTGAAGATGCTATCCTTCCTCCATTTCATGCTTTTAACTCCTTTATCAAATATAAGATAGTTGTAGTTTTATGAATTGGTTTCTGTGTCCTCTATTCTGTACCATTGGTCTACCCACCTGTTTTGGTACCAGTACCATGCTGTTTTTGTTACTGTTGCTCTGTAGTATAGTTTGAGGTCTGGTATCTCTATACCACCTGATTCACACTTCCTGCTTAGAGTTGTTTTTGCTATTCTGGGTCTTTTATTTTTCCATATGAATTTCATAATTGCTTTATCTAAGAAATACCTAATTGTTGAGAGCCATAGGTGAGTCATGGCATTTTTCCAGAATGGAGTGGTTGAGAGGTGACACCAGCAAGCCATTGAGATGATAATGGTTATGTTAAGCTGTGTATATTAGACCACTGCTGTTCCCCTGGGCCTGCTACTTTGGAGTTCTCATGGGGATTCCTGGAGAGTCCCCATTGGTTGGGGAAGTGCTGGAGGAGGGATTTCTGGTTGGTGGTTCCTGGAGGAGCTGCGTGGGTTGCGTTCGGCGTTCGGGAGAATTCCTGGTGAGCGTGTGTGGAGTGTGCTGGTGGAGTTCAGAAATAAAGTTTGTTCCTGCTTCAGTTGCTCATGATTTGTGCCCAGCCAGACTGCGGCACCTAATCTACCAAGCACCAGAATTTGCCAATATAGAACATGGCAGAATATCAATTGTTTCAACCCTGATCAGTGCTGATGGGGAGCTGCAGCTTTACTGCTGCTCAGCATTGCTGGAGAGAATCATATGGCCTATTGCAAGCTGGAAAAGATGGAAATTCAAAATTTAGGGAAGAGTTCTCCTGAAAGTCTGTCCCTTTTGCACCACCATGAAGGCAACAAATCTTAGATTGAACCATGGTTAAGTCAAGGAATGCATACCCATGTGAGGACATTCATTAGAGGCATTGGCCCCATGGATGTACAGACCAAGGGTCCCTCAATCTAATGTCTGAAAGCTGAAGGATCAGGAAAGCCATGGGGGGTGGGGGTGGTAGTTCAAAACCGTGTATCTTAGCTCCAACTGGGTGAATTCACCCTACCCAAGCCTTTTGTTCTATTTAGGTTTCCAATGGATTGCCTGATGCCCCCACTGATGGGAGGTGGTGTTCTTTAATCATTTTTCTGATTTAAATGACACTCTCTTCCAGAGATAGCCTCCCAGGCACACCCAGAAATGACTCTTTATTGGATGTCCAGCATCTGTTAGCCCAGTAAAATGAACACATGAAATTAATCTCCTGCCATCTTCAAGAAAAGGTGTTTGATCTTTTGTACATTTAAAAATTATATTAATAGAAGGAATTTTTAAAGATATTATTTCTATTTTTCTTAGAGTTTTCTTATAAATGGGTGCTATATTTTGCCAATGATTTTTTCCTGAAGCAACTGAGAAAAAAACAAATGATTCTTCTTCATCATGTTATTATGGGGGATTGATTTGGTTGATTTCTGAGTATTAAGCCAGATTTGCTTGTATTTATGTATAATTCTTGTTATATTGCTGAATTGTATCTTGTATATACTAAGAATTTTATTTTCCATATTCATGTCAATATTACTCTGTGATATTCTTCTTGTAGACTTTATTTGTCTACTATTACAATTAGGTTCATATACCTTCATAAAATAAATTTAAGAATATTACAAACTCCATTTTTTGAAGAGACTTTATAGAATAGCTTCATTTTCTCTTTGAACTTTTTTTTTGGTAGAATTCTCCAGATTAAACAATATAAAATGAGATATGTTTTTTTAAAAAAACTTTTTTTTCTTTGTTTTGAGATTATGATCAATGAGTCCAACTCCCTTAGTAGATAGAATGCATTAAAATTATCCATTTCATACTTAATGAGTTGTGATACTTTATAGATTTTTTAAAAAAGAATTGGTCAATTTTATCTAATTTGCCAAATTTGTATGTGCTGAGTTGTTCATATTCCCATAAGAGTATTGTTCTAGTTTAGAAGTCTGCAAAACTTACAGCTGCAATTTTCATATGGGCAATTTCAATCCTTCACCCCTTTTTTCCTTTGTCAGTTTTCCTAGAGAATTATAAATTTTATTATTTAAAAAAATCCTGAGTAGGAGGGCAACTATATTTAACATTAATTTTTTTTCATTTTATACATTTAGCAGACTGTCACAATGTCTTCTAAATATGTATAATTATTATGTGTCAAAATTAAAGCAGGTTTATTTCATCAATTTTCTTTATCACTTTACTCTTTTTGGTTTTCTTGATTTATGTTTTTATTTTTATTTTTTCCATCCTTTCCATAATGATTGCACAGATTTGCAGTCCCACCAGCAATGTATGAGCATACCTTTTCCCCTACATCCTCTCCAGAATTTATTGTTGCTTATATTCTTCATGATTGCAATTCTGACAGGACTGTGATGGAATCTCATTTCTCTAATTGCTGGAGCTATTGAACATTTTTTCATATATATGTTGATCAGTTGTATTTCTTCTTTTGTGAAGTGAAGTGTGATTGAGTTGTTATTTGTTATTTGTTTTTGTTGTTTGTTTGTTTGTTTTTGGTATTAAGTTGTTGCAACCACTATGGAAAGCAGTATGGATTTCCTCAGAAAACTTGGAATGGAATCACCATTTGACCCAGTTATCCTACTCCTTAGTATATACCCAAAGGACTTAAAATCAGCATACTACAGTGACACAGCCACATCAATGTTTAAAGTGCCTCAATTCACAATAGTTAAGCTACAGAAATAACTTAGGTGCCCTTCAACAAATAAATGGATAAAAAATACATTATACACACACACACACACACACACACACACACATATGCCTATAATGAAATATTACTCAGCCATTAAGAAGAATAAAATTTTGGCATTTGTCAGTAAATGGATGGAACTGAAGACTATCATGCTAAGTGAAATAAGTCAGTCCCAAAAACTAATGGTTGAATGACCTCTCTGATAGATGGATACCAACACCAAATAAGGGGGTAGGGGTAGAAGTTCATTGGATTAGACAAAGGAGAATCAAGGAAAGGGACAGGGTATGGGAATAGGAAACACAGTAGAATGAAGGGACATAATTTTCTTATGCTCATATATGAATGCAGGACCAGTAAAACTCCACCTCATGTACAACCACAAGAATGGGATCCTAATTAAAATAGGTTATACTCCATGTGTGTGTGTAATGTGTCAAACCACACTCTACTATCATGTTTACCTAAAAAGAAAAAAAATGAATAAATAAAAATAAAATATGACTTTGTGACTTGAAAGAAAAAAAAGAATTGTCCCAGCATCCCACCACCCCATGGTCTCCCTTACACTAAAGAGTTGGCAGGAGCCATTCATTACCCCTTATCTGGAATCAAAGTCCTGGCTTCCTATTGAAACTTCTCTAACAGCACTTCATCCAGGTCCTTGGGTATAGTCTAGCAAAGATGCTAACCCAGCTCTCCAATTAGCATTGCTGACATGAGCAGTTTAATCTGTAGCTGTTGATAAAGGTAAAGTGACTGTCATCTAAATAGTTCTGCCTTATGAGCCTTCTACTTTCTTGGTCTTTGGTTGTGAAGGGACAGCGGGATTTTGTTGAAATATTTTTGTCTCCATCCAATGACATTAAAGGACACTATGATACTGACATCAGATTCATGAACTCCAAGTCTGTGATACATGTAGAAAACAAGAAAACCCAGGAATCTCACAACTGTGTCATTTCATTTTCGAGAAGTCAGATACCTCCTCACCATCTTACAGAATTTTCTCATGTTTTCACTTATTTTTTAACAAACAAAATAAACATATTGTTCTATGGTTTTAGCTGTTCTTAATAGGAGGAGCATACCTGTCCTTCCTCCTGGGTGCAGAAATTCCTGATAACATATTATTTAACTCTTGGGCTATACGCATCTTATTAAGGAAGTTGGGTCCTCAGGTACCTTATATATAATCAGAGATATGAAAAATTATGGTATAATGGTGTATTAAGAATTGTAATGCAAAAAATAAATAAATTTAAAAAATAAAAAAGAAGGAAACCACACACACACACACAAAAACATATTATTTAAATACATCCTCAGATGCCACTAAAATACCCCCCCCCAATGACACAATACGTGTCACTTTCAACTGTGTTGGTTTCCCATTGTCACATGTGGTTAGTCATAGCCTAAAAATAGTAAATGAAAATGTCCAGAAATAAACATTTCACAAATTTAAAACTGCATATTATTCTGAGGAAGGTGATAAAATCTTATATGGATCCACTTTGCCCAGCCTGTGGTATGAATCATCTTTTCGTTCAGTCTATATGTTCACTCTATATGTTACCTGCCCCTAAATCACCATTTTGGTATAGCCATCTTGGTTATCAGATAAATCATCTTGGTGTCACAGTGCTTATGTTCAGGTAACCCTTATGTAGAAGCCTAAAACTACATTACATTGCCTAGGTCATTCACTACACTGCATCTTATCACAGAGGCATTGTAACATCTCACATTATCATAAGATGAATTATGAGTTCAGTACAATATGATGCTTGGAGATAAAGTGAAACCACATCAATATAACTTTTATTATAGTTTGTTCTACAATTATTCTATTTTATCATTAATCATGGTTACTTACTGTGGTATATCAACACAATGAAATATTACTCAGCCATAAATAAGAATGAAATTTTGGCATTTGTCAGTAAACGGATGGAACTGGAGACTATCATGCTACAACAATCACTTTACCTTTATCAACAACCACAGAATAAACTAAGCCATATCTCTACTCATGTCAGCAATGCTAATTGGAGAGCTGGGGTTAACATTTTTGGTAGGCTACAACCAAGGACCTTTGCCCTCTGGTTGAAGTGCTGTTAGAGAAGTTTCAGTAGGAATCCAGGACTTTGACTCCAGATAAGTGGTACTGAATGGATCCTGCAAATTCTTTAGTGTAAGGGAGACCACAGGGGTGGTGGGATGGTGAGGCAATTCTTTTTCTTTTCTTTCATGTCACAATGTCATATTTTTATTTCTTTAGTGTTCTTTTCTTTTTAGGTAAACATGATAGTAGAGTGTGGTTTGACACATTATACACACCTGAAGTATAACCTATCCTATTTAGGATCCCATTCTTGAAGTTGTACATGATGTAGAGTTTCACTGGTCCTGTATTCATATATGCACATAAGAAAGTTCTGTCCCAATCACTCTACTGTGTTTCCTATTCCCATATCATACTGTGCCCAATTTATATATTTTGTATGTTTATATATTTTTATATTTTTATGGTTATGTATGTATAGGAAAAAACATGGTATATATAAGGTTTGCTATTATCCACAATTTGGGACATTTGCTGGGGTCTTAGAATGGACCCCAGGATAAAGGGAAACAAGAGTACTTTTGTGATATTTTCTGCAGAAATAACATAAAACTAATTCAGTCTTTTCTCTAACATGACTGACTTAAGTGTTTTATTATGACTCTTGATATTTTATTAAATTTTTTTGCAGTTTTACTTCTCTTTTTGGAAAAATTATAATGATGTAGCTCTAAGGTTTCCAGTTTGAGAATATTTCTTGCCAAGAGTCAGCTCCTGAAATGAGTGTAGGGCTCTTTTCTTTCTTGGACTGGCACCAGCTGGCCTCCTCCACAGCAGCTGACTCCACAGAGTTAGTTAAGCCCTATTTTTCTCTTTCACACATTGCCCTCCCTGCTGGGTGATCAGGTGACCTCATGCCAACATTTAGTTATGAGTCTTCCCTTTGGGGCAAAAAGAGCTTTTAGTCACTCACCATAGCCTGTCATGGACTGTGGTTATAAAAATCTGGGTGATATATTTTCCTTTTTTTTTTTGAAATAATATGGATTAATGATGGAACGTCATTGTAAGACTTAATCAAAGGAAAAAAAATTATATTAAAAATTATGCTATTGGCACCAAAATAGACTTGTAGATAAATGATACAGAATAAAGGACACAGAGACAAACCCACATAAATATGGTTATGTCATACTAGACAAAGGTGCCAAAAACCTTCACTGGAGAAAAGGTGGCCTATTCGAAAAATGACGCTGGGAAAACTGGAATGAAATTAAACCTCTATCTCTCACCCTGCCCAAAAGTCAATTCAAAGTGGGTCAAAGACTTAGGCCCTAGAACAGAGACTCTGTGCCTAATAGAAGAAAAAATAGGCCCAAATCTTTACCATGTCAGCCTAGGATCTGACTTCCTTAATAAGACTCCTAAAGCTCAAGAACTAAAATCAAGAATCAATAAATGGGATGGATTCAAATTAAAAAGCTTTTTTTCAGCAAAGGAAATAATCAACAATATGAGGAGAGACCCTACAGACTGTGAGAAAAATCTTCACCACCTGCATCTCAGATAAAGCATTAATCTTCAGGATATATAAAGAACTCAAAAAACATAACACCAAAAAAAAAAAATCTTAACCCAATAAATCAATAAGTGGGCAAAGGAACTGAACAGACACTTCACAGAAAAAAAAGACAATTAATCAACAAATATAGGAAAAAGTGTTCAACATCTCTAGCAATCAGAGAAATGCAGATCAAAACTATTCTCAGATTTAGTCTCACTCCTGTCAGAATGTTAATCATCAAGAATACAGGCAACAATAAATGTTGGTGAGGATGAGGGAAAAAAGGTACACTCATACATTGTTGGTGGGACTACAAATTGGTGCAACCTCTATGAAAACATACTGGAGATTCCTCAGAAAATTGGGAATGGAACCACCATTTTTCCCACTTATCCCATTCCTCAGTTTATACTCAAAGGACTTAAACTCAGCATACTACAGTAAATGCAGCCATGTCAATGTTTATAGCAGCTCAATTCATAAAAGCTAAACTATGGAACCAACCTACGTGTCCTTCCATAGATGAATGGATAAAGAAAATGTGGTATATATACTGAATGGAATATTACTCATCTTTAAAGAAGAGAGAAATTATGTCATTTGCCAGTAAATGGATGGAGTTGGAGAATATCTTGCTAAACAAAATAAGCCAGTCCCATAAAACCAAAGGCTGAATGTTTTCTCTAATATGTGGATGATAATTCACAATAAGGTGGAGGACATTAGAGAAGAATAGAGTTATCTTAGATTAGGTAGAGGGAAGTGAAAGAGGGGAGAGGAGGGGATGTGGGGATAAGAAATATAGCAGAATGAAACCACCATTATTACTGTATGTATGTATGTGACTGCATGACCAATATGATTCTGCAACATGTACACTCAGAAAAATGAGTAATTGTATCCCATCTATGTATGATACATCAAAGTGCATAAATACATTCTACTGTCATGGATAACTAATTAAAAGAAAATAAAAAATTAATAAAAAAAATTTAAATCCAATTGTTACAAGCATTATTTGCATATAAATGACTAGTTGTGTAATAATTTCTTTGTTTACAAAGTTTTTTCTAATTCTGTTATTCTTTTACATATGCCATGTATTTAAACTTGCAAAAAAGAATTTATGGCAAACACAATAATAATTATCAAATGCAGTTTTCCCAAGCTACTCAGTGCCGCAGTCTGGCTGAGCACAATTCAGGAGCCACTTGTCAAAAGAAATGAACTTTATTTTTAGAACCACACATGCCAAACAAAACAGCTCCTCAGGAAAAACCTTCAGAGCCCAACTGCCACCACCGGCTTCCCACAAGCCTCTCCACCTCCCCCAGTCCTCCTGCTCTTGAGGACGATTGGCTGGGTTGCGTGGGCAGAGCCAAAAAAAGTCCCCCAATGAGCAGCTCCGAAGTCTGAAAGGGTGGGGAAACAGCCCAATGAGCATCACCACAGAGGAGCCAATCAGCTAGAAGTTGCTGGGGCCGCTGTGAGCCAATCATCAGCTTGCAGTCTGAAAGGGCGGGGAAACAGCACAATGAGCATCATGGCAGAGGAGCCAATCAGCTAGATGTTGCTGGGGCCGCTGGAAGTTTGCTGGGGCCCCTTTGGCTGTGGCTCTCAACATCTCCCCCTCTCTGTTTAAACAACAAGCATGTGGCTTAGGGACTGTTCCTGCCTTAGGTTGTCCAATACTACATATGGTTCTTACCCGTTATTGGATGAGCTGACCTCAAGGCGTCAGCCTCCTGTCTTAGGTTGGTACCATTGCAATTGGATCTTACCCATCACTGACTACAGGTCCAGTATACAGCCACACCTGTGCATAGGTCTTTGTACCAGCTGGGGGGTGAGGTTCTTTGCCTCACCTCTGTTGGCCCCCAAATTTTAGCTGAACGATCATGACAAGCAGAAGGGAGGAAGATACACCAAGCCAATTGACGGCTCCTTTTGGAAAAATTGTACCACCAATGACATCATCAGCAAAAATACCCCAACACTACCACAAGTCGCTGTACCAACAGATAGTTCACAATGCATACAGGTGAGTTCACAATGCATACAAGTGATACATAGTCCAGGCAAGTTCTGCAAGCAGTTCAGTGATGGCTATTGCAGAAGCTATAGATTGGTTTTATCTTTGTCTTCACTGGCACTGGGATGAAGATAGGAATTCTGGCAATAATGGCTAAAGAAAAAATTATGTAACATTCCAGAAGGCACTAAAAGAAAGCAATTTTCTTAACAATTTACATTATCTTGAAGAGAATTATTAAATATAATGAAAAGGAAAGGTGAAAGTAAACAAACAGATCTGTTAACCTCCTTTTTTGTTCACATATTAAAACAATCCTCATCAGTTGTTTACCCAATTTAAATTAAACCATTTAAATCACGTGAATTAAAAAAAACTATTTGGATCCATTTTTTCAAGAGTGCTCATCATATATGATATATGGACATACGTACATACAAACATACAACATAAAACACAAGTGTGCACACAACACATAACCTAATAGTAAAGGGCTTATAACTTTTTACAGGTGAAATCTCTATTGCAATGTTTAAAAACTCTATAGTCAAAAAATAGAACTGATCAACAAAACATTAACCTAGGTCTGTATGAGCTAAAAAACAAAATAGAACTTCATGATGTGGGAAAGGGTAATAATAAAATAGATATTGAAAAAAGCATCCTGGTTCTGTCACAGATGTAAGGGTAGTCAAACTGGAGTTCTGGATATCAGCTGTTTTGGATTTGAGCCAAATCATCTTATTTTTGATCTGTAGAAATCGCTTTAGTTAATCTCTCTGGAATCCAAATCGGCTGCCGTTCTCCCTGTGGAAACACACAAACAGACCCCCGACTCCAGACAATCACTGGGTCAGGACCTTAGTTAATCTCTCTGGAATCCAAATTGGCTGCTGTTCTCCCTGTGGAAACACACAAACAGACCCCTGACTCCAGACAATTACTGGGTCAGGACCTTTCCATTATCCTGTTAGAATATCCTTCCAAAGTACTTTGGGCTTATGTACATTTTTTGGACACATATGCCTTTCCTTAGCACTAAGCCCTGATGAATCCTAATTTAAAAAGTTTAGAGTAAAAAGTGTTATTTTATCTTTGGGGGATATATACCCCTTTCCAATTCCCTCCTTTTGTTTTAATAAGTACATTTTAATAGTTTGATGAGCTCTTTCAACTATGCCTTGTCCCTGTGGATTGTATGGGATTCCTGTAATATGAGTAATGCCAAATGATGAGCAAAGTTGTTTAAAAGAGGTAGAAGCATAACCAGGGGCATTATCCGTTTTTAACTGTTTTGGAACGCCCACAGTGGCAAAATTTTGTAAGCAATGAGCTATAACATCTTTAGTTTTTTCTCCAGCATGAAGGGAGCCCATCAAAAATCCAGAAAAAGTATCAACTGTAACATGCAAATATTTTAATTTTCCAAATTCTGGCAAGTGTGTGATGTGACGTCCATCTGCCAAATATGGTTAGGTATCAGTCCTCTAGGATTGATTCCAAGATTAACTTGTGGTAAAATGGTCACACAATTTTGACATTGTTTTACCATTTGTCTGGCTTGTTCCTTAGTTATTTTAAAATGCTTTTATAAAGTATTAGCATTGACATGGAACTTTTTATGAAAATTTATAGCTTCTTCTAGTGTAAATATGTATGTCATGTGTAGTTTTATCTGCTAAATCATTGCCCAAACTAAGGGCTCCAGGCAATCCTGTATGTGCCCTGATATGTCCTATAAAGAATGGATCTTTTCTGTCCCAGATTAGACCTTGTATAGTGGAAAGCAAAGAGAAAACAGTAGAGGAAGGGGAAATCCTACCAGCATCTTCAAGGGATACTATAGCATTAACTATATACTGACTATTGGAAAATAAATTAAATACAGAATCTTTAAACATCACAAAAGCTTGTAATACTATATTAAGCTCTACTTTTTGAGCTGATTGTTTGGGTACTAAAAATGTAAAAGTTTGATCAGGTGTAACTATTGCTGCTGTACCATTTTTTGACCCATCAGTGAATATATTTGGAGCATTCATGATAGGTGTTTTTCTTGTCATTTTTGGAAAAATTACAGTATACGATGACCAAAAAGACAATAAAGGATTAGATGGTAAGTGGTTATCAAATGAAACATTAATTTGCACATGATTATTTCCCAAGTATTTAACTCATTAGCTAACTCATCAATTTGATTCATAGTATATGGAGTAATAATTTTATTGGGAGAAATTCCAAACACTCCCTTTGATGCTTTTATTCCTTTGAGTATTAATTGTCCTACAGCCTCAGGATACCTAGTAAGAATAGTGTTAGGAGAATAAGATAAATGTATCCATAATAATGGACCTTCTTGAGAAAATACTCCTGTAGGAATATTTTTTGTTGGTAGTACAATAAATAATAAAGGCAAACTTATATCAATTCTATCCAAATGCATATTTTCCATATATGTTTCAATGATTTTTAATGCCTTTCTTGCTTCAGGCGTTAACATTTGGGGTGAATTTGGATCTGATGGACCTTTTAGGATATCAAATAAAGGTCCCAACTCTCCTGTTGGTATACCTAGATAAGGCCTTATCCAATTTATGTCTCCTAGTAACTTTTGAAAGTCGTTAAGTGATTTGAGTTGATCTACTCATATTTGAATTTTTGGTGGACGGACCATGGTTCAGGATAATAGAACTTCTAACTAATTAATTGGAAAATTTAATTGTACTTTATCTATTGCTATCTCTAGATTATAATTTTTTTAATAAGTTTGTAAGTGTGGCATAACATTCTAGCAATGTGTTTTTATCTTTGTGTGCTAATAATACATCATCCATAGAGTGAAATATTTGTAGTTCAGGATTTTGATTTCTAACTGGCTGGATTACTTTGTTAACATAAATTTGACACATAGATGGGCTGTTAGCCATCCCTTGAGGGAGCACTTTCCATTCATATCTCTGATCAGGACCTTCATGATTCAGTGCAGGGATAGTAAATGCAAAACATGGACTATCCTCGAGATGAACTGGAATTGAAAAAAAAAAACAATCTTTAATATCTATAATTAAAACATACCAAGTTTTTGGCAAAGCAGACAATTGAGGAATCCCTGATTGAGCAGGTCCCATAATAACCATCTCATTATTAATGGCTCTTAAATCTTGCAATCATCTCCATTTACCAGATTTCTTTTTGATGACAAAAATGGGAGTATTATGGGGAGATACAGAAGGTTGTGTATGTCCTTCCGCTAATTGTTGTTTGACCAGATCATGGGCTGCTTGTATCTTTTCTTTATTTGGGGGCCACTGAGGAACCCATACTGGTCTTTCTGATTTCCAAGTAATTTTTATTGTCTCAGTGGCCCTTTC
This sequence comes from Urocitellus parryii, assembly GCF_045843805.1. Classification (NCBI taxonomy): domain Eukaryota; kingdom Metazoa; phylum Chordata; class Mammalia; order Rodentia; family Sciuridae; genus Urocitellus; species Urocitellus parryii. Next base: position 184,605,534 of record NC_135531.1, on the reverse strand, counting down.
TGAAAATCCAACCCATGTCTGTCTGTTCCTTGATCTATTTGTATTGGTGATGCTATACCTTGTTTTTGTTTTTCTAATCTTTTTCCTTTCCTAAAAGCTTGTCTAGTCATAATAGTGGGTGCATTTTGGTTGATGTTATTTGTTAATGTCAAACCTAATTGATCTAGGACATCTCATCCCCATAAATTTATGGTAAGATGATCCAATACATATGGCTGTATAGTTCCTTCACATCCTTCAGGATCCTTCCAATCTAATACCATTGCACTTCTATGGGCATTAGTCGCCACTCCTAGGCCTAGAAGCATTTGAGTGGCTTGTTGTAATGGCCAATGTTTTGGCCATTCTTGAGGAGGGATGATGCTAAGGTCTGCACCTGTATCCAGTAGCCCATTAAATTCATGTCCTTGAATATTTAGTTTTAGCATGGGGCGAGAATCTAAATTTAAAGAAAGCATAGTCTAATCTACACCTGTGGAGCCTAATCCCTTGGAACCTCTTTCTACAGTAGGACTGGAAAATGTATCATGTAGGTTTGGTATTATTAGTAACTGTGCTATTCTATCTCCTGGTGAAATTACTGATATACCCTTTGGAGAACTGGCTATAATTTTTATTTCACCTTCATAATCGGGATCAATTACCCCAGGACTTATCATAAGTCCTTTTAGAGTAGAAGAGCTGTGTCCCAATAATAAGCCTTCTGTTCCTTTGGGAAGAGGTCCTTTTACTCCTGTGGGAATGATTTGAACTCCCATCTCTGGAGTTAGTACTGCTCTGGCAGAGGCGCAGATGTCCAACACTGCACTCCCTCTGGTTTGGCTGATGAGGGATCTGACGGACAATGTGTCCTGGGCACTACCCTGATGGGCTTGCTGGGTTCCTCCAGTGCTCTGTATATTTGTGGTTTTGGGCCCTGGAGCATTGGGCCCCCCTGTCCATTTTTTGGCAACAAAGCCCGATGCCTTTCTCCAAGATATCGTGGATAAACACCTGGTCCTTGTTCGTTTTTTGATAATGGAGTACCCTCTATGGTGGTTTGAGAATGGCATTCATTAGCCCAATGTCTCCCTCTATGGCATCATGGGCAAATACCCGGTATTCTACTCCTTTGATACCTAATTTTGTTAAACCCTCCTCCTATGGGGCAATTCTTTTTAAAATGGCCTGTTTGTTCACAATTGTAGCATGTTCTTGGCCTGGCATCTAAAGCCTGTTTTACTGCAGCTGCCACAATTTGCCCTTGTTCATTAATGTCTCTGGCATCTAAAGCCTGTTTTGCTGCAGCTGCCACGACTTGCCCTTGTTCATTAATGTCTCTACATAATTTAATATATGTGATTAAATCTTCATGTTTCCATGGTCTAATGATTTCTCTTCACCAATGATTCGCTTGGTTATAAGCCAGTTGTTTTATTAATGGCATTGCTTGTTCTGTATTCCCAAAAACTCTGGTAGCTGTTTGAATAAGCCTATCTACAAATTCAGCGTAAGATTCATTAGCTCCTTGTATTACCTTAGATAATTGACCTTGTAAACCTCCATGTCCTTGTAAAGTCTTCCATGCCCTAACCACCTCTGCAGCAATCTGTGCGTATATGCGAGGATCATATGCAATTTGTTGCTGCTGATCCTCATAAGGTCCCTTTCCTAACAACATATCTAGATTTCTTTGAGGATAACCAGCTGCTGCATTTCGCCTAGCCGTCTCCTTGCAAAATTCCTCATTGGCAACCTTCCATAACAGGTATTGTCCTCCACTTAGTACAGCTTTACACATATTAGCCCAATCTGCTGGCGTCATGTTCAAGTTGTTAATGGCTTCCACCAAGCTTACAGTGAAGGGTGCTTGAGGACCATAGGTTGTTACAGCCTCTTTTAGCTGCTTCACTGTTTTGAAATTTAAAGCATGATGAATTTGCTGCCCTCCTGCCTCAAATACAGGACATGTTAATACTTGAGATCCTGTCTCAGGATCCCAACTATCAACTGCAGGGGTTAGGGGCCTCCCAGCATATGGAGGTGGCCTTGTTAGTTGGACATTTACATCCTCTGGTGATAGAAAGGTGTTAGTAGCAGTCTCCTGTAGAGGTGGCACTGTTGGTTGGACACTTACGCCCTCTGGTGATAGAAAGGTGTTAGTAGCAGTAACTTCCCCCTGATGGCTTTTTCTGCTCTAAGCTTTCTTCCTCTATCTTTGTCTGAACTGAAGGCTTTGGACTAAGCAAACCAGATACCAACGCCCATAATGTCAATGTGCCAACTGGCAGAGTTCCTGGGCTTTTCTTTTCTATTCTTTTTAAATCTTCACCATGATGGTTCCATTTTGATATATTTAACAACTCCTCCTTAAAAAGCCATGGGCTACATTTTTGTATTGTATCAACATATGCCCTGACTGCTCTTGATTTTACTGGGATGCCTCCTTCCTCTAACAATTTACTTAACACTCTTTTTGTTTGTTTTTTACTAATTTCTGATCCCATATTTCTACTATAATACAACCCAACAAGATGACGCCAAACAAAACTGAGACAGAATGAAATAAAAATGGAACCACACAAAATCATTATATCAGCCTTTCTATCCTCCTGAAATGTCCATCTGTCCTTTGTCCCTATCTGTTCCTCAGACGCAAATAGTTTCTCCTCAGATGTGAGTGGTTTTTCTTCCGTCTCACTCGTCTCCATGGACAGGCAACTTAAAACAAAAGTGAAGCAAAACAAAAGAAGAATCTTAAAATGGCTACCCATCCTCTCGCCCTGCCCTCAGGGGCAAGCAGTTTACCTTATCACTTACCCTCAGTCGCTCCCTATGTGGCCCACCAAATGCCGCAGTCTGGCTGGGCACAATTCAGGAGCCACTTGTCAAAAGAAACAAACTTTATTTTTAGAACCACACACGCCAAACAAAACAGCTCCTCAGGAAAACCCCCCAGAGCTCAACTGCCACCACCAGCTTCCCACAAGCCTTTCAACCTCCCCGACTCCTCCTGCTCTTGAGGCCAATTGGCTGGGTCGCGTGGGCGGAGCCAAAAAAAGTCCCCCAGTGAGCAGCTCCGTAGTCTGAAAGGGCAGGGAAACAGCCCAGTGAGCATCACCGCAGAGGGGCCAATCAGCTAGAAGTTGCTGGGGCCGCTGTGAGCCAATCATCAGCTGGCAGTCTGAGAGTTTGCTGGGGCCCCTTCAGCTGTGGCTCTCAACAACTCGGTTCCACTCGCCTCCACCATCTTAAACAGCTGATATACCCACTCAAACGGGCCCCCATCACTCAAAATGAGGTCCAAACAACATGGTTATCAATACTCCTAACACATTGTGACTAGTTATTTTATATATTTATGTTGTTTTAGATTTTCAACACTCCCTGAGGCAGTTATAGTTTGATTCTGTACCCAACGATTCCTTAGAAGGGGTTAATATATTTCTCATCAGATATTTGAGTTAACTCATTGGACAGTGAGTGCTTGTAAAAGAATTATCCTGACTCTTGAAGCATTCTTTGGCTTCCAGTCTCTCTATGTGATTCCCCCTCTAGCATGTGCTAGCACCATGATGCATCCACTATGAGTTCTCACCAGAGGTCACATACATGTAGCTTTCTGGTAATGGACTTCCAGATGCCATAATTGTGAACTCAATAAGCCTCATTTTAAAGTACATTATCAAGCCTCAGTTATTCTGTTATAGTAATAGAAAATAGATAAACAACTATTGTTCTTCTTATATAGTAGAAATGCAAAATGATTTGTTCAAACTCAAGTAGTTGCTAGATGAAAGACTTAAGAGTCAAACTTAGATGGGTCAGATTTCAGGATGTGTGTTCTAGAAATGGGTTCAAATCCCTTCACATTTTAATAGCCTCTCATCCCAGCATCCTGTTTCCCAATTCTTGGATGTGCAACAAACTTTCTTTCCTGTTTCCTTCCTTATTAATATTGTTACTTTAGCATCCTCTCTGTAAACTCAAACTCTTAACAGTACCCATCATTTTCACATTCCATGTATAAGCATGAAGGAGAAGTCCCAGGGGTGACAAATAAAAGTTAACTCCCTTGTCTAAGAATATATTAAGGAATTCTAAAAATGGAATGGTTTCCACCCCCCCCATTCTTATTCTTCTATTCATGCTGAATCCTTTAATTCTTCCTTAAAGTAGGCCAACTGTGTTGCAAAGTTGGAAAATATTCTGAATTAAAATTGCCCCACTGTTCACAAATCACAGAACAACACTTCTTTTCAAGTGCTCCAGAACTCAAGCTTCCTGTGTATTCAGATTAACTTTTCTACCCCTACGATTTCTCATCAAATATTGAAGTGGTCTGGTACTACAAAGGTTACTGTGTAAGTAGGGTAGGAGAAAAGGTGGTTCCAAATTCAAGGCATTTTCCTATTGTCTGCTAAATTAAAGAATCAGCTTCAAGTTGGTGAAGTCAATCACTCCCAATCCTCCAAAGTCTTTGTTCACTAACATTTCTTGTATTATTTTAAAATGACACATTATTGGCAGGTTCTTGTATTTTGTAAGCAGTGCCTTTCAACACAAGAGTGAAAACAACTAGAGGGACTTTGCCTTTTTGATTTGTCACATACTAGAGTTGCTAGTTTATAACAAGGACTGTCACATTTCACTCTCTTAGTACTTAGGATTGGCTTAGAGGAAAGCCAAAGGGAACTTTAATGAGTCACCAGAATCATTTAATGGATATATTTTGTTGGCAAAACTTCCAGAAACCTTTACTTGATGATTTCCTCCTTGCTTTAGGCACCTAACTTTAATCCAAGATCGTCAGTATTCTCAAAGACAGTTTATATTAAATATAAAGAAGGCTCTTTTGGAGTATGGATTCCAAGATATGATACATGAATCTATATTAACTCATGTTGAATTCTCATTTGTATTTTATAAAATTTATAGATTATTGATAGTTTTATATCTAGGAATGAAGTCACAATACTGCAGACGACTTTTTTAATATTTATAGATATAAGTGTGTAATTCTATTATTCTCTTTTGCCTTCTTCACTGGTAAAATGTGATAATGAATTAACAAAAATGGGAAAAATTCTTCTTGAAAGTCCTATGATTCTCTAGGTATGCCGCTAAATTACGATTACAAATTTTTTAGGATATTATTACAAATAAAATATATCTGGTTTTGTCATGTTTTTTAATTGATATCATGCTGGCTTTGTAAGGTGCCCTGAAGAAAATCCTTTCATTATACTATTGAAAGTTTCAACTGGTTTCGGAGTCATCTAATTTCCAAATGTCTAAAAAAATGTACCTATTAATCTTCTAAATGAGGTTTTTCCTTTTGGAGGAAAACATATCCCAAAACTTTCTTAATCTCTTTTACAGTAATCATCCCAATAGATATATCATTTGTATTTTAGTTTTGCTAATTTATTTTTTTATAAATCGCAATCTTTAATCCAGTGTTTTCAATTCTAATTTGTTTAATTCAAGTACTGAGACATATCCTTTATAGTTGACTTAATGTTTTTATGTTTTCAGTTATGTCTTATGTTTTCAATGTGGGGACTTAATTTTATTTTTTTACTTGCTATTTAATGCCTTTTCTGAGCTCTAGAATTCTCCTTGAAAAAGACAAGTGAGTCATTCAGCTTTTTTATTTCACAGAAATTATCAAATACTATTTTTATTAATTAATTAACAATCATTTTACAGTGAAGATTAAATATTTTCTTCTTGTTTTTATTATTCTCTAGCTTTCACCTTTTTGTTTTGCAGTGCTGAGGATAAAAACCAAGACCTGGTGAGTGCTAGACAGCACTCTATGACTGAGCTATATCCCCAATCTTTCAGCTCTCTTTCCTTTTGCATTATTATGTAGCACTGCATTGATTTATATTTTATTGTTAATCATATTTTAGTGACAAAGTTTCCTTTTAAATGGACTTTCTTTACAGGAAATTCTTCTGGCAAAAGGAACCAGAAAAGTGTTCTGGGAAGAAATTTTCTACGACAATACAAAATTTAAAATAAAAGATTTTATGAAAAAAAGTTACATTAGCAAATAAGTTACCAGTTGTGGAAAACTGTTCACAATTTGAAATTTCTTCCACTTTCTGTGGAAAAAAGTCAGTCTATGGACAGGCTTTTACTTTGAAAGGGACCATGATTTTTTTTTTCATCAATTGGTAGTTTAGTCCTTAATTGCTCATGGTATCAAACAAAGTTCAAGTAAGCTCCCACCATCATATATATGCCTGGTTTTGCTTCTGCTTATTTCAGCAAGTATGTTGCAGTCTGCTTTAGGAGTGTCTCATGTACAGGATAACAATAATTTTTATCTGTCTTGTGCTTGCTTGTTTCATTTCCCTAGTACTTGACTTCTTTTCACGTTTACAAATATCTCCTAGATGCATTAAACATAAATTTCTATTTCCATCTCTCATTCTTTCTGTTGTTGTTGTTTGAAAAGGGTGATTACTTCAGGAAAAGGGAGCATTAATGCCTTCATTCCATTACCTGAAATGGTGAATGGGAGGTTTAAGTAAGCTAAAGATATGGTGGTAGCTTGGCTGAACACTTTGTGTATCCAGTGGAGTATGCTATGCTGGGCTAATCTGAGCTTCCTTTTTTCAATTGCTCTGCATAATTTTAACTATTTTAAGAACTGAAATAAAGTATCCCACACTTCCCCAGAATACTGAGAATGAAAACCACACCATGCTGACTACAGTAACATCCGTTGGTGCTCTTATTCTGTTTCTGATTCCAAAACTTTGCTATTCCTTTGTTTTTTATTGCCATGACATTCAGTCTCTACCCAGGTAAATTAAATTGTTCATTACAAGAATTTTTCAAAAGATCATCTGTTTTTTTTTTTTTCAGGGGAAAGGATTAATAGATAGTTTGTGTCTATTAGGATTTGGATATGAGGTATTCAACAAATGTTCCTGTTCACATAGAAATATTCAGAGATAAAATGATTATTTTTATGAGAGCTGTAACCTAAGAAGTTTATCCAGTTGGTATGGATGGCAAACATTGGCAGGTAAATTTTGACTGGAGGAGGGGCATGTCCTGGCCTCTCCATATGGCCTCTCCCCTCTCTACTTCTGATCCTTCCCTGAGCTCAGCAGCTTTCCTCCGTAAGACCTTTCCCCAGTGATGTACTGCCTCACCTTGGACCCAGTGTAATGAAGTCATCCATCTATGGACAGAAGATCTCTGAAATTATGAGCACCAAATATACTTTTACTTTCCATAGTTATTCTTATTGGGTATTTTGGCCACAGTGATGCAAAAGCTACCTAAAATAGAAGTTGGTACTAGGAGTGGGGCCATTACTGTGATTAATCTGACTCTAGGGTTCATAACCTTTGTAAATGGCTTTCAGGAGGAAATACAGGCTGGCAAAACCTTAGACTGTTATAAGTAGAGCTCACTGAGTGATTCTGGTAGGACCATGGAAAATCAGAATGATGATAGGAGTTCAGATGGTGCTCATGAAGATTTAGTGGGCAATGAGGATTCTGTGGGGGACAGAATTTTAATGGTAAATGAGGATTCTGTTGGGGACAAATATTTTTGCTATATGCTGGAAAAGAACTTAGCTACATTTTTCTGACATCCTAATACTGAATTTAAAAGTGATGGGCTGAATTTAAAAGTGATGGGCTAATTAATCTAATGGAGGAAATTGCAAGGCAACCTAGAATTCAGACAGTGGCAAGATGTTTATGGCAGCTTTTAGACAGTATACTGAAGGATTTTAAAACTCACAGTTTGACCATAAAAGTTCTTATGAAATTAGAAGCAAGGAAAGCTGTTGTTGAAGAGATTATAGCTAAGTGCTAAAGTGATGCTAAGTACTTCACGCATAGATAATAGGAAAGACACCTAAGGCATATCTCAGGAGTTTGTAGTCTTCAGGATACAGAAGAGAAAAATCTCTTTGAGAAAAATATCTTGGGAATAAAATGTACTCCATGTTAGTAACAATATGTCAAAATATACTCTATTGTCATGCATAACTGAAAAGAACAAACAAGAAAGAGAGAGATCATGGGAACACCCTGATAGCAAACAGGGGACCTAAGAAGTTGTTTTATCATGCCAAACCACATTGGTTGTCACAGACTACAACAGCTATGATTCCAGGTGGTCCAGGTATTGAGCAAGCTGGCAGCAGACCTCAGCATCATTTTGTGATGCTGCTTCTATAGGGATGCAGAATGCTAAAGTTAAGGGGGGTGGTGGAGGCTTCCGTTGAGAATTCAGAGGAAGTCCTTGGAGCCAGACACAATGTATTCAAGTCAGAGTCCCTGTGGGCTGCCCCTGAGAGACTCCTGCATGAACCTGTGAAGGTGAAGCTGAAGTTTGAATGAAGACTCCTAGTGTTAAGTGATGCCAATAATGCCAACTGTCTGCCAAAGTAAGCTGCTGGCTTTTCAGAGAGCCTGGCTAAAAGAGAGCTCATTTGTGCAGGAAGCAGACAGGCCAAAGAGGCAGGGCTGCCCACCCTTTGGGGGCATATCTCATGTGCATGTCTCCTGGCTGATGAATGTGAGCTTACAAGTGGGGTGCCACGATCTATTTGCCCGGCTGGGTTTCCGTCTTATGTTAACACCATCCCTTCTTTCTGTACCCCTATTCTTTCAGAATTCATTCCTCTCTTTTGGAATAGGAATGTTTACTCCACGACAGTGTACACCAAATATAGTCAACTTGGTTTTGTTCTTTTTACATGGACTCACAGCCAAGAGTTGGCCTTGAGTTTCAAAGGAGATTTAGGACTTAGATTTGGGTCAAGGATAAAACCATTAAGAAAACAGGATGTTAGCAACTGGCTAAATGCATTTTGATTGTTAAATAGACATGAGATTTGTAGAGCCAGGGCAGAATGAGTTGGTTTGGAAGTGTCCCCCAAAAAACTACTCTTAATGTAGGCATAATCAGAGGTAAATGATTAGATTATAAAAGCTCTAAGTAATCAGTCCATCCTAGTTTAAGTGGTTGGAGTGGTAACAGCAGGCAGATAGGGGAGGACTAGAGGAGTGTGCCACTGGGATCCTGCCCTGGAAGCTGCATCTCCCCTGTAGCCCCTACCACTATTCTACTTCCTGATCCTGCCATTAGCAGAGTAGCTTTTCTCTGCTGGGCCCCTTCCCATAATGTTTGGCCTCACTTTGGGCCCAGGCAGTGGAATTGGCTATCTGTGTACTGAGCTCTCAGAAACTGTGATTCCCAGATTAACTTTTCCTCCTCTAATTTGTTCTCATAGAGAATTTTGGTCACAGTCATGCAAAAGCTGTCTGAAAGAGTGCTCTAAGACTCTGTGACGCTCTCATCTCAAAATTATTCCTTTAAAGATTTAACCAGTTTTGGAGTATTGTGTCCATCCTAATTAAGATCCCACCCCACCCATAGTTTAAAAGGATTCTCCCCACATTTGCAAGGGGACACTTCCCCTTAAAGTGGTAAGCAAGAGTCTGATTACTCTTACAAATAGGTATTGTGGATAAAAGTTTTAAAATCAGCTTTTGGCTCCTCGATGGCTCATTTCTTCTTCCAGGGTTTCCTGCTTTGCCTGGTCCCTGGCTCATAACCATAATATAAAACTATGCTTATACTTTGTATTTATATGATGTATTTCTTCTAAACAAGATTTGATAACTCATATATCTTTTCTAGACAGCTGTTTGGGAAAGTTGAAATTTTGATACAAGTAAAGAACATCTAATAGCAGGGCACCCCCATGAAATTCTTCAGCGGTACTCTTCAAAATTGTTAATGGCACCAAAAGCAAGGAAAGTCTGAGAAACTGCCACAAGCAAGAAAAGTAAGAGACATTGCAATAAATGTCAGGTATTATCCTGTATGGAATTTGGAACAGTAAAAATCATGGGTAAATACTGAGAAAAACTAAATATACTATGTAATTATGTTATGAAATAATGTTTAAATGTTGTTTCATTAATGGTATTAAAAATAACAGGCGAATGTAAGGTGTTAGAAGGAAATTTGGGTACAGTATATGTAGGTAACCTCTTCTCTCTCATCAGTTATTCTATCCATCTAAATGTCTAAAAAGTAAAATATTTAAAGTAAAGAGAAAAAATCCTTTCTTAATTGTCTTTTTACAAGTCTAGATGAATTTTGTTTGAAGATGAATATTATATATGTTAACATCCTCTGATCCTTTCCTCCTCTCCTGATAACAAAATAAATACCAAAATCAAGAAACATGAACCTTATGTGTCCTTACTGATTTTAAGTGCCCATCTGGAATCTCATTCTTTATCCAAATTTCCTGCCTTTGTATGTCCTTTTTTATATCAGGTATCTGCCAAGTTCCATTTCACTTCATGAAGTCTCTTCCAGTCCCTGGTATCATGACTAATTATTTTCTCTTTGTATTAAAGTAGCTACATTTTGTATTCCTACAATAAGCAGGAAAAAAATCTTAGAAATAGAACTACTTAAGAAATGGGCAGATAGGACTAGACGTTGGCATAGTTGAAAGAATATAGGCTTTATATTTGAGGGTTATAACAATGCTTTCTCATGTAACATATTCAACATCCCTGAGCTTATGTTTTTTCCTTTCTATGAAAAGAGACTATTGATCATTTTAGAATTATCATCATAATTACTCAAGGTAATAGTCATTCTGGTCCATAGATAAACATTATTCTAGCCAATAATTTAAGAACTATGTTGGAATAAAGCAAAAATATTTTGTGGCAATAGAAAAAATACGTGAATTCAAATTTGGAGGCTTAACTTTGTCTGAAGAAAAGAGCACCTAAAACCAAACAAGTTAAGAGAATTCGTTAAACAAGAATTAAACAAGAGGTGGCATTCCTTAAGATAAATAGGAAAAGGTAAATTAAACAGAATCATGAAACAGCACAGAACATTTGGGAATATTCATATAGTTGATCACTGTTAGAACATAAATTGCAAATAGGTGAGTGGCACAAGGTGACCTTTGGAAGAAAAGTAGATGTTGGCCATGTAGAAATACTTGGAATTATCTTGTGTAGACACCTGGGACATAGTAAAGGATGCTAATGGAGAAGAAAAACAAGGTATCATTTTTGTAGTAGTAAATTCAGTGCAGTAAGAATTAATGAAGAGACCTAAAATGTCTTAAATCTGTCTTATTGAAATAAGTGGGATTTTTTTTTCTCTAAATAAGTTAATTATTGTGGGCCTTAACAGATGATACTTTATAAAAATATGCTATTTAGTTTTGGTCAGAGTGGATACCTTTTGAGGATTAGCTATTATTTCTCTGCAGCCCAAAACTTGAAATTGAATTAAATGGAATCAAGTCACAAATATGTTAAACTCATTAACAATGGCAAATATTTATTTAATATTCTCTCTTTAGCACCATTTTAACACCATATTAATAAGTACATCCATTCATCTTCTGTCAGTTTTGCTTCATTTGACAATTTACCCCGTAAATCTGAACACAGAGTAATATCTTCAAATTAAGTTTAGAGAGACAAAAACATACCTATCATTACTCCAAACATGTTCAGATTGTGAGAGGTGTTATTCTTTTGCTGGAAATTCTTGACAGAATAATTAAAAACTAGCAAATACTTTGTAGACTAAACAAAATTTACATGGCAACTAACATATGAAGTTTTATCTGTTTTGTTTTGGAGAAGAGGACCGGAGACTGTGTAAAACGGAAATAAAAAATAAGAAAACTAATACTTTTTTCACAAATACCTGGTGCTTGTGCATTGAGTAATTATGACTGTTCTTGTGAAGGGAAGAAAGTAATATTTTTTAAAGCCGAATACATTGCCTATTTCATTTGAGTTGGACTCTAAATCAGATATTCCTAACTCCCAAGCCTCTGCCTACTGGGTCATATGAATGGACATAAACCAGAAATGGGGTACAGAAATCTGTGACTCAGAGGAAGTAACTAGATAATTCTCTGAAGCCCAGATGGAGACTTAGTTAATACCAAAGTAAAATTTAGTTTATAATATAGTCCGTTTTCTCTGACAAATCCACAAGGTAAATATTACCACAAAGGACAAATTAGACAATTCATTTTCCTTTCCTCTTCCCCAAAACTCCTATGGCCAGACTCCAACTTACTCAAAGACCTTTTTAACCCACTTTATTCAGATCCTATACACATTGGCTTAGACAAGCTTTACCTAGATTTAATTTTTTTTTGTTACAAAATTTTATGAGGGTAAATTCATCAAGTATAAATTACCTGTCATGATTTTATGACTTCCATTACCCATTCATCTGAGAAGCTCTTTGAATTTTGCATGATGCAAAGTCCAAACTCAAGTGGGAGTATGAGCAAAGTATTACTGGATTTCATTTTTCCAAACAGAATTGTATACTATACCCTATACAAAGTAAGTTTCAACCAAAAGCAAGTTTTGGTGATTAACATTTTAAAAGCATTTTGTTTATAAATGAACAATTTTATTTTAGACAATATTGATTTTCTGTATATAATGAGTATTTTTAAATGCACTTTTTTGCCCAATAGTCAAAGAGGAATAGTCATCGTAAAACAGACAAATAGATGTAACAATTTTCCTGTGAATTTATTTAGATTTGATTTTTAAAATCACCACTTGATTCCTCAATGGCTTTAAATTTGTACAACAGTGGCAAAGGGCAGTACAGAGTATTCCTGTCTGTATCCCACCAGTTTTCCTTATGCTGGTGTCTTATATTACTATGGCCCATAAGTCATAACTAATGGCTGATATTGATACATGATGGATGACATAAAGTTCATACCTTATTTTTCTTTCCTTAATTTTTAGATATTATCCTTTTTTCTTCTAGAATCCCACTCAGAAGACCAGGCACCAACTCCTCTAGACCATGGCAATTATTTGGACCTGCCTTACGTTTTGAAGCCCTTAACAATTGTAGGAGTGTTTTGTAGATAGTTCCTTAGTTTAGGTCTATAGGATATTTCTTTCATGATTAGACTGTGCTAATGGTTTAGAGAGCAAGACCATAGGAGAAAGCACCATTTTCAACTTATCCTATCAAAAGTCATGCTATCCAGATAACTTGTCACTGAATCTGGGGAGTTTTTGTTTGGTCTCTTCACTGAAATGTCATTCTTACTCAGTCTGTTTTCCATTACAGTTTTTAAAGAAGGAAGTCATAGCCATTATAGTCCATGATAGTTCTTACTTACAGGTGGACCATTATAATCCACTCATCAAGAGTGAAGAATTTATATAATTATTTGCACAATTATTTGTTCCCAGGCCAAAGTGCCAAACTTGCCATGTATCTCCAGAGTTTGGGAATTCAAAATAAATGAACATTAGATGTAACACATAAAAGGTCAAGAGCTTTGCATACCTATTAATCTCTTACTTTATGGATAGGTACAGTAAGATTAGACAATTAAACATAATATCACAAAACTTTTAAGAAATAAAGAGGTAATTTTAATCTCTTTTTGGGCTCTAAACCTAATCAAATTTCTTTTTTATCACTTTCTAAAGAAGAAACACTGAGAAAGTTTGGTCTTTCTTTTAAGTAAGTTGGTTTGTGTCCAAATTCGCTAATTCCCTGGCACACTCTTGGCTCTCCAGATGGCTCTGGAGTGCTGTGGGACACCCAGAACTAACACAACCCTCCCACCAGCACACAGGTGCACCACTCCTTGGCAGGCAGCTCACACCCAGCTGCTGTGTTAGGGGAGCAAGGGACGCAGGGTTCTTTTCCTCAGTCTGAAAGGGACCCTGTTGCCTTTAGGCTGTCCTGTCTTCTGTGTGATTCCCAGAGCCAGGCTTTCAGTTGTAGGAAACACCCTCAGGAACAAAAATGAGTTAGCAACCTCAGAAATATTAGGCATCCTTCCCATTGTACCTGTGAACACTTCATCAGCACGAGAAACAGACAGCTTGCTGTGTGGATTTTGATGTGTCTCAAGAAGACAACAAATGTAGAGGAGAAAAGGATAGATTGTTTAAGCAGGAAGAATGAGCAAGAAGTGTGTGTTAAAAACACGCAAGGCTATTTGGGGGAAGTTTGGGGCCTCAGTGCATGGAGAACATAGAATCCGTGAGAGGGAATTCAGAGGGAAGAAACCAATTTAGAACAAAAGGAAGGGAATGTATGAATGGTAAAGGAACTAGAAAAACAGAATGGGATATTAGAGATTTTCTGCTAAGCATTCTATTAATGCCAATCAAATACTTTACAGTAGATTTATATATGCAAATGCCTCGAAGAGAAAAATAATGTTGAGATAACATCAAGAACTAAAATATTATTAATATTCACTGATTTGTAATAATAATGATAAAACAAAGGACAATGTTATTATGTGCCAAATAGTGCTTCTAAATAAGTGAATATGGACAGTGTTTGTGTGAAGTGATTTTATACTCACAATTAGAGTAGAATATATCTAAAGGGAAATGTCACTTTATATGTTTTCATCTACATTACCATTTAAAATAATCATAATATAAATAGGAACTATTAAAAACAAACATCCTGGTACCTCTCTTTATATCATCCATTACATTATTATGCAACTACATTTGTTTAATTTTTTTAAAAAAGTCATTTTTTTAGAGCTATTTTAGATTCACAGCAAAATTTAGAGTAGGATAGGTTCCCATATGCCCTTTATCCACACATATGCACAACCTTCCTTGTTATTCGCATCCCTACCAGAATAGTCCATTGGTTAAAATTGATGGATCTCTGTTGTTACCCAAGGTCCATAGTTTGCATTAAGGTTAACTCTTGCTGTTCTTCATTCTTTGAGTTTGGACAAAGAATGTATCCACTAATATCTACCGGTACAGAATTAAGCAGAGTAACTTTGGTGCATTAAAAATCCTCTATTTCCCACTTATTTATCTTTCCTTCCACCCATTGACCTTTTCACAGTCTCCATAGTTTTGCCTTTTTCAGTGTTATATAGTTAAAGTCATACAAGAGTCTTTAAAGATTAACTTTTTTTGAGAGAGAGGGAGAGAGAATTTTTAATATTTATTTATTCATTTTTTTAGTTTTCGGTGGACACAACATCTTTGTATGTGGTGCTGAGGATCGAACCCGGGCTGCACGCATGCCAGGCGAGCGCACTACCACTTGAGCCACATCCCCAGCCCCAAGATTAACTTCTTTTACTTAGTAAAATGTGTTACTTGTCCTCTGTGTTTTTTCATGGTTTGATAGTCATGTCTTTTTAGCACTAAATAACATTCCTTTGCCTGGAGGTACCACCATTTATTCACATGTTCACCTTAGTAGCTTCAAAGTTTTGATAATTATTGATAAAGTTGTAATAATGATCTCTGTGTAGGTTTTTGTGTACATAGAAGTTTGTAACTACCATGGGACTATATCAATCCGTGTAATTCCTGGATCATATGGTTAGATTATGCTTCTTTGTAAGAAACCATGTAAGAAACCATCTGTTTTATTTCAAAGTGCAGGCCATTTTCCATCCCCACTAACAATATTTGAATATTTCTGTTGCTCACATTCTCACTACTGTTTGGAATAGTCAATGTTCTAGATTTTGGTCATTCTAATAGGTGTGCAATGGTAACTTATTGTTACAATACTTACTGTCTGGATGATATATTATGTGCCTCAATAATTTATATGCTTATTTTCCAACTGTATATCTTCTTTGGGGAAGTTTCTTTTGAGGTGTATGGCCCACCTTTTTGGGTTATTTGTTTACTTATGGCTTAGTTTTAAGTGTTCTCTATATATTCTGGGTAACAGTCCCATATCAGATATCTTTGCAAATGTGTTCTCTCTTTCAGTTACTTGTTTTCACTCTATCTTAACATTGCTTTTGCGGAAATTTTAATTTAATTTTAGCAATTCATTATTTCATGAACTCTGCTTTTGGTGTTATACCTTAAAAATCATCATGATATCCAGTGTAATCTATGCTTCCTATCATGTTATATTCTAGGAGTTTTACTTTTATATTTTACAATTAAGTCTACAAATCATTTTGAGTTAGTAATTGTGAAGGGT
Organism: Urocitellus parryii; assembly: GCF_045843805.1. Lineage (NCBI taxonomy): Eukaryota > Metazoa > Chordata > Mammalia > Rodentia > Sciuridae > Urocitellus > Urocitellus parryii. The sequence continues at coordinate 184,589,520 of NC_135531.1, read as the reverse complement.
GTAAAATCTGTCTTCATTCTTGTGTTTGTTTTGTATTTGCATGTGAATATCCAGCTGTTTTTCAGTGCTGTTTGCTGAAAAGACTGTCTGTACCAATAATTTGCCTTTGCTCCTTTGCCAATTATTCCTTGATGCTATTCATGGGGGTTTATTTCTGGGGTCTACTGATCTTTTCTTTCAACAGTATCACATTGTTGTGATTGCTGTAGCTTTATTGTAAGTGTTGGGTCACATTAATCCTCCAAATTTGTTTTTCAGTATTATACTGGCTACTCTCCATATAAACATTAAAATCAATTTTTGATATCTGTAAAATCACATTCTGGGATTTTGATTGGTATTACATTGAATCTATAGAACAAGTTTGGAAGAACCTATATCTTGAAAATATCAGAGTCTTTTTAATCCATGAATACAAAGTATGTTTCTATTTATTTATCTCTCTTTTAATTTTTTTAAAAAATAAGTTTAAATTTTTTCATATAGTTTTGTTCATATTTTGTTACATGTATACCCATTTTACCTACAGTGTGTGCTAATGAAAATGGTTCAGCATTTTAAAATCAATTAAATATGAAACATTTTAAATTCATTTCTACTTGCTCATTGCTGGTGTATAGAAAAGATACTTTTGAATACTATGTATCCTGTCACGTATTTGAGTGGATTATTTTGGAATTTCCACATAGATGACATCATGTCATCTGTGTACAAAACAGTTTTATCTTCTTGATCTTATCTTGTCTTTTTTTTTTCTTTTTGGTCCTTCTTCTTGATGAAAAAATTCCAGTTTCCTTTTTTGTTCTTTGGTACTAGGAACTGAAACCACGGGAGCTGAACCACTGAGCCATATCTCCAGAACTTTTAATTTTATATTTTGAGACAAGGTCTTGCTAAATTGCTTAAGTGTTCACTAAGTTGCTGAGGCTGATGTTGAACTTAAGATCCTCCTGCCTCAGCCTCCCAAGCAACTGGAATCACAGGCATGAGCCATCACACCTGGCAAAAATTTTCTCTTTCTTACTATTATATATAATGCAAACTGTAAGGTTTGGGGTAAGATTTTCTTTTTTTTTATTGCAGTTATTTTTAATCTTATTTTCTTTCTTGTTAGATATATATGCCAGTAGAGTGATTTTTGAGATATTATACATACATGAAATATAATTTATTCTAATTAGGATCCCATTGTGATTGTACATAATATGGAGTTTCACTTCAAGAACATAGGAAAGTTGTATCCAATTCAATCTACTGTCTTTCCTTTATCAAATTGAGGAAGTTGTCCTTTATTTAAAGTTTTTTTCATGGATGGATGGCTATTGGATTTTTGTCAAATGCTTTTCCTCTGTCTGTTGATATGCTTATGTGAATTTTCACCACTTACTCATTTATGTAAGGATTGTTTTCATTAATTGATTTCAAATGCTGAATGACTCTTGTGTAAGCAAAATAAATCCCACTTGGTCATGGCATATAATTACTTTTATACATTGTTGGATTTGATTTATTAATATTTTGCTACAGACCATAGCATCTATGTTCAAGAGAGATATTGGTTTATAGTTTGTAGTTTTCTAAATCTCACAAATTTTAATATTTTTTTTACTTTCATTGATTTCAACAATATTTTAAAATTTACAATGTTGTATGTGTGTGTTTGTGTGTGTGTGTTTGAGAGTGTGTGTGCATGTGGTTGTGTGTGTGTGTTTTTGGTAAAGCTGACCTTATAAGATTTGGAATTATTTCCTCTACTTTTATCTTTTGAAAGAGAATCGAGTACAGGTATATATTCTTTCTTAAATGGTTGAAGAAATTCACCAGTGAACACATCTGGGCTTAGTGCTATTTGTTTTGGAAGATTAATGATTATTGATTCAACTACTTTAATGAAGATATTCCTATTCAATTTAACTATTTCTTCTTACTACATATTTGGAAAAAATTGTATCTTTCAAGCAATCAATTCATTTCCTCTAGGCTATCAAATTTATGGGCACAAGAAATTTATGGGCAGATATTCATAATATGCTTTATTATCTTTGAAATATCTACAGAATCTGTAATATGTCCTCTTTCACTTTTGTTATTAATAATTTGGAATTATCTCCTTTTCCTTTGTTAGCCTAGTTACAAGCTTATCAATTTAATCATTCTTTTCAAAACCCAGCTTTTGGCTTTATTAATTTTTCTCTACTGAGTTTCTGTCTTTAATTCCACAATTTTATTGATTTCTTGTCTAAATCTTCTCATTTCTTTTATTCTTCATTCCATGGATTTAATTTGCACTTCTCTTTGTAGTTTCTAAAGTGAAAACTTGGATTATTGATTTTAAATCTTTCTTTTTTCTAATTTATGCATTTAATGTTATAAATTTTCCCCAAAAGACTGATTTTTCTGAATCTCACACGTTTTAATATTTCTTTTTTACTTTCATTAATTTCAACAATGTTTTAAAATTTATCTTGAGATAACTTCTTTTACTTCTGTTATTTAGAAGTGAGTTATTTATTCTTAACATATTTTGTATTTTCTAGTTATCTTTCTGTTATTGGTTTTTCTTTAATTTTAGTTCAATTATGACCTTAGAGCAGATTTTGTGTAATTTCAATTAAAAAAAAATTAAGATATGATTTATGGCCCAGTGTGGTCAGTCTTTGTGAATGTCCCCTGTGAACTCGATTATTTTTATGGACTCTCACAAAGGACTAAGAGCTTTTATTTTCTATGCTTTGCATAACAATTGAATAGTGAGTATTTATATGTAGTAAATAAACAAAAATGCTTTTTCCCAAGTTGTTTCAAAACTCATGAGGACTTTCCTCCACTCCTTGTACAATGAGGTAAAGCCTAGGATGAGGTAAATGGCATTAGAATTGAGTTGTTTGAGTATTTGGCAGACATTTTCTGCCCATTACCAGTTATCTTGCTTTGGGAACTTCAACTTTCTTATGTAAATTTCCTTATCTGTAAATAGAACTGTATGCATCTATTTGGATGAATTAAAATATTAAACATACATATCTATGTATCACAATGTTTCACATATAATATATAAGGAGAAAAATTGCTATACTTTAGCATGTAGCTTTTCCCAATGTATGGTCATATCTGTATGCTACTGATGCATTATGATATTGAACTAAAATTTTTAACTCAAATATTAACCTCATTTATGTTTTTCATTAATTTTTGTCACTAGCAAAAAGAAAAGCAGCATCACTTGATTTGTTGATTATATTTTCCAATATTCTAAATAATATAAATTATGAGTCATTTAATACACTCATGGCTAATAAAATATAAACAAAAAATAAAAATGTATCCTCAGATCTTGTGAAAAACCTGGTTCAGGGATCTTGGTCTTTATCTTTTTTTCTCATATACCACCACAACGTGGCTTCAGAGTATACCAGCATTTGAGTTAAAGACTTCATTTATTTCACTACAAAACAGGTATCCTAGAAATATCATGTTTCACAATGAGACAAATATTATCTTTGCAATTTAAAAAGTTATAAATCAGAATTTTCATTTATATATATGAGAACTTTGGTAGGCCCTCTGTATTTATGGGTCTTACATCTGAAGATCCAACCAACTGCAAATAAAAATGTAGTTATAAATACCACAGTTGTGTGTGTACTGAACATTAACAATTTTTTTCTTGTCATTATTCCCTAAAAAATACAGTATAACTATTTGCCTAACATTTAAATTGTATTAGTCATTGTAAGGTAATCTACACATGATTTAAACTATATGGGAGAATGCATGTAGCCTTCTGTATTTATAATCAATTTTATATAAAGGAGTTGAGCATTCATGGATGTTGGTATCTGTGTAGGCTCCTGGAACAAATTCCCCACAGGTATCCAGAGAACTTTACCTACCTACTTATTCTTAGACTTGGATTCCAGAGGAAGAAAAGAGAGGGGGGGGAGAAACTGAGAAATCATTTCCATGAAAAAATTAAAATTCAACAAAGAAGTAAAAGAATAGTGTATGACATATTGCTTGCATTATCTATGAAGAATATGTCACGAATGATATAAATAATTGCTTTAATTCATTCAAAACTTGAAAAAAGAAATGGAGTTGAAGAAGTGAGAGAGTTTATATAAGAAAAAAGAATATTGATCTCTCATAATCTTTAGACAATTGATAGAACCAGAATTTATAAACTGTGAATTCAGTGTGTGTGTGTGTTAGAGACTTGAACATTCATGGATCCAGAAGAGAATTTCTAAGTATTGTGTAAATTGGTGAACTTAACACACATACTCCTTTATCTAATTCCCATCTTGCCCTTTAGCCCTCAGCCTCTGGAGGGCAGGTACTACTACATAGTGTGGTTATCATTTTGTGCTTAATGCCTAATAAGAATTAGAAGCTCAGAAAAACACAAACAGACAAATTTATGAAAAGAAAGATAAAAAGTCACTAAAATCCCTCTCAGTAGTAAAATTACTGGACTGCAGATACAATATTATGAAATTATAAACTCCTCTTTGGTGAACAATATGAGTTGCCCTTGAGTGAAGCGGTCTTTCTAGGAGAACATATCTTGGAAAAGGTTATTCTAAACTCTAAGTGGAGAGCTAGCTGAGCTGTTCATCAAAAGCTCTCCTCCACTTCCATCATAATTATGCTGTACCTGAGAAGTGGTAATCCAGCTACATGATTAGCCTTCCTACTTCAAAAGGTGTAGCTGTGTGACTCAGTGTTAGCCTTGCCTTGTGAGTGGAAATGAAATGTTCCACCTGAAGTGATAATTGAAATTCCTCTGTGGTACCTCCTTAGTTCAACCTGGAACAACTCCTCTCGAGTCCACAGATGATTAGGAAGGAAAGAGATATTCTAAACAGTACATACACAATTTATGTCAAAAATAAATGACAAACAAGATATTATTAAATGAAAGTCCCTTTTCTTAGTTCTTTTTCTGAAATTTGTACTACAGGAAGTTCTTTTTTAAAAAGGACCATTTTGTACTCTGTGTGTGTGTGTATGTGGGTTTGTGTGTTAGTAAAAGAGAGATTTTAACATAATGCATATATTAATTTAGTTGATTAATCAATTTTAGTTTTATACTTATTTTTCCTAACATAGTAAAGGAATTTATTATTTTTGAGTATTGTGGCTTCCATTTTTTTGCAAATGAGAAACATATTTTCAATTAATATTCTGTTCCCTAGTAAAAAATCTGTTTTCTCTTTGTCTCAGTTAAAATTGTACCATTTCTGATTGTTCTTACTCCACAATGTATTTTGTGTATTTTTTTATATATAAAATGAATGTAATTATTTTTATTTCTAAATTTGAAAATCAATTTTTTTTTCTTTTTAAATTCTGGAACATTTTCATGTTCCTTTAGTTTCAATTATTTTTTTTTAAATTTTTCTCTTCTTTTTTTTTCCTAATATTTTTTCTTTGGATTAATCTTACTCTGAACTTTCTTATTTTAGCTGCAGTAGATTTCAGGATCCTTTTTACATTTTTTCTCTTTTTTTCCCCTTTGATTTTTGTAATATATAATAATATTAGGTATAGCTTCTTTTCACAGAATTTAAGCTTGTCTAAAATGTTATTTCACTCATCCACTCAGTGTAATTTTAATTTTGCATGTTTGCCTTTTTCTTTGGGTCTACTATTTTATTCTTGGTTCACGATTTAAACTCTCTTCATTATATTTTTAAACATTTTGAATACATTTGTTATCACTTATCTGTATTCCTTTGAGTCTTTCTTTCTACAAATTTCCATTTATAGTAATATTTTTCTTCAGTATTTCATACTTTTGGATTGTATTCTCATTTTTAAACAGCAGAACATAGTAGTAATGCTATGAGAACACATACAAGTATAGATTATGTACACTTGTTTTGCAGGAGGGTAGTACCAATCTCTAAAGCATTTATAATTAATTGGTTTGGGTTTGGACTGGGGTTGTGGCTCAAAGGTAGAGTGCTCCCCTAGAACATGCAAGGCACAGGGTTGGACCGTCAGCACCACATTAAAATAAATAAATAAAATTAAGGTATTGTGTCCAACTACAACTAAAAAATATTTAAAGAAAAACAATTAAATTATTGGTTAAATATAAGTTACATTAAATTCAAACTTCACACTGATGTAAAGTTAGGCCTGAATGTACAAATCCTTGGAGAGCACATTGCCTCATCAATATCTTAACTAGGCCTCTTTCCTCCAGTCATATATTTTACTCTGTGAAGACTTTAAGAGTCATCACATTAATCTCTTTCTCTGTGTGGTCTTTATCAATCCTTTTATTTTTATCCTTTTAGATATAGATATAGATACATATGGATGTATGGATATTATAGATATATGCATGTATGTGTTTATATGTAAACATAAAGTTCTAAATAATATATAGATTTCACTTTAAAAATATATATCTCAAAAAAGTAAGAGGCCTTTTAAAATTGAAGGGCTTTTATATATCTACACAAATCCATTTAAACACAGTATTTCTAAGTTGCTGAGATTAGCAAATACCTTGAGAACAGCCAAAACTGTGGTTTCAATATATCAGAAAGATTTTCTAGTCTTTCTTCGGTTTAGTTGCCTGGAGATTTGACTTAATATTTTTGTGAAGGCAATCATACTCATAAAAGAATCCTACTAAATTATACCCACAATATCCATTAGTATTTTTTTCAATCAAGTAGTATTTTTAATGTCAATTCTATAGTCTTAGTAATGAAAGTTCTATAGCACACTTTCCTCTTGCCAATTAGAATGGAAGAGGGAAGTGTTGGTAATGCAGGCATGTGAAAAACTATTTCCAGAAAGAACATCTTGAGTATATGAGAGCTAATGGAGCCCAGTGCACAAGTAGAAAATTTGGTCTCATGAGTAGAGATAGTACAATTACTATAATGTGTGTGTGTGTGTGTGGGGGGGGGTTGAACACACAGATGTTCATGCACGTGTGTGTGTAAAGATAAGTTGACATCATAAATAGTATAAAAATAGTACATATTTATTTAATGCCTCCCATTTTTCCCGTAAACTAATAGGAAGAAATTAGCTAAGACACTGTGCAGAGAGTTGTATAATTCTGTTAAGCGTGCCAGGTACAGTGTCACATGCCTGTGGCATAGGAGGTTGGGGCACAAGGATTGCAAGTTCAAAGCCAGCCTCAGCAACAGCAAGGTCCTAAGCAAATCAGTGAGACCCTATCTCTAAATAAAATACAAAATAGGACTGGGAAGGAATTACCCACTTAAGTGAATACCAGGAAATTTCTAGAAAGGAAATTGAAATTTTAATTGTCATCATGAGAATAAAAAAATTTGTCTAAAGTACATTTCACAGAGTAAACTCAAAAATAACTATTAGTAAATTTTACATTTATATTTTACTTTATAATTTGCTAATCAGTCCCATACATATTCCTCAAACATTCTTAATATTTGGGCAGAATGGAATATCCAATATATATTTCGTCATCAACAAAATCAGTATTAAAACAGGTTTATGCTTTTTTTTGCTTCCTCAGTAGGGAGTTATATGACAATATAGCCAGATTTTATAAAGAACCCTCATGGATTCTGTGGGCTTTCAGCATCTGTTCCACACCTCAGTAGAGCGTGTTAAGTACCTTTTAAATACTCAGAACCTCTGGGATCTCAGCCTGGCAGGATTCTTCTCTAGGGACCCACCAAACTTCTGTTAACAGCTGTGTCTTGGTGCTGAAACCACTGTTCTTGGTTAGGTGCAAAATTTTTTGATCCTTTTTTCCCAACCTAGCCCCAGTTGAGAAAGATGCAACCTATTTCTGATTCATTTTTAGAGGGGAAAGGAATGAACACCTGAGGGGAAAAATATGAACTGAGAACACCTAAAGAAAATCCTTCATGTATTACTGAGAACAAATTACACAACTTACATCAAAAATTCAGGAATGGGCCTTATGTGTTAAGTTTTGAACAACTGGAATCACTTGACAGTGAAAACAAATGATGATAATGAAATAATGTGATTGACACAAATCTGGTAGGAGAAAAAAATGTCTATTTTTAAAAATATCTCTACTCAGAAATTCAGATCATAAAAGCAATAAAAATACTTGAGCAAAAATTAAGATTTAACTGTGACAACTTCCAGCTTCCTTGAGCCACCAACATTGAATTCCAATGGAATCACCTTTTTCTGAAAAAATTCCAGTCTGTTGCACTTATTGTCCCTTCCCAGACACATTTAACAAGTTTGAAAATCAGATCTACAAAAAAAAAAAAAAAATACATGAGATGTGAAATTTATCAGCATCTCATGACAAAAAAAAAAAAAAGAAAAAAAAACTTTTGAAAATTGGAAAGTTCCAATTTTAGTTAGGAATATGTTGTAAAAATGAAGATGCCTCATAATTTCTTTTTCTTCCATTCACATGATTTAATATAGATATGATTTTGGTTTTGTTCTCTTTTTTGCTTCTTTGTTTTTATAATTATGCACTAAGTTGCATGCACTTGTGTGTGCTTGTGTGTGTTTGCAAGTGCTTTTCAGTTACTCTTTCCTGGGCATGTTGACCATTTCTTCTGAGAAATTATCTCAGCTTTGCTGAGGTTCTAACTGCTTCACATGCCACATTTGTTCTGAGCATTATCTAAGTTCCTGTACATACATAGCTTGTCATCAACCCCTGCTTTGTGCTTTTGCTATTCTCATTGCTAGTTGAAGATTGCACGTATTTGTTGTTTTTACTTTGTTGTTGTTGTTTTTAGCAAAATAATGCACCAAAGTTTTTCTTTCCCGTGATATTTAATCAATATTTGCAAGAATAAAATTTCTTGTAAGTGCTCCATTATTCAAAGGGTGTAGTTTTTATGAGTTGTCATGTGGAGTATGTTATTCTAAATATCATAAAAACCTCATATGGGTGGTAAGAAAGAAGCTGGAAAAGACCAAAAGCAGAAGCAAAGCATCAGCTCCAAGTGAAGTATCTCACTGAGTTTTGAGGAAATGCCATGTCATTACTTGAATTCCCAGTGCCATCCTGATTGGAAACAAATTAACTTATTTCATAGGAGAGACCTAATCTTTCCTGTCACTCATTTAATTCTTGTTAGAAAGATGTAAATTAGATATTATTGTCATTGTTGTAGAGCTGATAAAATTGAATCAAAAGTAGAAAAAGGTAGTCCAGGTTTCAGAGCAGCTAATTGAAAGTTCTAGATTGATAGTATAAGTCAATCTACTGATAGCTTCTTTCACTGCATTGATTAATTCCTGAAAAGAAGATAAACCAACCACCACCACCATTATCATCATCACTACCAAATCCTAAATCCTCTAATTGCTAGTGATGATGAACATTTTTTCCTATATTTGCTGATTGTATATCATCTTCTGAGAAGTGTCTGATCAGGTCCTTGGCCCATTTATTGATTGAGTTTTATTTTTTTGCTTAGCTTTTTGAGTTCTTTATATAACCTAGATTAGTGCTCTATCTGATATGTGAGGAGTAAAGATTTGCTCCCAAGATGTAGACTCTCTATTTACCTCACAGATTGTTTCTTTCACTCCAGTCAAAATGGCAGTTATTATGAAGACAAAAAACAATTAAGTGCTCTCAAAGATGTGAGGGGAAAAGGTACGCTCATACACTGCTGGTGGGACTGTATATTGGTGCAGCCAATATGGAAAGCAGTATGGAGATTTCTTGGAAATTGGGAATGGAACCACAATTTGACCCAGCTATCTCTCTCCTTGGACTATTCTCAAAGGACTTAAAAACAGCATACTACAGGGACACAGCCCCATCAATGTTTATAGCAGCACAATTCACAATAGCTAAACTGTGGAACCAAACTAGCTGCCCTTCAATAGATGAATAAATAAAAAAATGTGGCATATATACACAATGGAATATTACTCATCAATATAAGAGAATAAAATCATGGCATTTGCAGATAAATGGATGGAGTTAGAGATTATAATGCTAAGTGAATTTAGCTAATCCCAAAAAACAAATGCCAAATATTTTCTTTGATATAAGGAGGCTGATTCATAGTGGGTAGGAAGAGGGAGCAAGGGAGGAATAGATGAAATCTAGATAGGGCAGAGGGGTTGGAGGGGAAGGGAGGGGGCAGGGGGTTATTAATGATGGTGGAATGTGATGGTCATCATTATCCAAAGTACATCTATGAAGAGATGAATTGGTTTGAATATACATTGTATACAACTAGAAATATGAAAAATTGTGCTCTATAAGTGTAATAAGAATTGTAATGCATTCCACTGTCATATATAATTTTTTTTAAAGTGCTTAGAGATTTTTTAAAAAAAGATAAAAATAAAAATAAACCAAAAAAATCCTAAATCTTTATCTATTTATTCTAAATTCAAATGCAACTACCTTGAATGGGAGTATGGCATTGTGGAGCCTGAAGGGACTTTTATCTCTCATCAAAAGATAAAATCAAAATGTATAGAACCTTTTTCCTGTCTAGAGGAAGATTCAAAAGTTGTTTTATTCAAATGAGTAATATCTATATAGACACTAACTTAGCCTAATCAGAAAAAAACAATGTGGTCTGCAGTAAAAATTAAGAGAGTAAGAAAGCGTGATGCAGTGAGTGGCAGATGAATTTCCAGAAGAGATCTGAGAGCGGGAGAGGTTTTCTGTTGGGGACAATATTAATATTCTCAGACAAAGGAGGCTTCCTAGAAAGATAAGCTCCTTTGATGTTTCTAGGTTCACTCCTTTCAGGGTACCTTGTCTATCTACTCACAAACTATAAAGTAGCACTGTGATAATAATTCATTAAAGAGACAACAAAGCACCTCAGGAAAGAAAATGGGGAGCTGATGCTTTCTTTCCCAACTTACAGAAAAAGATATTGGTCTTTATTTTCTTATCTGTTTGTCCTTACTCAAATTATTTATTGTCTCTCGATTACATTACCACATTTATGAAATGATAATAATTATACTTATTTTAACTTTGATCATTAAAAGATTTGGTAAAACATGTGTGACACTTCCCAATGTAATGTCTGGGACAAAAGATACTTGAAAAACATGGTCATGGTTGATTAAGACAATGGCAATTGCTGCAGACTGAATGAATGTTTCTGTCCCCTCCATTCATACAGAGAAATCCTAGCCCCCAATTTAATATTAAAAAGTGGTATTTCTGTGAGACAATCTGATCATGAGGGTGGTGCCCTCATGAATGGCATTAGTGCAATTATAAAAGAGGCCCAAGGCAACTTATTTGCCTCACTGAGTATATGAGAACATAGCAAGAAAGCACTAATTATAAATTAGAAAATGGTTTGTTCCCATGCATCAAATCTACCAAGTGTCTTGAGGACTTTCTAGCTGACAGAATTATGAGAAATGATTTTTTTCTCTTTGTAGAGCACCTGTTTTATAGTAATTCGTCACAGCTTCTCTAACAAAGAAAACAAGATATGATGATGGTGTTGGATAATATATTGTAAACTAGGGGTTCAGTGGCATTGATGAAGGAATCCATGCTCAAGATTCTCCCACAGGGATATAAAATTAATGACAAAATATAGTCTAAAAAGTACTATGAAAATTCCAGAAAACAATTGAGAGGTTGTAGTAACTCAAATAAGTGAAAAGCAGGGAAAATCTGCACTATAATTGGGAAGAAAATTAGTTGTGTTTCCACTTAATAAAAGTTCACCTAATCCATGGAGCTTAGTGTATTTGGGGAAAAAATACTCATCTTTCGGTTTCTTTATTGTAAGTGAAAGAGAAGAGTGAGACATGTTATGAATTTTATGTTTTTTCTAGAACATATCTGAATTTCCAGCTTCTTTCTAATCTGACTAGAAGACTGGGGGATAAACATACTTTGAATGGTTGGGGGCCACAAGAAACAAAGGAGAGCTCAGCAAATAGTTGTAGCACCTTTAGACAGACAATAGAGGTAACAAGAGATTATGAGCTTCTAAGAAAGCAACTGATAAACCTCTTTAATTGAGGAGTTATACACAAAAGTCTAGAGAGCATACATTTTCAGAGAAGTTAAAGAGATTTCCAGAGTCATTAGCTGGACAGATTGTGAAGATGTTTTCTGACATAAAACTTGTCTACAAAGTCTAGGAGAGGTGATTCCTTTTCTCAAGTGCCCAAATCCCAAAGAAAATTCAGGAAACATATGAAGAAACAGGGAATCATGGCCCAATCAATGAACCAAAATATATTTCCAAAAATGGACTTTATATAATTAATAATTATATTTATTGATTATTAAATAATTAAATAATCATTAAACATAATTAATAATAATAATAATGAGTCACAGTATCAAAATGAAAAACAAGGAAAAGCAAAGAAAGCTTAGGGGACTTAGGGGACATCTTCAAGCTGACATTGTACAAATCTGAGAAGGAGAATAGAGAGAAAGGAACAGTTTATTTAAAGAAATAGTGGCCCAAACTTACCAAATCTTAAGAAGGAAATGGACATCCAAATTCAAGAAGCTCAAAGATTTGGATTAGAATGTATCTGAAGAGACCCATACTATGACACATTATAACTAAATTGTCAAAAGGCAAAGGCAAAGAGAAGCTTGAATACAGCAAGATATAAACAACTTGTCACATACAAAGAAGAAGCTCCCTTAGAAATCAATAGAATATTTAATGGAAATATTACAGGGGAGAACAAAGTGGGATGATGTATTCAAAATGCCAAAAGAAAACACACACATACACCCTGGAGTGGTGGGGAGAGAAACAATAATACTACATCCAGTAAAATTATCCCTTCAAAATGAGGAAACTCTAAAGAACTTCTCAAACAAAATCTAAAGTATTTCATAACCACTAGATCTAGTTTATAAGAAATATCAAATAGAGTCCTTCAAGTTAAATGATAGTATACCATACAGCATCACGAAGGCCCAAAATGCAGAGCTCTCTGACATAGTTATATAGAGAGACTTATGCAGAATCCTGTAATGCTATAATGGTGATATGATGCACAAATAATTTTTAAATCTGATACAGACTTTAAAAGATTAAAAAAATAAAAAATAAAAATAAAATTAAAAGCAATTAAAATTTTTAAAAATGAGTTGATATAATTTGTGAAATTAATACAAAAGTAGTACTCTAAAATTTTTAGATGTGATTGAGGTTAAGTTGTTATCAATTACAAATAGATTGGCATAACTGAAATATGCTTTAAGTAAGCTCCATTGTAAGTGAAAAGAAACACAGAAGAAAGAAAAAGTAATCAACTCTTATTGATACAAAAAAAATAACTGAAGCACAAGGGAAGATATCAATCAGGAGCTGAAAAGAGGGACAAAATGACCTATAAGACATATAGAAAATAACAAATGACAATAGTAAGCCTTTTCATATCAGGATTATTCAAAATGTAAATGTATGATTTATTTAATAAATATATTGAGTAGATGAATGGATATAAAATTTTTAAAAATGCATGCAAGATACAACTATGCTGTATACAAGAGACTTACTTCAAATATAAGGACACACATAGGGGCTGGGGTTGAGGTTCAGTGGTAGAGCACTCACCTAGATGTGCGAGGCACTGGATTTGATCCTCAGCACCACATAAAAATGAATAAAGGCATCGTGTCCAACTACAACTTAAAAAAATTTTTAAAAAAGGACACACATAGGCTAAAAATGTAAAGTTGAAAAAAAATTCCATTGAAATGGTAACCAAAAGAGAGAAGAGGTGATCCACATTTATAACATACAAAATAGACTCTAGGTAAAAAGTGTAAGACATAAAGAAGAAAATTACACAATAATGAAAGTAACAACACACCATGAAGACATAACCACGAGAATATATATACATCCAACTTTGGAGCACCGGGATATATATAAAAAAGTATCAATAGATCTGAGGAAAGGAACAGATTGTAATGCAATAGCAATATGTCAATACCCCATATTTAATAATGGACAGAAGAATCAGAACATATATCAACAAGCAGATGATTTTAACAATCATATAGACCAAATGCATTTAATAGACCTACAACAGAGAATTACACCAGCAGCAGAAGAATACAAAGTCTTTTCAATAACACTCTAGGATAGATCACACTTTAGGTCACAGAACAACTCTTATAAACTTATTAAGATTGAAGTTTTATCAAGTACCTTTCCTAACCTGAATGGAATGAAACTAGAAATCCATTGCAAAAAGAAAACAGATTGCTAACATCTGCATTGTATATTTAAAAGGGTTAAGATGGTAAATTTTATGCTTTTTTATCACCACAATAAAAACATATCCTTTGACAGTTAAGCACAGAATATTATGAAGTTATTCACAAGGGTAGAAATAAAATCAAGGGCTAATATAATGAAAACCATAGAGGAGCATGTGGTCAAAATTAAATCAACGCTCAACAGTATCAAGTGCTTCAGAAAGGTCAAGAAAGGTAAGTTGGGGAATTAGCAGCACAAATGGAATTTAGCAACAGTGATACAATTGATCATTTAGCAAGGATAATTTCAGTGAAACAAGTCCAAGTAATGATGAGGCTGAGCACTAGACCCTACAATTCATGTTCTAGTCATGAATATATTACAGAATAAAGGGAGTGCTAAAATAATTAATGATTAAATATTTTTTAAAACATTTACTTAAATTGTAACATACTGACTTTGTTGTAATGATGGGACTATGCAACTCATTCAGCTGTAGCAGATTAGAAAACAAGGTCATGTATGTAAGTATATAGGAATCAGAACTCACCATCCTTGGGCAGAGAAATGGTTAAGATTCCCACATCCCCCTTAACCTTAGATACATCAAACCCATTTTAAAGATTAAGATGGATGAATTCCCTTCCGTCTTCCAAATTGCAAGCAGGTTTACCTGTATTTTACAGAATTAGAAAGCATATCCCTATATGGATGTGAGCTGGAGCTGCCGGAAAGGTGATTAGGAATCCCAGAGAACATGGAAATTCAGGGAAGGGAGATGGGAGATAGAAAAAATAGATACTAGATACTGTGGGTAAATGTATCAAGGAGCAACTGAATAGACAAACACAAAGGTCTTAAGTAACTGTAATTTTCTTTCTTGTGTGTTATGGGTCTGTTAACTGGCTCTAGCAAGATGCACAAGGAGGTACAATGTGTAATAAATTGGAAAGTAGATATGGGCAGCTGGATGGTACGGAATTTCTGTGTTGCTCTCAGCCCAGAGCACTAGGCCTCAGGGCTTTGCTCTGAGATCCCTAGACTCACTCTATTTCCCATACTGACTCTTGTGTTGGTGTGATTCTTCCCATTGTCCATGCCCTCCCTCACTGTTAGGGAGGGCAATATCAGAAGGTGTAATATCAGATATTTATACTGAATACATATGCACGCCGGGCGCGCGCGCGCTCCACGAGGGCGCACGCGCGCTCGCACGCACACACATACACACACACATTCATACACATACAAATACCCTGGTTAATTATATTACTGATTACATACAGCAGTAGTTTTAAAATAAATCATCCAGGATTAATGTTAAACTGTATGGACAATTGACCTGATAAGACAGATCACCAGGCCTTAATGGGTATAATTCCAGCCAAACAGGATAAAACACTCATCTGATCACAAAACATGAAGAAACAATGACAGTCAGAACCATGAACTCCTTCCACAAGCTTGGTGAAGACCATAAGGTGTTGAAGTAGGGACTGATGTGAATGAATTGACCCTTATATTTAATAGGAAAGGGCAAACAGAAAAGTACCGGATTTTCATTTTTAAAAAAGATACGAGGGCTCCTCACAAAACTTGATCTAGTGAAATGTAATCCTAATCTAAGTCCCAAAGAGATTTTTTTTTGAGACTTGGCAAAATATTTCCAAAATAGATATGGAAATAAGTAGAGAAAAGTAGCAAAGAGGTTTTGTAACAAAGTTGATTATAGAGTACTGATACCATATCATATGAAAACTAATTAGAAATCCACAGCTTGACTTTTCTTATAGGATTCCTGACATCAGTCCTTTTTTGTGGGTCACATACTCCTTTGGTTAGTTTATGGAAATATTATACACACGCACTCACATGCGCGCGCGCACACACACACACACACACACACACATTTAGTCCCAGAAGAGCACATTGGTAATGATTAAATAAATAGCACAGATGATCTGTGCCTTGGAGGTTAAGATAAACAAGAGAGGTCACTTCAAGTTAAATTGTTCAAAAATAGCTCTTTGAAAATTTGGAAAATAAAGCTGAATCTTCCATAGTCCATGATCTTTAAATAAGAAAAAAAATATGTGTCTCTCCCATGAAAGAAAGAAAATAAAAAATACTTCATCTTAAGGTCTGAATTAACCTGACTTAAATATAAAATTGAATAGCGTAGACCTAGGTAATATAAGTAATTTACTCCTTCATGCATTTAAAATATCTTCCCAGAGGATATACTGTATGAGAAATATTATGATACAATCTATGGAATTTCATATGAAAGAGAAAAACAGAAAAAAAAATGACTATGGAATAGCCCGCAGAAAGAAATGAAAGGGGCTAGATTTAGTATACTGAAGCCAGATCTCTTCCATATGAAAAAGCAGAGAAAAGATTTGTAAATCCAGCTGTCATCCTCAAGCTTTCAAAAGATAAGAAACTTAAGTCACTGCTGAGAACAAACTGCTCTGAGATCACGGGTATCTTTACAGAATGCAAATAGAAACACCAATAGTTCAGGTGACCTTGCAAATGTGTGAATAATTCTTTTTCTCATAATCACAGAATCAGCTTCTCCAAACATCCTACTTCCTCCAGTAGATGTACATCATGTATTATTTTAGTGGGGACACTTAGCAGGTTTGGGGAATTTCCTAGATCATTATTATGTCTTCTCATCCTCCTCCCTAGTAGTAGGAGCCCTGCTCTTCCCTGTACCCAGTCTAAGATATGCGAATTACCCTGCAGCAGCACTTGTCTGTATACCTGTGTCCAATTCTGTTCAAAAGAAATCAATACAATGAAGGATGCATCAAAGGGAGTGTTGGTAAGGGTTGTGGTGAAAGTGTCTGAATTTGAGGGAACAGTGGTTAAAGGACTTCTGCCATCACCTGCCAGCATCTCCAGAGGAAGCTGCTGGGCCAGGTGGTAGCACAGTTTGTGCCTGGGATACAGAAGTGCCGTGGTAATATCAGGTTTCTTGTGGCTGCAGGGGTCCAGAACTCAACCTTCTGGCCTTCATAAAAATTCCAAGATTTATATAATATTCAACATCCCAAACTATATAAATTTTGTATTTCATTTTATTTTTTTTAATTGTTTTTCAATATTGGGGGTTGAACAGAGGGCCTTGTGCCTACTAGGCAAGTACACTACCACTGAGATATACCTCCAGCCCTTTTATCATTTATTTATTTTATTTATTTTATATTTCATTTTTAAACAGAGTCTTGCTAAACTGCTCATGCTACAATGCCTGCCTCAGCCTTCCAAGTAACTGAGAGTATGGTAGTGTAGCACCCTGCCTAGCTTATTAATTAATTTTTGCTTAAACTTGTTAGAGTAGATTCTGTTTCTTGCACCTGCAATACTGTTGTGGCGTGAACTGATAAATACAATCTATACAAGTGTAAGTTATAGGTTATAGAGTAGTAAAAAATATAGATTATAGGCATAAGATTTTGATAAGTGAGATAAGACAATTATAAAGCAAGAATTGTCATAGACAGGCCTAAGACTCCATTTTGCTGCCTTCTATTAAAAAAATTACAAGAGCTGTTTCTGAGAAACTGAAATGAAAGCTGTTTTCTTATAATATATTGTTTTCTGTATTTTTCTGTACCCCACAAAATTTTGTACTCAACCCAGAATATAGTGCTCTTGGTGACCCAAGACTTTGAAGTAGATTCTCACCCCTGCTAACCACCTACACAAACTCAAACTAAACACCTGATCAAACCCAAGATATGATTGTCTTGAGTTGCTGTGCTAATTGCTGTCTTGACTTCTATGATTGGCTTGCTTACATGATGCTAAGCAAAGTCCCTGAGCTATAGTTTTTGTCCTTAAATTCTTAAGACACAGGCCAAGAGGTTGCTGTTTTCCCACAGAGCTTCAGTCTCTACAGGTGGGTAGCAGGTAAATACAGTTTCTTTGATTTGAATTTGGATTTAGAGTATTTTCTGAAGCGGCTCATAGCAATACCTAACATATGTTTCAAAAGAACACTCAGACGGTCATGATGAATTCCCTTTGTAAAACAAGGCAGACTCTAGGTTTCTATGATAGAAGTCACTTTATTCTCAAGACTTTGAGAATGTAAGCATAGCAATATCACAACTCGAAAAGACAGGGTTACTGATGTCTTAATAAGTACTGCAAGCCTGACATGTGAATTTGAGTTCTTAGGTGATTTCAAAGGGAAAAAAAATGAGGAGAGAGAGCGGGTGGGGGGAGGAGAAGAAGAGGGCAGGGAGGAAGGGAGGGAGGGAGGGAGATATTGCTGTCATGCATCCCTGCATTTGAACTCTATCTTTGACATTTGAAAAAGGCAAACTATAGGGTCTTTGAGGAAATTACTTACCTCTTGGGTTCAGTGTCCACCACCTGAAAATGGGACAACATCATCTCAGAGTTGTAAGGTTTGGAGGGTATTTATTTGTTTAGTACACTACTTAGCTCAGCATAAATCCTTAGAAAATGGTACAAAAACTTTGTCATTCATAGATAAAGATATATGTTTGAGTAAGGAGCACCTAGGATGGCAAGAGTGCTCATCTTAAGCACAGAATGTAGACTTTTGGGGGAGTGGTGAACGGTTAACGCAATCCCCTGGAAAAGATTTTATATAGGGAATTACAACATCATATGGAAATCAGCCAGATGACATCAAGTTTCCTAACGATATTTGCACTTCATATTTAATGTCTAATGAAACTTAAACCTTTGGTCTATTTTCCTCAAGTGTTTCCTATGAGAATAGAGTGAAGAGTTCACCTATATGGATAGTAGAGTAGATAAAAATGACATATATATTTTTAGGAATTCATACAACAGCAAATATTTCCACTAATGTGCTCCCTGCATTGTTTGCAGCTAGAAAAGTCAGAGCTTAAAGAAAGCCTCAGATTCAGGTCTTATGGGAGATACTCTGACATGACCCCATCTTCTTCAAGGTTACAGGCTTCCTGCTAATGCTACATCTTCAGGAATCTAGATCTTTATGAAACAAATCCATGTATTTCCTCTAAAGCCCACATATGTCATTCACAAGATTGCCCTGTTTTGGAAAAGATAAATCTATCCTGGGAGATTTTTATAACTTTGATAAAAGAGAGTTCAAAATGTAAACATATTTTTTGATGTATAAAGGGAATTGATAATACAGAAGCAAAATATCATGGAAATGTCTGAGCTAATAATGGTACAATGGAAAAAGCAGCATTTATGTTTAGATAAAAAAGGAATTTCATTCATTCTGTTGACAGATAAATGAGGAGCATTGAAATGAATGCATATTGGAGGCCATCCTGGAGTCTGAAGAAGAGAGAAGTCAGTTGGAATTTCACTGGACAGAATATACATGCCTATAGAAAAGAGTTACAGACATTCATATCCATTACCTAAAAGTTGCCACATTGTGAAAAACAATAACAAAATACCTCCCTACAATCATAAACCATGGAAATTGTTCTTTAGATACTGCATAATATTCCATAAAAGCACACAATTTTTCTCCATTTCTTATATCCTTATTAGATCTTTATTCATCTGGCTGTATCTCCATCCCATGTTCTAATTTCCTCCATAAATCTTTTGCAGATGATAACCCCAGTTATGTTTAAATGCATCCAATAAGGAATAAGCTTACATAATAAGGAGATTCTTAACTTTTTCTTTAATATCCTATGAGCTTCCATTTTTAATAAACTCCACTGTGGAAAGTAAAGGGTTTCATGAGAAAATGTGGAGCTCACACCCAGTTTATGCCTGGTACCCCCTTCAAAAACTATTCACAAATCCATCATGAGACCTCTAACATTAGATAATTTCTACAGTGTTTGGTGAACTTGGAAAAGGAAAAGTAGGATAGCATTAACGTGAAGAACATGTTAAACAAACAAATGAATAGAAGTACTGACACATGCTACATGGTTAAACTACAAAATTATTAGACTGAGTGAAAGAAGCCCAACACAAACCCAGTCTGTTTATATAAATTCTAAAAAAAAAAAAAAGACTTATCTGTAGTGAAGGAAAAGAAAAATGATTGTCAGTGGACAGGGTGTAGTGGAAAAGACTTACCCAATGGGGGTGGAAAACTCTCAACCTTATGTAAATGTTCTATATTGCATTCATGGTGACATGCATTTGTCAAAACCCACTGAACTATGCACTTAAAGTTGATGAAATTCATTGTATATTAATTTGATGTGAACAAAGCTAATAAGAAAAAAGATGCATAAAAAAAGAAAGAAAGAAAACCACAGGTGATTTGAATCTGTCTCCTTGTGCATGGGTAAAGATATCTTCTAGGAGTTAGTTTTCTCATTTTTTCTACGCACAGTGAAGTTTACATCAAAATAATGTTCAGGGGACCATCAGTTTACCACCAAAAACCTTTCAATTTTATTCAACTAGATGTGATCTTGCACAACTCACTTTTACTAAGGCCCTTGATTTTCAATATTGGCTTTCAATATTGTTTGGGATTCTGACTTTCTATGGTCAATGAATGTGTTGAAGGCAAAGCTTACCAAACATATCTAACATTCCCCTAAATAAAGTGAGCTAGTTCCTTCTGAACACTACAGGCTGTGTGCAGGTGTGTGTATTTGGCTGTTATTTTTGTTGTTTCATTGTCCTATGTTGATTTTTCAGATTGTTAATGTTTTCTTTATGGATGCTACCAAAATGACTAAGAAAAGGGTTTCTGTATTATGATTTAAAAGGAGAGTACAGCCATTTGATATGACAACACTACATTTAAATTGCAAAGCTGTGCCTCTAAAGCTTCCCTTCCTTTAGAGAGGCAAACATTCCCCTGGTTAGTTATTAGATGTAACTGTCTTTGGCTTCATCCCAGGTGCAAGAGATAGATGAAGACTCAGTCTGACAATATTTCCATTTCCTTGGTGAGGATCACTTATGAAGTGCCTTTAATCATTTATGAGTGCGTTTCATTTGCTGTTTGCGGCAAACAGTTTGACTCCGCTGAGTTTTGACAGCTTTCCGACATTCTGCAAACAGCTGCAATAATAGCCTTGACAATGTCATTTACAAATGAATCACAGGCCATCTGAACAAAGCAGCTGATACACTCTAAGTAATATGATAATGGGATGGAAAGTGGTATGGAAACATGACAGAAATGGGATTGCATGGCCCTGGCGGAGAGGTGATTTCTTAGACAGAGGGAAGAATTGCTAAAAATGTATCACCTTCAGACTTGTAAATACCATCTCCACTAATTATTCAGAAATGGGGGCTCTGGAGAATTTGGGGTACTTCACTCTTTACCATTACTGTTGGAGACCATTCACATTATTGACAATCCATTGTTTTTTCCAACCAAATTTTGAAAGTGAGCCCACAACTCTTTCATTCCTAATGCTTAGCATAGTATTTTATAAATATTGTATAATCAACACTTTTCTTATTATATGTCTACTCCCCATTCTTTCTTTAGATCCACCAATAAGATTTTAAAAGGTATATACGTGTATATGTATATGTATATATATATATATATATATATATATATATATATATATATATATGTGCGTATTTGCATAGGTTTTTACACATAAATATATATAAGCTTCTTAAATGTTATACAGATGTGTGCATACATACATATATATACCCAGGTGTTTGTGAGTGTGTGTATGCATGAATAGTGTCAGAATCCAGATGTATTGTATGTTTTTAGAAATCTGGGATTCGATGAATATAGTGCTATTTCTTAACATTAATGAAATTGAAGAAGGGTTCCTAAATTATTTTAAATAACTATGTCTAAAGAATCAACTGTGATTATTCATGCAAATCATAATGGTGGGAGGTGTGGAAATACTGGCATTTAGCTCCTCCTCTTCATCTGCCCCTTCCCCCTTACTCCAGAAAACCACTGACTATATCAGCATCTTTATCATCTGCCTTTTCACATAGCTGGAATTGTATAGTAGGCAGCCTTTTCAAATTGGTGTCTTTCACTTAGTAAAATGCATTTAAATTTCCTTTATGTTTTCTCATGGATTGAGAGTTTATTTTATTTTTTTTAGTTCTGAAAAATACTCCATTATCTGTATGCACTACAATTTTTTTTTCTCTCTCTCTTTGGAAGTATCAGTATCTACTGAGGGCAAATTTGGTTGCTTCCAAGTTTGTTCAATTATGAATAAAACTTTTTTTAGGAACATCTCCATGCAGATTTCTGTGTGGATGTGTATTCACCTACTTTGGGTAAATAGTAAGGAACACAGTTGCTGCATCATATGGTAAGCACCATGCATTTTAATGTTATCACGCCATGTTATATTCCTTTATGTATTTGTGTTTTCTGTTTCATGTGATGAATATGAAAACTGAGTTCTGTTAAACTCGGCATTTGATAACATTGTATTAAATTAACAAGCCAGTTTTATAGTATTATGAAAATACATTTGCTGTGTCTGACATTGGTATCCTTTGAATCTCTAGTTTCAATCCTGAATTTTTGTTGTAGGAAAACTATAAGTTTAATTCCTTTGAATAATTTATTGCCAAGAGCGTATGTAGTTTTTGAAAATGAAAAATAAGTTAAAAAGTACACTGATTTAATATATGGTGTTATGTTAATACACAAAACACTGAAAGACAATGAAGATGACCATAGAGTGCTGCTATTTTTATAATTGTATAAAATATTCTAAAGTGTAATACTTTCCACTAAAAACTTTTCCAGTTTTATCTTTTTATTTTATAATTATATATTTCTATTTTTGTAATTTTCTAAAAATAACAATTTATAGGGTACTTACTTTGTACTCTGGGGTGGGTAGAATATTAACTTTTACAGAAGAAAAAACTGAGGTATTATGCATTAAATAAGTTACCCAATACTGAATATTTACTTCCTAATGAGCCTGGGAACTATATTCAGACCATTAAACCTCTTCAACATTTTCCTATATACTACATACACTCTCAATGCCCCATATTTATTCTTAGATGCTACACCTATCCAACTTACATTGGATAGGATCTGTGTTAGTCAGCTTCATCTTACTAAAACAAATATCTGAGAAAATTTACTTACAAAAAGAAAAGGTTGATTTGGCTCACCATTAGTTTCAGAGGCTCACTGTTAGACCTGTTACTTTTAGGCCAATGGTGAGATAGTACATGGAAGAGCAAAACTAATCACCTCATGGCCAGGAAACAAAAGAAAGAAAGACAAGGGGGCTGGGTTCCACAAAACTGCCTTCACAGGCATTCCTCCAAAGACCTAAAGACCTCCCACTAGGCTCCACCTCTTAAAGGTCCTCCCAGTATTCCAAGGACTGGGGCCAAGCCTTTAACACATGGGACTTTGGGCAAACATTTGAGAATGAAACTTTAGTAGAATCAAAACAAGTGAAATTACTCTGGGCACAGACTGTTCAACAGTAAGAAAACTGACTCACTGATTGCACAATAGAGCCTCTGAATAAGAGATCAGGGATGACTCTGAAATCAGCCAGACCTTGACATGCTTCCTAGATTTTCTTGACCTTGGCTGCTCTATCTTTCAAATGAGAACAACCCCTTCCTTACTCACCAAGGAGCAGTGAATGAAAAGAGTGGACAAATAGTCCCTGGGGGGCCCCTGGAGGGCAAGAGGCAGCACTGCAACAACTGATCTTCCTCTTCTGTCACTTATGACCATAGTCTTCATGCACACCTGCCCTCCTGAGAGGTAAACTGGAGACTTTCTTGAGTTAAGTAGGAAAAGGAAAGAAAAGAAAAGTTTTAATAAAGGCTTTATTAAAGGTGAGAGATGACACGGGAAATGAATTCTGTGCCTATCACAGTGCAGAGTAGAAGGGGCTCTAAATGCACCCCTTGACTTCCAGCAAGAAAAAAGTACTAATTTCTTTGCACCATGGTGCTCCTGTCTAGCCACAGGTTCAAATGAGCTACCGTCTTTGTCAAATTTCTTAAGCAAGAACTTTATCTGTAGAATTTTCAGATAATAATAATGCCATCCTTCATGAGAATGTTAGGCCATTCACTAAATGACTCTGAAGTGCTTTAAAAATATTAAGCACAGCATAAATGTTAAGAAATATTAATTACAATGACACTCATAATTGGAGTCAGCATTTAAATCTAGAAGGAAAAGATCATGATTATAAACTATTATCATCTCATAAGTCCTTTTATAGTCTCCATCGCCAGAGTCTATAGTGAGCTCTACAATTATATTATGGGACAATAAAAGTTAAAAGCAAAGGATTCAGAGAAGTTGAAGGAATGAATTTTCTCGCTTTATGGAACAGAGAAGGAGTAAGGATAGGTGTATGGATGTAGCACAGTAGACTCAAATTCTGTCACTCTTCACCCAATTGTTTATTTTACAGCTATTTAAGAAGCAGTAATTATGTCCTAGGCACTATATTATCTACTGATCACACAATAATCAATAAGGCAGACCCAGTTAAAGGCTTTATCTGAACTAGCTTGCCTGGTATAGTTGTTAGCTTAGACTAAGTTTACCTCATAAGTCTTCATTTCTCAATATGTCTAATGGCAACAATTTTGTTTTCTCTATCCATTCCACATAAATGGGATTGGATAAATACAAATGACAGATGTATGAAAATTTTGAAAAAGAATAGTACAAAATAATAAATAATAAAAGGAGTCACTATGGTGACATTTGCCATTAGCAATCTCATCAGGGAATGAACACACAGGTATGAACATCTGAACTTCCTTTGCCAGCAGACATCATCCAGGGGACTAACACAAAGGAGGGTTGATGTTATTTGCCTTCTTCTCTTGGTTTGTCATTTTGTTTTGAGAATGTCATCATTTTCTTCTTTCTTCAAATACAATTTTAAACCATCCCAGAACCAAATATAAATTAAGGAACAGAGCAAGATTCTGAATAAGCAAAAAAGTAATATATAAACCAACAAAATATTGACTGGGTTCAAAAAAGAAAGGAACTTTTGTTTTGTTTTGTTTTGCTTTTCAATGAGGAATCATTATTTTGGCTCATGGTTTCAGAGGTTCAGTCCATGGTCTGCTGATTCCATAGCTCTCGGTTCCAGGTACAGGAGAATATCCTTGTGGAATGGTGTGGTACAAGAAGGTAGCTCAGAACATGGTCTGATGAAGTGTGTCAATTTTTTTTTTAAATTTTAGTTCCAAATATCATGATCCTATAAAGAGGCAAGTGTGAAAAAAGGGATTTTCAGAAAAGCTTGTCTGGATTGTTAATTGCATAACCACAGTGAGTTACTAAAGAGAACTTGGCATACATCATTAATCCATGAGTTGTTAGTAAGAATCATAATCACAGTGCTCCCCAAATTGTGCATTAGGGTTTCCACATGAAAAGTTAGCATTCTTCAGGAGGTCATATAGCTTGATAGTTTTATATGAGAAGAACATTTTGCTGTTTGTACTTCACTAACAATGTCTTCTAACTTTCTCATATAAGTATTGCATATAGCTTATCCTTCTTGTATCACAGAGTTTTAAAGCAAAGTAAATGATGTTAGATACATTTCTCATTCTGTTCTTAAGACCGAGTCTCTGTTATGTTCTTACCAGCATTGCTTACATTCAAAATATCTACTGTGCATACAATGCATGCATATAAATAGCTAACATGGCAACAACGATAATCCCGCATTAGCCTCCAATTACATTTACATTTCAATTTTAGGAGCAAATGGTAGGCAGTTGGGGATTGCTTTCCACCCAAATAGAATTGTGAAGAATATCACATAAAATTATAATTACGTGACTTAAGAAATGTATTTTCCTTGCGTGCAGGGAAATTATGGGATGCTGCAGGTGATTATCAGTTTATGATCTGAACCTACAATCTTTATCTTTGTGTTCCTTCATTCTGTAGGAGGCTGCCTGGAATTCAGGAAAAGAAGAAGGTAGTACAAAACAACCAAATGGTAGCTATCCAAAGCCCACAAAAACTAAAAGTATTAAATGTCTATTTAATTATTACCCCCATCCAACTTTCCCTCCCTGGCAGTGAATGCAATAAAATGTACTGGAAGTTATTTAAAACAATTAAACCACTGTATATCACACTTTGCTTCCTTTTAAATAAATGCACATGATGTAGGCATAATAAAATATGCACAACATTCTCTCTCCACATTTTGATATTATGAAGTGGTCAAGATTATAAGAAAAGAGTCCATACTTTAATACAGAAATTTGAATTCAAATACTGCATGTCTGTGTGCTGGGAATAACAAAGTAGAAAAATAGGAAGTCATTTTGCCACTAAAGATTCTACTTCTGGGGTTTTAGAGGTTGTTCATTCACTTAAGTGCATCTCAGCTAAGTGCTGAGCATGGATTTATATTGTGTCAGTCATTGAGAGCCCAGCCTGTTGGGATGAAGCACATGAGAGGGTTTCAACTCTGCAACATCAACTAAATGTGCACTTTCTGTCAGCACCTATGCTAAGTGTTTTAAGTAGATAATTTCATTCTTTAGACTGTTCTGGTTGATTATTCCATTTCAGATTGCAAACAGAATCACTAATATCTTTTTTTTTTTATTGGTCGTTCATAACATTACATAGTTCTTAATACATCATATTACACGGTTTGATTCAAGTGGATTATGAACTCCCGCTTTTACCCCGTATACAAATTGCTGTATCACATCAGTTACCCTTCCATTGATTGACATATTGCCTTTCTAGTGTCTGATGTATTCTGCTGTCTGTCCTATTGTCTACTATCGCCCCTCCCCTCCCCTCCCCTCCCCTCCCCTTTTCTCTCTCTCTAATATCTTATCATCAAATGAAAAGAAAATATTTATTAGAATTTTAAGTATAGAAGATTATTATTATTATTCCTATTACTATTATTATTTAGATTTGGGTAACATACAAACAATATGGCATATTTCACAGTATAGAAAAACTCAGTAATCAATCATGGTAATCAAAGCCTGAATTTTGAAGTCAAGAGAACATGAGTTCAAATGCCATTGCTGACTTTTATGATCTTGGACGAATTCTTTATTCTGTTGGTTCTTCAATACCCTCTTCTGTGGAATAAGTGCCTGACCCATAGAGAGTAGTAAAAGTTAAATGATGTAAACTGCTAAAGAACTCAACATAGAATTAGACAACATAAAGCTTAAAAATATTCATACTATCACACTACTGAAAGCATATATTATATGCTCACAGAACTTATTGTATTGAAGATTCTTCTGAAATCTGCAACATTCTTTATCTTTCATGGTTAAATGGGTTCATTCCAAGTATCTATGGAAGAGAGGTCCACAAAGGAATCCATGTTCTGCCTACTGCTCATTGAACAATAATAGGACTACCAATTTCCTAAACTTGGCAATTTTTTCTGTATGACTTTTAATGTCCTAGTACATGAGAAACAGATTTTCATTTATTAAGAATGGCCTCATCTACAAAGCTATTGGTGGATATTGTTTGGCTCCTCCAATTTGTGAGACTTCCCAGAAATTCTGTCACTGAGTGAGAAAAAGTTGGGATTGTTTGAAATTGCTGATGCTTGACTTGACTTTGAAAAGTTCCCCAAAGGAGTTGGGGGTAGGAAAGAACTAATCAGAAACAGGCATCCATCTCAAACTTCTAAAAACTTTCAGAATTTGCAGAAAATATATTGGAAAAAATAAAATGTCAAAAGTCTATGAGAACAAATATTGCTTCCCATCTGCCAGTGAAAGATTTTTAGAAATATGTTAATAATAAAAAAAAATAAGGGCAATCCCTAAGAAAGGTATGACTGTTCAACAGGTTTCTCAAGATCAAAAATGAAAGATGTACTGGGCAGAAGGTGCTCTAGGGCAATTATTTTAGCATTCATGTTGATCTGATTATTTTTATCTTTCCCCTCTGGCTGTACATAGTGAAGAGTCACACTGGTAGTGTAATCACACATGTATACAGAGTAACAATGTCCATCTCATTCCACAGCTCCTTCCCATCTGCCCAGTACCTTTCTCCCCAACACTCCCCTTTGCACAATCCAAAGTGCCTTCATTCTTGTTTAACACCCCCACCCATCCACCCACCTGCCCACTAGCCATTATAGATCAGCATCCATCCGCTTATCAGAGTGAACATTTGGCCTTTGGTTTTGGGGGTGTTGGCTTATTTTGCCTTAGCATGATATTCTCCAACTCCATTCCTTTACCTGCAAATGCAATAGTTTATTATTTAAGGCTGAGTAATACCTCATGGTGTGTATGTACTGCATTTTCTTTATCCATTCATCTGTTGAAGGCATCTAGGTTTGCTCCATAGTTTAGCTACTGTGAATTGAGCTGCTATAAACACTGACATGGCTGCATCACTGTAATATGCTGACTTTACGTCCTTTGAATAAAAGCCAAGGACTGGGATAAGTGGGTCAAATGTTGGTTCCATTCCAAGTTTTCTGAGGAATATCCAGACTGCTTTCCATAGTGGTTGCACCAATTCACAGTCCCACCAGCCATGTATATCTTTTCCCCCACACCCTAGTCAACACTTATTATTGCTTGTACTCACTATAGTCCTACTGGAATGAGATGAAATCTTAGTTCTGATTTGAATTTTTCTAATTGCTAGCAAAGATGAATTTTTTTTCATGTTTATTGATTGATTGCTTTTCTTCTTCTGTGAAGTGTCTATTCAGTTCCTTGGCCCATTTATTGATTGGGTTATTTGATTCTTTGGTGGTAAGTTTTTTTAGGTCTTTATATATCCTGGAAATTAGTGCTCTATCTGAGCTGTGTGTGGTAAAGGTTTTCTCCGAGTCGATAGGCTCTCTCTTCAGGTTATTGATTGCTTTCTTTGCCGAGAAAAAGCTTTTTAGTTTCATTCGATCCCATTTATGGATTCTTGATTTCACTTCTTGGGCTTTTGGACTCTTGTTAAGGAAGTCAGGACCTAAGTTGATGTGATGAAAATTTGGGCCTACTTTTTTTTTTTTTTTAGTTAGGCCCAGGGTCTCTGTTTTAGTGCCTAAGTTTTTGATCCATTTTGAGTTGAGTTTTGTGCAGGTGAGAGATAGAGATTTCATTTCATTTTGCTACATATGAATTTCCAGTTTTCCCAGCACCATTTGTTGAAGAGGCTATTTTTTCTCCAATGTATGTTTTTGGTGCCTTTGTCTCGTATAAGATAACTGTATTTATGCATGTTTGTCTCTGGGTCTTCTGTTCTGTACCATTGGTCTACATGTCTATTTTAATGCCAATACCATGCCATTTGTTTTTGTTAATATTGTTCTGTAGTATATATCAAGGTCTGGTATTGTGATGCCTCCTGCTTCACTCTTCTTGCTAAAATGGAGGCCATGCTGGGAATGACTCAGGGAAAACACAGAGGACAATTCATGGAATGTTAATGAAGTCCTGAAGAGGCCCTAGGCCAAAGTCCACCAGGAAGAAGTATTAATGAATAGCCCCCAGCAGATTTGAAGATAGCCCATCACAAAGGAGTGATAATGAAGTCCTTCCTGCTCAGACCACTTCTTTGGCCCACCTGTGTCCCACCCCTCGGGCCTTCCAACCTACATTCCATCACTGAAAGAACTATAAAAAGGGGAGACAACTGCACTTCCATGGATTCCACCTTCTGGGTCCCCTTCTTCCTCCGGGAGAAGTCTTTTCTTCTGTCCTTTAATAAATTTCTAATCTCTACTCTGAAAAAAAAAAAAAAGAATTGCTTTGGCTATTCTGGGTCTCTTATTTTTCAATTTCATGATTGCTTTTCCTAGTTCTATGTCATTGGGATTTTAATAGGAATTGTACTAAATCTGTGTAACACTTTTTGTAGCATGGCCATTTTGAAAATGTTGGTTCTTCCTCTCTAAGAGCATGGGAGATCTTTCCATCTTCTAAGGTCTTCTTAAATTTCTTTCTTTAGTGTTCTGTAGTTTTCATTGTAGAGGCCTTTACCTCTTTTGTTAGATTGATGCCCAAGTATTTAAAAAATAGCCTCAAGCTATTTTAAATGGGGTAGTTTTCCTAATTTCTTTTGCAATGGATTCATTAGTGATGTACAGAAATTCATTAGTGATGTACAGATTTATGGGTTGATTTTATATCCTGCTACTTTGCTGAATTCACTTATTAGTTCTAGAAAATTTCTGGTGGAATTTTTATGGATCTTCTAAATACAGAGTCATGTTGTCAGCAAATAGTGATAGTTTGAGTCCTTCTTTTCCTATTCTTATCCCTTTAATTTCCTTCATTGGTCTGATTGCTCTGGCTAGACTTTTAAGAACTATGTTGAATAGAAGTGGTGATAGAGGGCATCCCTGTCTTGTTCCAGTTTTTAGGGGGAATGCTTTCATTTTTTTCTCCATTTAGAATGATGTTGAGGTACGTTCCTAGTATCCCCATATGTTTTTAGCGTTTTAAACATGAAGAGGTGGTGTACTTTGTCAAATGCTTTTTCGGCATTTATTGAGATCATCATATGATTATTTTCTTTCAGTCTATTGATGTGACGAATTGATTTCCATATGTTGAATGAAATTTGCATTCCTGGGATGAACCACACTTGATTGTGGTGCACTATCTTTTTAATATGTTTTTGTATATGATTTACCAGAATTTTTGCATCTATGTTCATCAGGAATATTGGTCTGAAGTTTTCTTTCCTTAATATGTCTTTGTCTGGTTTTGGTATTAGGGTGATATTAGCCTCATAGAGTCAGTCTGGAAGGGAGTTCCCTCCTTTTCAATTTCATGAAATACTTTGAAGAGTTTTGGTGTTAATTTTTCTTTGAAGGTCTTGCAGAACTTAATTGTGAATCCATCTGTCCTGGGCTTTTCTTGTTTGATAGGCTTTTGATGGCATCTTCTATTTTATTACCTGAAATTAAACTGTTAAAATTGTGTGTGTCCTCCTAATTCAGTTTGGGTAGATCATATGTTTCTAGAAATTTGTCAATGTCTTTGAGATTTTCTATTTTATTAAAATATAAGTTTTCAAAATAGTTTCTAATTATCTTCTGTATTTCAATAGTGTCCATCATATTTCCCTTTTCATCATAAATTTTAGTTATTTGAATTCTCTCTCTCTCTCTCTCTCTCTCTCTCTTTATTAGTGTAGGTAAGGGCTTATCAAATTTATTTATTTTTTCAAAGAACCAAATTTGCATTTTTTAAATTTTTGAATTGTTTCTTCTGTTTCAATTTCATTGATTTCAGATCCAATCTTAATTATTTCCTGTCTTCTACTGTTTTATATTTGATTTATTCTTCTTTTTCCAGAATTTTGAGATGTCATGTTAGGTCACTTATTTCTTGACTTTTTATTCTGTTAATAAATGAGCTTAATGCAATGAACTCTCCACTGCCTTCATAGTGTCCCAGGGATTTTGATATGCCATATTGGTGTTCTCATTTACCTTTAAGTATATTTTTATTTACTCCCTAATTTCTTCTGTTATACATTCATCATTCAATAGCAGATTATTTAGTCTCCAGGTGTTGGAGTAGCTTCTATTTTTATTTTGTATTTTATGTCTAGTTTCATTCAGTTATGATCTGATAAGACAGAGGGTAGAATTTCTATTTTTTATTTGCTAAGAGTTGTTTTATGCATAACATATGGTCTATTTTAAAGAATGATCCATGTGATACCAAGAAGAAAGTGTATTTACTCGATGATGGATAAAACACTCTATATGTGTCCATTAAGTCTAAATTATTGATTGTATTATTTAGTTCTATAGTTTCTTTGTTTAGTTTTTATTTCGAAGATCTATCCAATAGTGAGAGAGGTGCGTTAAAGTCACCCAGTATTATTTTGTTGTGGTTTATTTGATTCTTGAAGTTGAGAAGGGTTTGTTTGATGTTTATAGATGCTCCATTGTTTCAGTCATAAATATTTAAGATTGTTATGTCTTGTTGATGTATGATTCCCTGAAGCAGTGTGAAATGTCCTTCTTTATCCCTTCCGACTAACTTTGGCTTGAAGTCTACCTTATCTGATATGAGAATGGAAACCCTGCTTATTTATGCAGTCCATGTGAGTGATACGTTATTTCCCAACATTTCGCCTTCAGTCTGTGGTTGTCTGTTCCTAGGAGATGAATCTTCTAAAGACAACATAATATTGTGTCTTTTTATCCAATATGATAGTCTGTGTCTTTTGATTGATGAGTTTACACCATTATTATTGAGATATGATTTGTATTTCCAGTCATTTTGATATTGTTTTGGTTTTTAACTTGAATTAGTTTCTCCTTTGGTTGACTTTTCCTTTAGAGTAGTTCCTTCCTTTCCTGATTTTTATTTCTTTTTTTTTTCATTTCCTCCTCATGGAATATTTTGCTGAGAATGTTCTCAGTGAGGCTCTCTAGATGTGATTTCTTTTAACTCTTACTTATCATGGAAAGATTTTATCTTCAAATCTTAAAGTTAATTTTGCCGGATATAAAAATTCTTGGTTGGCATCCATTTTCTTTCAGAAACTAAAGTATATTATTCCAAGACCTTCCAACTTTGAGTGTCTGAGTTGAGAAATCACCTGAGATCTGAATTGGTTATCCCAATATGTAATTTCATTTTTTTTTGTCTCTCACAGCCTTTAAAATTTTATTCTTATTTTGTATGTTAGTCATTCTCATTATAATGTGCCTTAGTGTGGGTCTGCTCTTATTTTGTGTAATTGAGGTCCTGTAAGCCCTTGTAGTTGATTTTCCATTTCATTTTTTAGATTTGGGACATTTTCTGATATTATGTCATTGAAAAGATTGTGCATTCTTTTGTTTTGTATCTCCAATGCCTACATCTAATCAAATAAATCTTAAATTTTATCTTTTAATGTTATCCCATAACCCTTGGAAGTTCTGTTCATGATTTCTTATCTTCTCTATATAGTTGACTTTATTTTAAATAGTATATATTTTGTCTTCATTGCTTGAGGTTTTGTCTTCCAAGTAGTCTAGTGTGTTGGTGATACTTTCCATTGAATTTTTAATTTGTTTTTATTGTTTTCTTCATTTCAATGATTTCTGCTTGATTCCTTTTTATAATCTATGCCTCTTTATTTAAGTGATCTTTCACTTCCTATATTTTCTCTCTGATACCATTCTTTATTTTGAAGGTCAGTCTCACTATGTACCTTCTAGACTCTTTCTCTAACATTTCTTCTACGTGTTGTCTATGGATTCTATTGTTGGCACATCTTGTTTGTGCGAGGTGCTTTGTTCCCTTGTTTTTTCATGTTGTTCGTATATCTTCTCATCTAGTGGTATGGTTTTCAAGGTAGTACAGTTTCTACCCTATAATCTCATAGTGTTTCTGAAGAATTCCAGTACCTCACCTTTAAGTGAGAAGACCAATATTAACAGCGCCCACTGAAACAATATACTACCTTAAACCAAATAGTTCCTATTAAGCCATCTATAGTTTTGTCGAAATAAGCAGAAATGATGTGTCCAATTATTCTCTGCAATATAAACAGTAAGTTTGCTAAAAGGCTTTATGGTTCCAAATGATGGGCAAAGAGGGAACAGCAGTAGTATAGGATATGATATTTATGAGGCAAAGAGAGAGAAGACAGAGGTAAAAACATTTTTACTAAGAGCAAAGGAAGAATTAATACAAGTTGGCTGTTAGCATGAGAGAAGTGAGAAGGTGAATTCAAGGAGACATCTAAATGAGAAAAAATATATGTACAAATTTTAAAATAAAGGTTAAAATATACAAATACACAATAAAATTGTAATATACTATTCAAATATTCCATTCCTCAATAAATTGATGCATGAAAATATTTGGATTCAAAGATGGTAGCAATGTGAGAGAAAGGGGGGAAAATGGATGGGGGAGGTCTCAAGGGAAAATATGATTGCTTCCATTGATTTTCAAAAAAAATCTCAGCTTCTCTTCTCTGATGATACATGGAATTGTCTGAAGTGTGATGATAGCTCCAGCCCTGTGGATGCTGGACCAGTTGACTTGCTTAGCTAAGATGCCCTTCCAAATTCTTCCAGACTTCCCACCCACTGTAGCTGACCCCTTTCATCCCTGTGCACATCAGGCCTCACTGAGCTAGAGAGAGCCTGCTTTTCTCCAACTTGTGCTCTCCCCAGAGCACTTCCCCCAGTCTCTAGCTTTCTATAGGTTTGCCAGGCCCAGACTGACCCACACAGACCCAGCTTTAATCTCACAGATTTGGGCTTTAGATTCCCCAGACTCTTCTTACTGCAGCCCCAAGATCTCAATGCACTTTCAACTTGCAGAGAGACCACCAGGGATGCACTCACACAAAGGAGTGACCCTGCAAAGAGGGAGCCAGATGGGGACACTAGCATACCCAGCAGGAAGACCACAGGTGCAATCAGACCTGCAGGTACCCCAATAATATATTTTCTATATCTGGACGGTGTCCCCAAACTGAGGAGGCCGTTCCCCAAGATGGTAGCAGTCACTTCAGCAAACCTTCAATCCCTGGCCAGTGTCCCAAGATGGCAGCAGCTGTGTGAACCCAACTTGTGGGAATCCTGACAATGGACTTCCAGGCAGCAGTGGGCAACAAGCAGTACGCAATCCATGGGTGCGTGGTCTGTGGGTGGTCACAGACAGTCTGTGGGCAAATGGCAGGGGAAAGATGATCAAAGATGGGCAGCTGATCTGATTATTTTTCATAGTTAGGTTAGAACATACATGTCTTGGCCTCTATTTGTACTAGTTTTGAATATTGTCCTCTATTTGTGCTACTGCATGCTGGAGTGTTAAGTATAGGTACCCGAAACAGAGTTGGAACTTTTTGTTTCAGAAAATGAGTAAAAATACAGAAATAACAAAAATGCCTAAAATAGAATGTGCTATAGAATCATGCATGACTACCAGAAACACATTTCCTTCTACTGAGTTCAGAAGGGTAACTTTGACAGTATATAAATATGTACACGAACAGGCTAACAGGTATTCTCAAATAGAGAAACACTCAAACAAAATTTACCAAATATTTAAGAAAGAGCAATTGAGGAAGAACCAAAACAAACAAACAAAAAAATGGTTAAATCTCCAAAAACAATTGGGTAAATTGTTTTTTAAATAAGGAACTTAAGACTATATAATATAAAATAACAATTAATTTTACAAAATGCAATTAATTTCTACAGAGTTATATTACATTACAGAAACAAGAACAGATTGTTCTGAAAAAAATCAATGAAGAATCTTGGGCCAGATGGAGTGGTACATGCCTATAATCCCAGTGGCAGGGGGATCACGAGTTCTCAGTGAGACCTTGTCTCTAAATAAAATACAAAATAGGGCTGGAGATTTGGCTCAGTTGTCAAGTGCCCCTGAGTTCAATCCCTCATACCAAAAAAAAAAAAAAAAAAAGAATCCGCCCTGCAAAGTGGCACATGCCTATAAATCCTAGTAGCTCCAGAGGCTGAGGCAGGAGGATTATGAGTCAAAGCCAGCCTCAGTAACATAATGAGGCTCTAAGCAACTCAGTGAGGCCCTGTATCTAAATCAAATACAAAAAAGGGCTGGAGATATGGTTCAGTAGTTAAGTGACCCTGAGTTCAATCCCTGGTAGAGGGAAAAAAAAAAAAGATTAATTGAAATGAAAATCATCTCTACTAAAGAAAAAGATGGCTGAACCTACTGAAAACTTGTAAGCACAGAGGTTGACTGAAGGACCTCTCACAGGAATCAAACAAAAAAATTATAGAATTGGAATAGAAAAATATGCAAAGTTCAAGAAGGAAATACCAGGGATTCTGTCGTGTATTTAGCACATGTAACATATTTAGATAATCTTTAGGTTGAATTACGATGTAAGACCAAATATATCTCAGTATTTCTGTAGCTTAATGAAATAAACGGTTATTTCTTGCTTAACATGTGGAATTTGGTACCCTGTTTAACAGGAGTGGAGGGTTCTCTGTGGGGTGATCCTGAGGTTTAAGGTGCAGTGGCTGTACAATGTGGAATCTTCTTGAGCATCCCCAACAATCTTGAGGATGGCAGGGCTTCACAAGAGCTTTATATAGCTGGCATCTTTTTAATTGTAGAACAAATGCACCTCTTTGCTGCTCATTTCTGCTAAGGAGAACTTACCCCCACAGTCATACCTCCTTGGAAGCAAGCCTAGTGGAATGAATCCTGCTAATTACCATTCTCTGCCACAAGGAGAAGACCAAAAGATAAGAAGCATTCAAGTAATATTGCTGGCTATATTTAAAGACTTAAAAACTTTTACTAAAAATGTCTGCTGAGTTGAGAACATATTGAATAAAAATCAAAAGATGTATATCTCGATGGAATTCCAAAAACATAGGACAATATCTCCAACCCAGAATTCGACACCAAGAATTTATATGGGAGAACAAACTCAGAGTTTTTAGTAGGACAAGTACTTAGAAACTCTATTGTTCATATACAATTTTTAAATTAATTACTATCAGTAAAACTGAAAAAAATCAATGAACAAGGGATAAAATAAGTGCCAAACAAATTATAAAAGGAAAAAAATTGATAATGACCAAATATGAAATTATATGTTTATGTGGGACTTGATGGATATATAACTGATTCCAAATGGAAAATCTCTCATAGAAGAATTTCACAAAAAGATTACACGTTTAATTTTAAATTCAAAATTCTCTGTTAATGTAAATTGTGAGGTAAATTATGTTACTAGTTAGGAAATGAATAAAGGTAAATAAAAATTTCATAGGATAAGGGAAGGTTAACAAGACACTGATACATCCACACTAAATGGGAGAAAGTGTTTAAAAACAAAATCATAAAACTCACTATTTTTCACAAATGAATCTCTGATAGGAGAAAATGAATTGTTGGAACTAAATCAGAAAGCACAGCTAAGTGTTGATGTGCGCTTGATGAATACATTCTATGGAAAAACACAGACATTAAACTTTTAGTATTGTTAAGGGCAGAATGTTGAAGGAATCCTGAAGTACAGATGAAAAATTATTTTGTGGATCTTTCCATTAGAGGAGAGAAAGGAGGAAGGAGCAGAGAGCATGGGAAACAGAGAAAGAAATCTACCAAATTATGCTATGTCTATGTAAAAATATACCACAATGAGCTATCTATATCTATATCTATATCTATATCTATATCTATATCTATATATAAAATGAATCCCATATATATGTAATTATGATGCACTCATTGAAATAATGATAATATAAGAGATAGTGGGAGAGTAGGACATATATATCAGAGGGAAGGAAAGGGAAGACACTGAGGAATGAGATCAATCAAATTATGTTAAATGCCAGTACAAATATAGCATAATGAATCCCACTATTATGTATAATTATGATACTCCAATAAAAAATACAGAAATCTTTGGATGTTTAAAAATATATGAATGGAATTTAGTACAGTATTTGGTGTGATTAACAATTAACACTCAATAGATAGAGTCTTTTTTTTTTCTTTTCTTTTTATCCATTAATTCCTTTCTGTGTGATGCTTCATGTTTTACCAATTCCAGATGTCGGGCCATTTAGAGGGTGTCATGCCATATTTCTAAATTGCTAACTAAAGATATAAGTAGAATAGTCCCATTTGAATTAGATGTGTAGCACTCAACTTTCTGAATATTTGAAGAATAAATGGCTTCTGACTTTTCACCATTGGATATGATATTAGTTGTGGGCCCATAATGTAATTTTTAAGGCTTATTCATGTCACAGCATATCCCAGGACTTAACTCCTTTTAATTGCAAACATCATTTAACTACGTGAACACTTTATCCATTCAACTCATGAAATTCTTCAATTTAACACACTATTAAGGTCCCACTCGTAAACCAAACAAAGGTCAAGTCTCCGCTAAACAGCAAATAAGGTGATACCACCATTCTTTGCCTTCACATAGTCTAGGTTGAGAATGAAAACAAAGCAAGTGTGAACAGATTATTAGAATATTAAATCACATCTAAAGTCAAGATGTAAGTCTTTATGTTGGAGAATTATCAAGTCCTTTTTCTCTTCTTTTTCCCCCTAGTACTACCTCATTTTTTCCAAACAACAAATTAAGGGAAGAAAGAATATTATTCTGGTAACATATGATTAGGGAGAATCTTAAAATCGTTGCCTGAGGAGCATTTGCCAGATAAAAGAATGTCAAAACCAATAATTTGAGATTTTCATTCTTATTCTATACCTATTCATATGTACTTTGGCATTAGCTTCTGTGCCCTAACTTCGTTCTCTAAAAAATTGAAACAGTAAGACTTGCCCATCTTTCCTGATGACAGTAAGATTCTTATTAGATATGAAAAGACCCAAGTTGTTGTTGTTGTTGTTGTTGTTGTTTTCTTGTTTTTTTTTTTTTTTTGGAAATGGAGGTTAAACCCAGAGACTTTACCACTGAGTTACATCCCCAGACCATTTTATTATTTATCTATCTATCTAACAGGGATTGAACCCAGGGCTACTTATCCACTGAGCCTCATCCCTAGTCCCCTTTTAAAAATATTTTATTTAGAGACAGGGTTTTACTGAGTTGTTTAGTGTCTCAATAAGTTGATGAGGCTGGCTTTGAACTCATGAACCTCTGGCCTCAGCTTGTCAAGGTGCTAGATTTACAGGCATGTGCCACCTTGCCCAGCTCTTTTTATTTCTTATTTTGAGACAGGGTCTCACTAAATTGCTTAGGGCCTCAGTAAGTTACTGAGGCTTGTGGCTGGCTCTAACTTGTGATCCTCCTGCCTTAGCCTTGTGAGTTGCTGGGATTGCAGGCATGCATCACGGTGCCTGACTGGTAAAGTTTTTGTTGTTGTTGTTTGCATGTTGTTTTTTTTAACTAAATTATACAACTGTGGATAACAACAACAAAAACAACTAAAAACAACAACAACAAAAAACCCACTAAAGTGTAGACTTTCACAAAATGCAAGGTGACTTACTATCCATATAATTTGCAAACATTTATCACATTTATCTTAGACTGCTTAAAGGAAAAAAGACTCAAACTACTAAAATTAGAAACCTCCCAACAATTCCAGGATCAGATGATTTTCCTGATGGATTCTATGAAAATTTTTTTAAGAAAATTATACAATTTATCTGAAACTCTTCCAAAAAAATAAAAGAGGAGGAAACTAGCTCTTGATTGTAAATGCAATCATTACATTTACAACTCAACAATGAAAATGCAAACAATCCAATTTAAAAGTGGACAGATAGGGCTGTGGTTGTGGCTGGGTGGTAGAGCACTTGCCTAGCATATTTGAGGCACTGGGTTTATTCCTTGGCACCACATAAAAATGAATAAATAAAATAAAGGTATGAAGAAAAGTGGACAGATTTCTTAAATAGACCTTTCACCAAAGAAGATCTACAAACATCCCATAAGTACATAAAGTGATGCCCGATACCACCAGGTGTTAGGGAAGTGCAAATAAAAACCAGCATGAGACAGAGATGCAGAGTTACTAGGAAGTCTGCAATGGAGAAATGTAGGCAATAACAACTCTCAGTGAGGATGTGGAGAACCTGGAGCTTTCATACTGATATGGGGAAAATGCAGTATGTTATAATCATTTTAGAAAATGGTTTGATAGTTTATTTCAAAGTTAAACCTAAATCTACTATATGAACCAACAATTCCACTCTTAGGGATAGGTACATACAAAAAAATTGAAAATATATTCAAAAGCTATTTTTACACGAGTGTTCACTGGAGCACTAATGCACAATAGCCAAAACTGCCAATCAGTAATGATGAACAAAATACAGTAAATTCATGCAATGGAATATTATTTGATCATAAAATGAATGAGGTACTGATATATGCTAGAATATAGATGATTGCTGCAGTCTGGCTGCAGCAAAATAACGGGGGGGGGGGTGACGAGCAACTTGTGTACATTGATACAGCAGGAGTGGGAGCCATTTATTGTAGAACAGGAAGGGTACATATACATCCCACACAGCTTATCTTAATTAACATAAACTAGATATAGCAGTCAACCAATAAGGAATCTCTACACTTAATGGCTCACTGGCACAAACCGCTCCCTCTGGCAAAATGCCAGGGGCCATCCTGACTTGTTTACAGACCCTAAGAGATGATTAAAAATATCATGCCTAGTGAAAGAAGCTGCACACAAAAGATCACATATTTATGACATTGGTTGTCTTCATTTTCCAGGATTGATAAATCCATAATAAAAGGAAGTTAGTTCATGGTTGCTAGGGGACAAGAGAAGGATGAATGACTACTTTTTGCTTAATGGATAAAGGCTTTCCCTTTGGGGTGATGAAAAGGTTTTGGAACTGTATAACATCATTAATGTACTAAATTTCATGAATTATACATTTTAAATTAGTTACATTTATCCTTTATGAATTTCACCTCAAAATGCTAACTCATTCAATTTTCTTTTTAGATTATTTGAAATTGCTCATTTTTAACTAGGCTTAGGCTTAGGATATTGGCTTATGTTAACTTGATTGATAATTGAGTGGTACCATTAATTTTTAAATGACAAACTCTTCTTGCACACCTGAAATAATTATAGTTGGTCATGATGGTATATCCATTTTATATGTGAATGCATTTTACTTGCTAATATTGGCTTAAAGTTGATATTTATCTTGAGAGATGGATAAAAGTATTGACTATGAAGAGTATGGATTTGTCTATTTCTCCTTTAGATCATTCAGGGCTTTTTTCTATATATGTGTATACTATGAACGTATAGAAAAATATATGTGTGTATGTTTTATATATATACATATATATATATATATATATATGTGTGTGTGTGTGTGTGTGTGTGTGTGTGTGTGTGTG
This sequence comes from Urocitellus parryii, assembly GCF_045843805.1. Classification (NCBI taxonomy): domain Eukaryota; kingdom Metazoa; phylum Chordata; class Mammalia; order Rodentia; family Sciuridae; genus Urocitellus; species Urocitellus parryii. The sequence goes on along the minus strand of NC_135531.1, from coordinate 184,548,504 downwards.
TATACAGTATACACAGAGACATGGGCATGATTTTCCTACCATGAAATATACAAATCTTAAGTATAGAATTGAATTTTGACAAACATGAAACTTATAAAGTTCTTAACATATCTGCAATACTGCTATAGCTTTTTACCCTTAGAGATTGCCTCAGCTGGTCCCTATCTGCTATCCAGCTGCAATGAACCTTCATTTCCAGGACATCAAAGCTTTGCAGACAAACAGCACAAAAGTGCTGGTTGTTTTTAACACCAAAGAAAGGATTTCAATAGAAGCACTCTTTCCAATGTGTATTACAAGCCTTTTCCCCTGACAGACCCCCATTTTACTCACTTCTCTGAATGTCATGAGAAACCTGGAATAGCCCTGTGGTAGGTCCAGTTCTTGGTAGAGTGGTGCAATTCATGAAAATAGAGGTGAAAGCATTCCTTCCCTGGGTTAATAAAATATTCAGCCAAACAACATAAATACACCAGAATGGAAAAGATATTTTTTTTCCAAAGGAAGTCAATAGATACAGTACACAAAACTTTCCTCTTGTTCTCAATTCCATTTATTTTTTCTACAACGTGTATTTGAGCTTTATATAGGATTGAAGACCAAGCTATCATCAGTTTAGAACATAGCATCCTTCAAAATGATGTGGCTTGTCCTTTTATCTAGAAATTCTGTCATAGCTAGGTCTTCAATAAACAGTTTCAATCTTCCAGAAGACTAACAAATGATAATTTTTAAAACAAATCAAGGGCTAATCATGGGTCAAGCAAAGTTCTATAAGCTCTATGTACGTTGATTTACTTCATCCCACAGCAAACCTATATATAGTATCACAGTCATCTTCTTACATAGGCAACGAAAAGGCACAAAGAGGCAAAAGAAGTTGCTCAGAGCACACAGCTTATAAGAGTCAGTTAACTTAACTACAAGCTTGAAAGGCTGAGGATTTGAACCCAAGCAACCTATCTCCAGAATGCAGGCACTTCTCCATGACTCTTTCCTCCCTTACTATTCTCTAATAATATCAAATGACTACCAGAAGCATCTGTCCATTGTCCTCTTTAAATATGATGTGGAATCTCATGTTAAAATCCATATTATATAGACTACCATACAAGGGATAAGTACTACCAGAGTCATATGGTACAGGGAAACGCTGCTCATGAAGTAGTTTGGACTTGCAGGATGTGAAGGGGCCAAGTTCTCTATGTGCTTCACTTAGATGATCATGTGATGAGTCAGACTTAGGGATTAAGTGTATCACAATGTCATGACAGGGTATTTTATTGTTGTAGCAAAAAAAAAAAAAATCTTTTGTAGAGTAAAAGTGAAATGTATGGTTAAAAGTTATCCCTAAGGCATTGAGCTTAAATTCTCTTCATACTGAGCAACTGAGATATATGGGCACCTTCATTAGATGACACCTGACTTATGACAAGGGTTTCATATAAAAAAAACATTTTAAGACAAAGTGGCGACTCCTCCAAGTCTACTATAAGTTAGTGGAAAGCTATCAATATGGATGGCTGTTTCTCTCAGCAGGGTTTTACTTAGAAGGAAATCATCTTGCTCCAAAATCACAGGGATTTCTCTTTGAGTCTTCCATAAAAGGCTGCAATAATTTTTTTGTTGTCAATGATTCTACCAGGGATGTGAGATGTTAACTAGTGACAGATACAAACTCCAACTATTCTGTACATTTAAAATTATTTCAAAAACTAATTTAAAAAATGAAGTCATCAAAAGAAATTTTACTTGATATGTGAAGATGTATCATGTTGCCCTGTCTGGAGAATCACATTTGCAATATGTTCAGTCTATTCTGAGCATTTGCTGGTCAGCTAGGATTGATTTTTCCCATGTGATCTTCCAAATGAGCCAACACGTTAAATACCATGATTTCCCCCATTTTAAAGATCACAAAATCAAAACTACAAGAGTTTTCATGAAAACATAAACATTTTACATATTTTTCCAAGAATGGTTTCTTTTTATTATACCATTTTTCCTAATGACCACCAATGCCTATTGTCAAACAGTATTAGATTCAGACATTAACTGTTACATATTTTGAAAGCACACAGTGAAAGGATACAATCTATAATAATAAGCACAATATTTGGAGCTTAATTTTGCCATTTGAGGCATTAGACCTACACTGAGTCTACCTGAGATGATGCTTGTTCAAGTGAGGATCCTGCTTTATGTGGGAACTATTTGGATCAGACATACACTCACATGCAGTGTAGGAATTGGTACTTACAACACAAATGACATCTTGGAGAAAGGTATCTACCATAGAGTCAAGACCTACGGCTCTAACACGTACTGCATGGATACATGTCTCTCAAGCAAGATCTGTATTCCTTTTCTGAAACCTGTTTCTGTTATATTCCACCATGCCCAATGACAAGGGAAGTTTAGCAATGCCCTGTGTCATCAGGGTCTCTGTTCAGTCTCTTTCATCTTACCTGACCTCATGTTGCACATCCAGAGCTATCGATAAACATTTCACTACCAAACCCAGGTCTCAACTCCTACTTACAGCTAGTCCTCACCCCCTAAATATTACCTTGAAATATTTGGGTATTGTCTTTGATTCCCTTGCATATTTTCCTAGTCATTTTAAAGAAATATTTCACTGAATTCAGTCCTGTCTATAGAAACTTACCATAACACCACCCTAAAGACTGTGGCCTTGATATGCCTACATGGTCAAATTTGAATGGAACTTAGAAATGAATGTCATGCATTATATGCCATCCTGATTTGACTAGAACAGGGCAGGCACTCGGTGAATCAAACACTATCAAGAGGTTATATTCCATTATCTGTGTGATAGTTATGAAAGATTAACTTAAAGGACACTACTTCTTTATGTTTCTATACTATGCTAAAAATACAGATGATTTTTCTATACTATGCTAAAAATACAAATGATATTGATTATGATAAATTATATATCATTCTGTCCCTAATAATAATCATCTTTTCGATTATCTTATATGTGACCCAGGAAGTCAAAACAATGTTTTTACTACATACTATTCATTCATGGCAAATCAAGTTTCAGTCATCTTGAAAATTAAAGAAATATAAGTTTGCTATTACAGCTCTCTTAAGTTTTTTAGATAGTTACAACAATACTTGTTACAATAGTTACAACAAGAATAAAATGAACAGAGTTTCCTCTTTTATGCTGTTGGGAAAACATCAACAGAATTTTTCTTTTCATTACTAAGGAGGCACTGAGCTGAAAAGGTGCTGAGAGCCACTGCCAAGTAGGAATGATACATTGCAATTTCTTTGTCAGCCTACCCAATGTTGCTTAGAGGAAGGACTCTCCATATTGGACCCAGGTCATTTGCAGTGACATTGCATGAGAAAGGTGACCCTGCTCAAGGACCAGGGTGGATCCAGTTTAGGGAGGATCTTGCTGGGAATAGGAAGTATCCTGCTCCTTGGGTTTAGGGCGGTTCCAGGTTTAAGGTGTACCCTGCTGGGAATAGGGCATATCCTGCTGCCTCAGATGTGCCCACTCCTTGAGTTCCCCTTGAGTTCTTGTGGGATTCAGAGAGTATTTTGGGATACAGAGCCCAGTGGAGGTGTGGATTTTGCCCAGAACGTGTGTGTACAGTGCCGGTGACAGTTCAAGAATAAAGAGTTGCTGTTTGAATCTACAAGGTGTGTGGTGGCTCGTGATTTTGTGCCCAGCCAGACTGTGGCAAAAAGGTATCCTGTTTTTATGTTTTAATCACAGGAAATCATGTGAAGTGGAAGATCAAATCAAATTGCACTGGGAAATAATTCTAAGTTACACAGGGCTTCACTTTCTTCTGTTTACCTCTTTTTCTCACCCTAATTAAAATTCACAATTTTAGTACTATTTGCCCTTATTCATAACCTTAGTCCCTTCCTATTGCTTTGTTTTACCTCTGAAATGAAACTTGTTTTCAGGAGGTAAACTTTGGGAAACATATTGACATTATACCTTATAGCCCCATTTTTTTCTGAAGGATGATAGCATGGTGTCCCTAGAAACTTGTACCCCCATAAAAAGCTATGACATTTGGGGGACTGGGATGTCAGAGAGAAAATAAAAATTTTCTGTCATATGCTAGCTTATTTTTTTATTTTATGAGGAATAGTTCACATGTGATAATATTTACACAGTTCTAAATGCATAGTTCAGTGACTATGGGCAAATAGAAACAACAGTAATCATTACCACTATCAAAGCACAGAATATTAAAAAAAAAACACTTGACAACAATATTATGGTGACCACTGTCATGACAGCTGCATAATATGTCTTCATCTTTCATCAAAATAATAAATACCCAAGTAGTTTTCCTATTGTCATATTTCAGTCAGTTTCTTTTGTGGCCCAACTTCCAAAAGTAACTGTATTATATTCCACATCTCATAACTAACAGTATCTTATCATAAGATGCATACAGACCTTTTCTCCTTGGTTATGTAAAGATGTCATATCTTCTGCTAGTGAATTTTTGCAGAATCTGATACATGGAACATAGCCATGAACATTAAAGGGATTCTAAAAAGATAGGAAATATACTTAGCCACAGAACAAGAACTGGACTGATTCTCCTTACCTCCCTGTATCTTCCATCCTTCTCATATCTGTAATAAATACATCAGACCAATTAAAGACATATTGTAAAATCAATAAAAAAAATGACAATATGTTTTTATAAAGAAGCATGGAATTTTAAAACAACTGCATTTTGCATTTGTGAGCATTAAGTGAAGTAAATAGGAGGGACATATTGAACAAAAATAAATGTGTTTAGTTCACAAACAGGTAGAAGAACAAGTTGGAATAGGATCTAGGGCCTTAATGTAAGCTCAGTACTAGCATCAATTACCTTCAGCAATTTCTGCATATGTACAAAGATCATGGTTCTAGACTTCTACCTGAACATGAGGCTACAAGAAACTTATTTATTTTGCTGATACAACATACTTATTTTGTAATATATATTAATATATCATTATAGTTAAGAACTATGATTCACTTGCTGCCTAACAAGTTAGTCTACCATAGTTTTATGGATGCTAGTAGAATACATGAGGCTTCTGGGTCAGAGTCAAAGGGCAGTTTATTACTCACAGCAAGAGAAGTAGTCAGAATATCATCATTTTTGCTCGAGTTATGCCAGCCCCAACTCCCATAAGGCAGCATGAGCAGGGCCAGAGAATGCCTGCATACATAATTAGTTGTTACTGATGAACAACCCCAGTTTGGGGAGCCCAGTGGCTTACAGTGAACTGCCAGGAAGCCTACAATTTTTTTCCCCCTCTGGAGGGACAAAATAAATTTACTAGACTGAATATTAAACAAACTTAGTCTCTGTTCTAGAGAAAGATATGATCTCTGTCTTTTAAGACTGGTGCTATTATAAACATCCGTGAAAAAACAGTTTTAAAAAAAGACTATCTCTCTTCACAAATTATACGGAAGTAAAACAAATAGATACTTGCAGAATTACAACCTAACAATCCAGCATAAGGCAAAGTGGAGCATCAGATAAGTTAACCACTTGTCTTAAAGTACACAATAATTGAAGATTTTTAAATAAGTTACATGTATATGCATGTGTATATTCATTATATATACATTTTATATATCTTATGCATGCTATGTACATCTTATATCATATATGCATATTTTAATATAAAATATAGACATAAATGATCATATACATTACATAGTACATACATTGTATGTTTATGATATATATAATGTATAATATATACATAATATATAATCTATGTATGAATGTATATTAGATATAAAAAATTTCAAATTTCATACACATGTAGGGAATGATTAAATTGAAGATACTGCTGCATTTTAAGCTCTGCCTTCTCTGCACATCTGTTCTTGTTGTCAAATAACAATTATATCAATTATATCTAATTAAATTATCTTCGATGCCCATAACACTCGAATTAATAAAGAACGTTCTTTTCCCAAGCGCTGTGAAAACAAAATCCACTTTACTAAAATGCCACATGCCCAGCAGTCCAAAAACACATTAAAATTAAAATGATCATATGAAGTGTCTTGCTCTTGTCAACAAGATTGAATTTTGAAATAACGTAATGCATGTCCAATTAGGTAATGAGTATGAGCTAAATGAAGGGAAAATAATTTAACTATGGGCTTTCAGACTATGGAAATGAGTGATGTATGCACAAGAGCCATATTTACTTACATATAATTGGATTGAAGATTAGATAATCTAATACAGGATTGTTGACCCTCAGGAATTACAGAATCTGTTTTGTAATCACTCAAGAAAATTTTAGTTATAAACCTCCTCCTTGCATCCTACTACTGTGAAAGTAAAGCATCACAAGTTTAAAGTTCATGCTCATAATCAATCTTGCTTATTCTGTTTCTATTAATAAAATCAAACTGTGAGTCAGATATTTTCAATACTATTTCACAGATGAAGAAACTGAAGTTCTGTGTGGTTAAGTAACATGGACCTAAGAAATCGGGCTTATTTAACATCAACCTATAGCCTTCCTCGTCAATCAAACTGACCTCTTCTTCTCTATTCCCAATATTCCTTTAGGTAATATATTTAAAAATGAAAAAAAAAACTTAGGAAAATTTTAATATACCTGGAAATGGGGTTAGGGAAGAATGGCAATCAAAACAGATACACTAACACTTTTTATAAATTAACTAATATGCATGAACCAAGTAACAGTTAAAATGGCAATGAGGGTGTATTAGGATAAAATAAATAAAAACCATGGCCAGGTTGGTATATGAGCATAATATATATTAAAGAGAGTTAGGCTGGATTCCAAGCTGAAATATGAGCACATACATTTTCTACTGTTGCCATAATAATTTACCGCAGAGTTACAGGATTCAAGAAATCACTCCATTTGTTTTTTTTTGGGGGGGGGGGATTGGCTAACTTCACTTAGCATTATCTTCTCCAACTGCCTCCAATTACTTGCAAATGCCATGATTTTATTCTCTTTTATTGCTGAGTAATATTCCATTGTGTATATATACCATATTTTTTTAATCCATTTATCTACTAGGTTGTCTCCAGAGTTTAGCTATTGTGAATTGTGCTCTATAAACATGGATGTGGCTGAATCTGTAGTATGCTGTTTTTAAGTCCTTTTGGTATAGACCTAGGAAACATAGTTCTATGGATCAGAAGTCTGGGACATTCTCACTGGGCTGACATCAAGGTATCTGCAGACCTATCTTCCTTTCTGGAAACTCTTGATAGCATCTGTTCCTTGTTTGTTACCCTTGTTTTTTTCTAGACATGGCCCACATTTGGTTCACATTGCCTTCCTTCTACCAGGAAGACCAGTGAAGGCAGACGGAAGCCTCCTTGCATTACTTCACCTTCATCCAATCTCCTGTGTTCCATTTTAGGGACTTGCATGATTGCAGTTGGGCCAACCCATGATGTCCAAGATGAAATATCTCTTTATCTCAACTTAAATCACTAGAAAATCTAACATATTCACAGGTTCTAGAGACTGGGAGATGGCCATCTTTTGGGGACATGGTTTTGCTTACCACAATGAGCAATGCTGTTAAAGCAGAGATTGTCAATGTGAACTTAAAAAAATAATGATCCAAGATCTTTCTACATGTTTTTTTTTTTTATGAGACACCCACTTCAAAAATAAAGACTCAAAAAAGTAGTGAAAAGACAGTGGTTACCTGAGCCTGGGAAAGGTAGAGTGGGAGGGGGAGTAGACACAGGAGAGTCAAAAAGTACAGAGGTGGAAGTGGACAGAAGCAATAACATCTGATGTTCTGTAGCACAGTAGGGTATCTATATTTGACAGCATTTAATTGTTGATTTTAAAATAGCTAACAGAGAAGATTTCAATGTTCCCAAAACAAAGATATGATAAACATTTGACTCAATGGATATGCCAACTAGCCATTGTATACCTATATTGAAATACCACACTATATTCTGTAAATATGTATAATTATATTTCTGTTAAAACTTGAAAAAAAATTAAACAAAGACTCAGATAAAAAGTGAAAGGAGAAAGAAAGATGATCTGTACTAACACTAATTGAAAGAAAACTGGAAGAGCTACATTAATTTCAAAGAAAGCACACTTCAAAACGAGGAAAATTATCAGGGACAAAGGGTGGTCACTTCACCACGAAGGCACAGCAAGTGTAAACATGTGTGCCTAACACAGCATCAAAATATGTGAGCCAAAACCTCTCAGAACTGCAAGGAGAAGTAGACAAATCCACAATTATAGTTGAAGATCACACTTCTATCATTGTTTGACAGTTTCAGGAGGCAAAAAATAGTAAGAATACTATTCATCTGAACAATAGCAATCCACTTGATCTAATTGATATCTATAGAATATTCAATTCAACAACAGCAGGATACACATTATTCTCAAGTTCACATGGTACAATCACCAAAACAGTACTGTAGTCTCTAAAATACAACGTAACAAGTTATGGGCATCCCTAAATAGCACATCGGTCAAAGAAGCCCCAATACAAATTTTGAAACAATACTTTTGCATGTTTTCAAAATTTGTGGAATTTAGCAAAAGTAAAGCTTAGATGAAATCTTATAGCATTAAATGCATATATTACAAATAAGGAAAGATCTAAACTTCTTCCTTATGAAACTAAAGAAAGAAGTGCAATTTAAGCATAAAGGAAACAGGAGAAAATAAACAATGAAACATTATAGAACATCATGATATTGAAAATTGGAAAACAATAAAAAGAATCAATGAACCAAAAGCTGGTTATTGGAAATGGTTGAGAAAGCTTATAAAATTATAACCAGTCTATCAAATGACCAAATGTTCCATACTTTAACCTCTACTTGGGTTGGTACAAACTCTAATCATGCATCTCTCCTCCATGAATACGCCTGAAGTTTGGCTTGCCTCCAAATTTGAGCAGGCACAGAAATGCAGAACATCTCCTTAGCTCATCCAGAGACTCAGCTGATCATTCCCAGGGAGAAGCTGAGACATTTCCTGTCAGATCACGTTGGTAGAGCTATCAACTCAAGTCTACTCATTTTCCCTTTAGAAGTTCCTGGTAGTCCTGTTTACTGCTTGCTATAAAAGGAAAGGTTTTGTTGCTACTGTTGTTGTTTGCTGTTGAGTTTTATTTTGTTTTTGTTTTTGTTTTCCTGCTTGATTTTAACATACTTTATAACTAAGTTTGGAGTATTCTCCCTGTTGAAATAGTCTGATCAGTAAAATTCTTTCCCACCTAAAATGGGTTTTGTTTTCATTCAGCATCAAGGGGTGGGGGAAGGGGAAATGCTGATTACCAATATTGGAAAGGAAAGAAGAATCATGATGTCTCCTGATTCCATAGAAAAATGAGAATAAAAAAAGCGCTGTGAACAACAAATGCTCGCGAATTTGATAACAGATGAAACACATCCTGGATAGATAGAAACTATCAAAACTCACAGGAGGATTAATAAAGACTCTGAATATACCTGTGTCTATTTAAAAAAAAAACTGAATCAAGAATCTATAGCCTAAATAAGTGGAAGGGAAGAAAGAAGTTTTCAGACAGACATTAAGCCTGAACAAAGATTCTGAGACGAAATGAACAGAGCATGATCAAAAAGAATATAAAGTGCTGTCTGAGTCGAACAGATGGGAAAAATAAGGAGAAATATCAGCAGTTAAGAAAAGTCTCTATTTGCTAACAGATGCCAGTAGGCTATTTCCTCCCCACGGAGTGTGGAGTTCCAGGCCAAGGGACTCTCTGGGGGGCACCTCTCACATGCCAGCATGAGAGAGCTGCCCAGTGGAGCCAACTTTCACTGATTGCCAGGTTTTTGGCAGTCTGACAACAGAAGGAGAAAAGGGACCATTTGTTCACAAAATGTGACACCTGAGCTTCAGCAGGAGAACACGAATTGGTAAAAGTGCAAAGCAGTCAGCACTGAGAAAGGAGAGTCCTTTGAATGGCTTTGGCACTTCAATATAAGATTCATAACAAAGGGGCATTGGGACACTGACATGATTTACAGCTGATCCGAAAATTCAAATTGGGGGGTGTGGCAATGTGACTAGAGCAAGTTTGCAAGCATTAATATTTCTGCTTCACTTTACAAATTAGTTATAATCCCAAATTAGTGTCAGGTCATTTTCCAATTATTTTATTGCGGCGTAGTTGATCTTTGGGTTAATGGGTTTATTGAAAAAATTCCCATCATCAGAAGAGTGAAAGTTGATATTCTGAGTTATCTTATGACTAACAGTATATGTGTTCTGGATATGTGTTCTCAAGAATGGAAGAGGGATAGCAGTGTTATTCATTTAAAAATAGGGCTCTTATAGGCAAGTGGCTTCTTAGAATCTTGGATCAGAGTGAAATCAAAACAAAAAGATGGAAAATTATTAAAGTGGGGATTTACATGAGTAAGTATGACCACAATATACCAAGATTTAACAAGTTCTAGAAGTTTGCAAATACAACTATGGGGAAAGCAGAGTTCCAAGTTGCCTCTCTCACTCCAAGATTTCCATCACTGGGCTAACCAATCAAATGTTAATCCACAACTATTGTGGAAGGAATTTGCAGCGGTAATTTAAGTCTTAAGTCAACTAACCTTAAAGGAGACTATCCAGGTACACCTGATGCAATTACATAAGTACTTGAAAAGGCAGAACAAGGACACAGAGAAAGTCAGGGGGATTGGAAGCACAGGACTGGTTGAAAGATAAAGCCATATGGAAAGGAAAAGGATTCCACTGGTGTCTAGGAACAAAGATGAAGCCTCAGTTGTCAGGATAGAAGTGAAGACCTCAGTCCTACAACCACAAATAAGTGGACTCTGCCAGCAACCTGGATGAGCTTGAGAATGAATTTTTTTTTTTCCATCCAAACTTCCAGATAGAAGCTCAGCCTGGCTAATACCTTGCCTTCACCCCAGAGAGGGAATCGACCTGAATTTCTGAATCTCAAAAATAGATAGGAAATAGATATTGTTCTAAGCTACTAGTTTTTAAAATAACCAATTATACAGCACTAGAAAATTAAAACGACTTCCTCCTCATGTTTATTCAGAATTCGGGATCAATCAGTATGTATTCTAATAATTACCATGTAGTGGCTCCTCAATGTATAGAAGTTAAATTATTATTATTATATTCTAAGGATATTCAGAAAATTAATTTTCACATCTCTTTTAATTGAATAAATTGCAATTAGAAGTTGAATGTTGTACCAAAGATATGGCTTCATTATATTTTTAAAAAACATTTTGAGTAATGAGTCACTCAGTTACTCTGAAGGGTGTCCTTCTACACATTCTCATCAGTTTTAAACACTCTTAGTCTGATCATGTCTCTCTTTTTTAAACATTTTCATTCAAAACTTGCTAGGAACTTATAAACTTTCAAAATGTTTGGACTCAAATTGTAGGGAAATGGATACTTCACTCAGGCTGCTACAACAAGGACAGTGCCCCAGAGAGTGTCTCCCAGACAAGACAGGTTAAAGCAGCTTAATAGGAGAGAGAAAGAAAGGCGGCCCACAACACTTCCCAGTTCCTTGAACTTTGGGGTGGACAGTTGATCCATGAGTAGGTCATTGAAATCATGGCATTTGCAGGTAAATGGATGGCTTTGGAGAAGATAATGCTAAGTGAAGTTAGCCAGTTCCCCCAAAACAAATGCCAAATGTTTTCTCTGACATAAGGAGACTGATTCATAGTGGGGTAGGGAGAGAGAGCATGGGAGGAATAGATGAACTCTAGATAGGGCAGAGGGGTGGGAGGGGAAAAGAAGGGGCATGGGGTTTGAAATGCTGGAGGAATGTGATGGACATCATTATCCAAAGAACATGTATGAAGACACGAATTAGTGTGAATATACTTTATATACAACCAGAGATATGAAAAATTGTGCTGTATATATGTAATATGAATTGCAATGCATTCTGCTGTCATTTATTTTTTTAAAAATCAATAAAAAACAAAGAAGGAATTTAAAGGAAGAATTGTTTCTTGATACCAACAAGCAAAAAAGTCAGTGGACATTCAGACAAAATATAAATTTGCCATAGAAATGAAGTTACATGTTTCCATTTGGAGGTTTTGTAAATTACCAGGAAAAAAAAATCTCTCTTACAGTTGAAAAACTTCCTTGAGTTTTTGTAAAACGAAACTTCTAGTCATTTCATAGACCCCAGCAGCCTCACTCAGGGAGAGTTTCTTTCCATGAACCAGAACCATTTAGGTTCATGTGTTAGTCAGCTCTGTGTTGCTGTGACGAAAATACTTGTTTAGAGCAACTGAAGGAACCAAATGTTTACTTTGTGATCACAGTTTCTGAGGTTCAGTGCATGCTAGGCTGAGGCAGAACATCATGGAAGAAGAGCACTGTAAGGAGAAAATTGCTCAACTCCTGGCAGCTGAGAAACAAGAGAGCACAATGAGCCAGAAACAAGTTAGAGTCCATCTGTGTCCCAGTGACCCACCTCCTCCAGCTATGCTCCACCTGCCTACAGTTACCATTCCGAAATCCATTCATATTATTAATCCGACAAATGGATTAATCCACTAATGAGGTTTCAGCTCTCATAATCTAATCATCTCAACTTTGAACATTCCTGCCCTGCCTAACACATGAGTTTTTTGGGGGGGATATTAAAGATCCAAATCATAACACCTGGGTTCCCAAGATATGCAAGATGGTAATGCTTAGTAAAATGAGCATTATATATTCTGAAATTTCTATCCAATTTATTAATGTAGTGATCTTAGTTAGACCATAAATCAAATTTAAAGTTTCCTTAACTTCTGTCTCTGAAAGCCTAGAAACAGTATAAATATTCCTCCTTGCTTCCTTTGCCATAGTCATGTCCCAAGCTCTCTCATTACTCCCAATCCAAACATGACCAGAAGCATGAAATATCTTCATTCTATTCTCTCCTTCAACTGCCCAAATTTCCCTCAAGTGATACCAACTTCACATCCCCCTAAATGAACTCTTCTGACCCTCAGCACAAGAACTTGCAATACTCTTGGTACAGAATAATAGTATAATACAATTTCATTAGATGAACATATTTTTCTGCTTCCTATTAATCTTTTCAGATATTCCTGGTAAAGAACTAACTTGAGCCCCAAATATTCAGTAACAACTGCAAGTGTCTTGAAAACTAGCTCCACCCCCATTTTTTCAATTTGAGATAGGTATTATGAAGATATCTGATTATTGCTCAGTGAAGTTTTCCTGGTGCCTAGATAATGACTATCATAAAGCTGTACTCACTACATCACTTACTGAATATGTGAACTGACACAGTAGCTTTATCAAAAGTTCATTTTTGTAAGGATCCAAGAAGTTCCCACATGTCACAAAGTTGAGACAATTGTGACTTCTAACAATACAGGTATATTTATAACCAAGCTTCTTGCTCATTGTAGGTAAAACTAGGGGCTCTTTACCATGTGTCCTCCCTCCTGGTAGGGTGACAAGGCAGCCATATACTGGCAATGTCAGAAAACATGACATAAGAAAGTTCCAGGGAGGATCTTCTAATACTCGTGATTAGAAGTAACACACATCAATTCCACTCACAAACCCTTGGCCATCATACTCATATAGACACACTCTACTGTATGAAGCCAAGAAACATTTTGGCAGAGCCAACCCTTATATCCACAGGTTTTGCATCCATGGATTCAATCAACACAGCACTTTCATTATATCTGGTATTATTAGAAATTTAGAATTGATTTAAAATGTATGAGAGGATGTGCCTAGGTTATGTGCAAATATTATTCCACTTTATATGAAGGACTTGAATACCTGATGATTTTGGTATCTATGAGGGGTTTGGAACCAATCCTCAATGGATACTGAGGAACAACTCTACTATTTTGGGGCCATATTTTGTAACCATATTTTGTGACCATCATTATGGATGCTAACATCCCAAATAGTGAAAGAGTAGGCACAGTCAGCTTCATGTAGGAACCAACTCTACTCACAGGCCTGAGGAATCTCTTCATAAGGACTTTCCTGACTTACAGATTGGCAGCTCTATTCAATCCTGATTGAGCTCACATCTAGACCTAGGCCCATAGTGACAACAGCAGGGAATGAAAATAAAAACTAATGAACCCTCTTCCAAAAACAATGTGTAAGGCATAGATAGTTCTTATTTCATCTTTCTCTTTCAAAATGCCTCCCAAGTTGGGGGAAAGGCAATCTTTTCCGTTCCTAATAGAAGCCAATCACAGTTTTGTCATCTCTAAGGCTTTAGGAACCCAGCGTTATTTTTGTCATTTTTGTATTCTTTTTTTCTTAAAAATGGTGAACAAATTTTATAAGCTCATGGCCCACTAAACATACATCTATTCCTGCCAGTAGCATTCACCCTCACCAAAGAAAGCACGCAGTTTTGATGTGATGATTTAATCATTCCCTAAGCCAAAGGACCCCTCTGCCAAATTAATTGCATTAACCAAATGCAGCAAGTCTGCAAGACTAGTTCATTTCAGGGCCAATTTCTTTTCTTTTCAGAGTATGTAAACACAGACCATGCCGAGTTAGACATTTCTAGTTGGAAATATTATTCCAATAGTTTAATAATGGTAAATGCATGTGAACTGAATCTCAAAGAAAAAAAAATAATTACTTTTGTGAACTATAGCTTCTCATCTTTGTATTGATCCCTTTTGCATTTAGGCGTGCTTTATGGATGAATATGAGGTGTCCCCTAAAGCTCATGTGTGAAACAATGAAAGAATGGTAAAAATGGTAAAAAAAAAAATTCGATTATTAGAGCTATAACTTTATTTGTATTTAAGCCATTTGATAAATTAATAATTTAAATGGATTAATGGGTAGTAACTGTAGGTAGGTAGGTCATGGCTGGAGGAAGCAGGTCACTAGGGGTGTGATTTGGAGATTTATATTTTCTCTCTGATAAGTGGAACTGCCTCTCTCTCTCTGCTTTTTATTTGTCATAAATTTAACAGGTTTTTTTTTTTTTATATCCTTCTACTATGATGTTCTGTTTTACCTGGGACTCAGAGCTGACCGTGGCTGATCATTAACTGGATCTCTGAAACCATAAGCCAAAATAACTTTCTCCTCCTCTAAGTTGTTCTTGTCAGGTATTTTGATCACAGTGATGCAAAAGTTGACTAAAACATAATTTAATACTGAGAGTGGCGTCATGGCTGTGGCTAACCTGACCATGTGGTTCAGAAGCTTTTTGAACTAGTTTAATGGGAGATGGCTGGATGTATAGTCTGAAAAAAACTTAACTTGATTATGTTCATATATAAATATATGACTATTGAAACTCCTCATCATGTACAACCACAAGAATGGGATCCTAGTTATAATAAGTTATACTTCATTTATTTATGAAATGTTAAAATGCATTATGCTGTCATGCATACCTAAAAAGAACAACAACGACAAAAGATTTTCATAAACAGGACTTAGGGAGTGATGCTGGTGGGAATGCAGACTACCAAAATGCTTATAAAACTGTGGCCAGGGAGTAAACACGGGGCTCATCATGAGGATTCAGAGAAGAAGGAAGACTCTATTGGAAATTGAACTAAAGGCTACTTGTGTTACATTCTGGCAAAAAAAGGTCATCTGCATTTTGTTCATGTCCTGACACTTTCTGTGGGACTAAATTTAAAGGTAACAGACTAATCGGGCAGAGGAAATTTCAAGGAAGCCCAGTTTTCAAAGGCACAAATATTGCTCTCAGCTTTTAGCCAAATTTCCTGTGAACATCTGGAGCAGAAATCATGGCAGAAAGATTTAAAAAGCTTAAAAATTTGCCATAAAAAAAAAATGGAGCCAAGGAAGGTATGGTTGTTGAAGAGAATACAACCACTAAGGAGATTACAACCACTAAGCACTTTACAGACACACTGTAGGAATGGTGGCTTGAGGTGCCTCAGGAACTGGCAAGACCACATCCATTGCAGGCTCAAGGATGAAAAAGTAAAAATTCTTTTGAGACGAGAACCTGGGGCACTCTGCTTGCATGGGGGTGTCTAGGAAGTTGTTTCACTGGGCTCAGACACCAAGGCACTCAGAGATCACTGGAACCATAGTCACAAGATGCCTGGCTATTGCTCAAACTTGCAGCAGACCTTGGTGTCAACCAGGTGGTGCTGTTTATGTAGAAATACAGGATGCTGAAGTTAGGGGATCATGGAGGTTTCCACCAAGAGGACATAGGTCACTAAGGGCATGCCCTTGCCCCTTACTCTTTTCTTCTCTGTTTCTCAGCTTCCTTGAACTGAGTGGCTTCCCTCCTCCAAGTCCTTCTACCATGATGTTTTGCCTTACCTTAGGCCCAGAGCAATGGAGTCTGTTGACCATGGGGTAAACTCTAAACCATGAGCCCCGAATCAACTTGTCCTCTTCTAAGTTGTTCTCGTCAGGTATGTTGGTTACAATAATGATAAACTAACAAAGCAGAATTATTCTATAATAGTTACAAAATAAGTGTGAATCATGATTGTGATTCCTATTCCAAGCCTTGTTATAGGCACTTTGACTAATAGCTAGTAGAGACCTGGGGTGTCTATTAAGCAGGGATATTATGGTTAGCATCAGAGTAATGGAGCACTAGCAATGCTCTTTCCTGGGATTCCCTTTTGTTTTGTGTCACACTAAAGCTGAAAACAGTCAGTAAAAACTTCAAATACTCTGAAGATCCCCAACACAAAGTTATTTGACACTCTCATAAAAATAAAAATCTAAAGTACATTTAATTATATTTCCAACCCACAAAAGCACATACTAATGAATCATTTCTAAAGTGATCAGCATTATCAAATACTGATTTCATGCTTACTATGGTGTAGCAAATGACATAGAAAACTGAATAATACTGAGTAAGCTCAACATGTATGAATCACAAAGTGACTTTTGTATGACTTTATATCAACTGATCCTCATTACAACTTTTCAAGGTAACTTTTATTGGTCCCATTTTAGTGACCAGACTATTAAACCATTGGAAAGAAAAA